>NC_092499.1:201754485-202104922 GCF_047511675.1 Marmota flaviventris | reverse complement strand
CTGCTGCTGTCACCTTGAAATCCTCACCTTCCCTCCAGGAACGCCACATCGACCTCCTGCCTGGGCCAGGCTGTCACTGCCCGTGGGAGTGTCAGTGGCTCAGCCTCTGTGGATGGCGGGTGGTGCTGGTGTGAATCTGGAGTGTCCCCCAAAGCTCCAGTGCTCAGAGGTGGCCACCTAGGAGGTGCCTGGGTCACAAGAGCTCCAGCCTAACCGGTGGGTCCTTGGTGACAGTGGGCCCGGCTGCAGGACAGTTGGGGAGGTGGCCACTGGGTGTCTGGGCAGCTGCTTTGCTGCTCTCACCCAAAGGCCTGACAAGAGCAATTTTAGAGGAGGAAAAGCTTATTGGGGCTCCCGGCCTCAGAGTCTCAGTCCCTAGACGGCCAATGCCATTGCTTTGGGGGACACCTAACCGTGGGTGTGCCTGGAGGGGTCTCTCCTCTCTCCTGCGCCTCCCCTCCCTCTGCTCCCCAGCAGCCTGGAGCTCTGGGCCCCGCCCCCCGCTGTGATGCTTCTGCCTTGGAACAGCGGAACAGCGACCACCACGGGCCAGACCCTCGGAACAGCGGACCACAGGCCAGACCCCCGGAACAGCCGACCACAGGCCAGACCCCCGGAACAGCCGACCACGGGCCAGACCTCTGAAGACCTCTGGCCAAAAGGAGCCTTTCCTCCCCTGAGTCGCTGTCCTATGTTGGACACCGTGGTGCAGAGCCGACTAACGGGGCAGCTTCTCAGAGTGCCAGGCACTCCACCAGGCACGTGCCAGGAGCACAGGAGGCTCCGGCACAGACGCTCACTGAGATGTCGGAGAAGCTTTATCTAATAGCCTCCGGTGGGTTCACCACAAATGTCCACTGATAGGCGGCGGCTGGACAAAGCATGGGCGCCCTGCAGTAGGTGGTAAAAGGAGCCCCAGGCCCGCCCAGTACACGGACAACTCTCAAGGTGACAGAGTGAGAAGACCAGGACACCCTGTCCCTCCCACAGACAGCATGCGTGTGACCCATCTGTATCACACCAGGAGGTGCAAGCTGACTGGCGCTGAGGGGAGTGGCACAGGGTGGCCTTGCCGTGGAAGGGTGCTGCACCCGGGGTGGCGGTGGTGGCCTCGCGGCTGCACACGCCCATCAGACTTACCAGTGGGGTGCTGAAAGGATGCGGGCTTCATTGTATGTGAAACAACTGGTGGTAGCTGCTGGGACTACAGGACTCGCGCACACACACACACACACACACACACACACAGCACTCAGCCGTCTCCCCTGGCACAGGATTGCCAAAGCCACGTTCTTTAAAGGGACGGCAGCTCTCTCTCCCCCCCTGGAGTCCATGAAATCCAGATAATCCCTTTTCTGAAACAGAGGGGTCAGTGTCCTGCCAAAGGGCAGCCACCATGAGTCTCCATCAGCCGGGCTTCGGGGAACTCAGCTGCTGCAGCGACACAACTGGGGGGATCCTGAGGATGTCCACGCCTTCCCCTGCTCTGTCCCCATTGGCCACGTGGAGGCGCCCAAGAGCCACACCGGTGCAAGGGCAAGGGTCACCTGTCTGCTGAGCCCTCTTCTCTGCTGGCTGGAGGGAGCTGGGCCCTTTTGCTCCCTTGTGCAGTGAGCTGTTGACAGAGCTGCCTGTGAAGCCTTGGATGGGACAGGGGTCAGAGGCCAAGCGGGAAGGAGGGAGTGGGAGGCCCTGGGACCCAGTATTTGAAAACATGCTCTGGCTGAGCCCTTTTTACAGAATCCCAGAGCATCTAGGGGTAGAGCAGGAGCTGCCTTTGTAGGCAGTCTAGGTCAGGGTCCCCGATGCCCCCACGACCACCCAGAACATGCTCACACACGCTCCTGCCCCTAGTGTACCCCAAGCATCCTATATGACCTTGGCTGTCAATGTCACTTTGGCATTATGAGCTGCTGTGACACCCACCTCTGCCTCTTTAGCTGTGTGACCTAGGACAAATTATTTAGCTGCCTCTTCCTCCCAGGTGTAAACTGGGTGGTTGCAATACAGCCACCCAGCAGGGCTAGGGATGTCTGCATTCAACCAGGCTAACAAATTTCCAATGCTCTGAACAGGTGAGGAACTTAGAAAGTACTCAGTATACCAGCATTCAGCATTACCATCACCACCACCATCACCACCACCACCATCACCACCATCACCATCACCACCACCACCATCACCACCACCACCATCACCATCATCACCACCACCACCACCACCACCATCACCACCACCACCATCATCATCATCACCAACACCACCATCACAACATCACCACCACCATCACCACCACCACCACCACCACCACGACATCATCACCACCACCATCATCATCACCAACACCACCACCATCACAACATCACCACCACCATCACCACCACCACCACCACCACCACCATCACCGCCTTCACCATCACCACCACCACCATCATCATTACCATCACCACCACCATCACCACCGTCACCATCACCACCATCACCATCACCACAACCACCATCACCATTATCATCACCACCACCATCTCCAGCACCATCACCATCATCATCAGCATCACCACCATCATCATCATCACCACCACCACCATCATCATCACCACCACCATCATCACCACCACCACCATCACCATCACCATCACCACCATCACCACCACCACCATCACCATCACCACCATCACCACCACCACCATCACCATCATCACCACCATCATCACCACCACCATCATCACCACCAACATAACCATCATCATCATCATCACCACCATCACCATCACCACCATCATCATCACCAACACCACCAACAACACCATGGCCATCACCACCACCACCACCACCACCATCACCACCATCACCATCACCACCACCACCATCACCACCACCACCATCAGCATCACCATCACCACCACCATCACCATCACTACCACCATCACCACCATAATCACCATCACCACTATCACCATCACCACCATCACCACCACCATCACCATCACCATCACTGTGATAATCATCATCACCACCACCACCATCACTATCACCACCATCACCATCACTGTGATAATCACCATCACCACCATCACCATCACCATCACCATCATCACCATCATCATCGTCATCCATACGTCCGAGGTCAGACGGCTAGATTTGAATCCTGCCTGGGTTGGTGACTCTGGAAGTCATACTGTAAGTGCCCCAGCCTCACACAGGTCCCCATTCAGACTGCCTGGATGTCAGTGTGCAGCAGCCCCTGCCCCACTGCTAAGTCCCTTCCCGTAGGTCCATCTCACACAGACACACTGAGGCAGTCTCTGGAGAACCTCTTTCCTCCTCCACAGAGCAACTGCGTCTGGGCCAAGGGGGGCCCAGGCCACCTCAACACGGATTGTATGCAGAAGGGGACCAGCCCAAGACAAGGCAGTCCTCCTTCCAGGCCTGGGTGGGGGTCAGGGTGAGTGGTAGGCCAGGGTCAGGAGGCAGGCCTTTTTCCTGGGTCGGTCTGAGCAGAAACTGCAGCCACCCTCACCCTGCCACCTCAGCAAGCCTGCCCTGAGTGAAGGCCCAAGCCGTCCCAGTCTTGGAGCCGGGACCCAGGGGGTGAGGACAGAACTGTCAGTGACCATGGGCAGAGCCGGGGCCGCCACTCCAGCCCTGCAGGGCAGGTCTCTGGCCTCTGACAGCAGGTCCCTCCCCAGGGTGGGAGAGCCCTGGCCAGGTCCCCTGGGAAGTGCCTAGGGAGGGTCAGGCCCCACTGGCCAGAGCTCAGGGACCAGCAACAGCCTCAGACACGGTTGTGGGAGACGGAGGTCCAGGCCGGCCCTCCCTTCCAGCCTTCCCCATGACTTCACCTCGTTTTGTTATTTTATTGTCCTTTATTGGATCTGCTTCCCAGCTCCCAGGGGACCTGTCCTGGGCGGCGGGACAGGTCCCAGTGCGTCCACCAGCACAGCTGGCCCAGCAGAGAGTCTGTGAGGTCAACACACCCGCCATGTCCTGTCCCCACCCTTCCCTGGGGGCTGCCCACAGGCTCTGGGCCAGCAACGGGAAAGGAAGGAGGCCTTCCTCCCAGCACCCTCAGGGCTCCCATGCTGGCCAGGGGCCAGCGAGTTCCAACCGACCCCATCAACAGGTCAGGTCTAGGGGAGAAGGTGGCGGGGCCACACCCCAGGCCAGGCCTGACCTCTGACCCCTCCAAGCTGACCCGACCCCAGCCCCAAGGCAGAGCAGCACAGCAGGAGAAGAGAAGGCACACAGGGGCCTGCGGCCAGCAGTGTCCCATCCCCAGACTCCTCCGGGGCCTCCGGTTCCGGTCAGGAGGTGGCCACTCTTCTCCGTGACCCTGAGGGTAGAAGCAAGGCTTCACCAGGAAGGGGCCGGTGGGGCTTTATTGGGACACCTTAGCAAACTGTGCAAGGGCCACTCGGCGTCCACACTGGGAGCAGGGCAGACCACATGTGTGTCCACCCTTTGCTGCTGCTCCCCAGGGAACAGGTCTGGCTGTCCACCACCACCATCACCACCTGAGTCCCTCCCAGAGGTGGCTTTGGTCTGGCTGTCCCTGTGGGCTCCCATCGGGCTGGATCCAGTAGCCTGCTCCCGAGGACAGGAGGAAGAGGGGGGTGAGGTCAAAAGGAACACCCTCAGCAGCGGCACTGGCAGAGGGGCACTCGCAGAAGCCACCGAGGTCTTCCAAGCCTCCACAGCAGGTGTCCCGCCTGCTGGCACCAGGGCGGGGGGCTCCATTCTCAGCCTGAGATGAGAGAGGGCAGGGAGGCTGCACAGAGAAGCCGTCTAGGGAGCGGCCGGCAGGACCCGCAGGACCGGCGCTGGGACGAGGAAAAGCCGCTGAGGCTGCAGCATTCCTAAGGCACAGCCCTCTTGTCCGCCGGCTCTTCCTGCGCTCCAAGGAAGGTGCGGGGCGTCCACGTCAGCAGCAGATGCGGGCACTGAGGAAGTGGGCCTGCCAGACCAGGCTTCAGGGCAGCGGGCCCGCAGCCTGAGGCTCCCTGGCAGCCCTGTGGGGAGGTAGAGTCTTTAGCCCTTTAGCAGAGCAGGAAGCGGAGGCTGCGGGAGGAAGTTGCTCCCCCAGGCAGGAATTAGGAGGCAGGGAGGCCCCAGCTGTGCGAGCCTAGAGGACGGCCCATGGGAGGAGTCAGGACTTGGGGACCCCCACTACCTCCCTGGAACACCCAGCGAGTAGGAAGGCACCCAGAGAGCTTGCTCGGCACCCCACCGCCCCCGGGGCCTGGCCCAGCTGGCGTCTGAGCACCGGGCCAGCCTGCAGCTGCCCAAACACCCCCGGGGCAAAGGCTTGTTATCCTTGAAAGCAGGGAGCACAGTGACGCATCCAAATTCCTGCCCAGGTGAGTGGCCTGGGCTTGTCCTGCCCGCCTGCCGCCGGCCCGCCCCAGGCCCTGGGCTGCCCACCCTGCCGCTGCCTCCCACCAGCAGGACCAGAGGACTATCCCCTGAGCGCCAGGCCTAGCTAAAGGGCACCTGGGCCCCCGTGGGCCTGCCTGCAGGTGCCCGCTGTGGGGTCAGAGGCCGCCCTGGGCCCTAGGCACAGTGCACTGAGCTTGAGGACCACTTGCCCCTGCCAGCACCTGTGCCAGCGCCCTGGTGGGCCAGGCTGGGCAGCAGGGGAGGGAAAGCAGGGGCTGAGGGGACAGCCCAGCCACTGTCATGCCACCTGGCCGTGCCTGGGGGCCCAGGGGCCACACTGCAAGTCCATGAGCATACAGCCGAGCATGTCACCTTGCTCTAGCATTTCCACTGCTGGTGCCCCTGGGCCAGCGCTTCCTGTGGTGGTGTGCCTACCCCACATGGCAGCCTCAGTGACTATGTGGCCAGGGGACACCAAGGTCCCCCCCCCAAGAATTCCCCAGGCTTAGCCAGGAAGGGCCTGAGCTCAGCTTGGGTTGAGCTGAGGCCAGGCCACTCCTGTGCCTCCACTGTCTGGCCGGGGCTTTGTGCGGCCCCTGCTGCCTGGCCACGGCGTTCCTCCAAGGAGCACTTCTCCAGGGCTGGGACCCTCTGGACGCTCACTAGTGCTACCTGAGCACCTCCTGTGTCCATCCCTGTGTGGGCACAGATGCCCTGCAGCTGTAGCACAGACGGCATCTCTGGGGGCCTGGGGTGTCTCATGGGGCAGGTTTCCCAGGACATGTGGCCAGTCGCGGTTGTCATAGCCAGGGGCAAGTGCTACGGCCTCCAGCCAGTGGGGGCCAGGGCTGTCGCTCAACCCACAGGGTGCAGGCCGCCCGCTACGTTGCGGAGCTTGCGTTGGCCGAGGTGGCCAGCAGTGCCTGCTGGAAGGCTGTGGTCTGTGTCCTTACGCCGTCTTCGGGTCAGGGGGGTTGAAGGGTCATGGCCACATGAAGGGCTGTGTGGGTGGGTGGTCAGGGAAGACCTCTCTGAGGAGGTACTGAGTAAGAGACCTGAGATGGCCCCATGGCTCCCCACAGGTCACCCCGCAGCTGTCAGAGACAGGAGGGCCCGAGCGCCCCGGACACAGCACGGCCCAGGCAGCGGAGCCTGGTGCCAGGTCTGGGGAATTCCCGGAGCAGGCCTCCCACGGGCTGGGCTGCGTCCCTCCAGCTGGGTGGGCCAGGAGGGGGCTCTGAGCAGCCCGGGGAGGGGGAGACCCCCAGTCTGTGCCAGCCTCCTGGGGGACCCAGTAACCTCCCCAGCTCCTTCCAGAGCTCGATTTCATGGAGCTGGAGCTGGGACCTGGCTGAGGACACCAGGGTCAGTGTTGACTGGAGAGCGTGGGGCAGTCCCCTCCTGGATTGGGATGCAGGTCAGGGAATCCTCGGCCCTGTGAGGTGGCAGCAAGAGCTTTCCTGACCAGTGGTGTCACCTGGCAGGGACAGGGCCATGTCACCCCGTGCAGCTGGCCTCTCTGATCCTCAACCTCTCATCCATGAAGCTGGGGTGGTTAAGAGCAGCTACTCCGAGGGGACTGACCGTCACATCAGGAGATGCACGCAGAGGGCTCCGTTGCCCACCTGGGGGCTCCGGAGTCTGGTCACATCACACAGCAGGCCCAGATGGAGCTAGGAGCAGGGGCCAGCAAGTGACTAGGCATCCCAGCCCTGACCTCACTGTGGGGGATACCTGACGCCCTGCAAGAAGGAGCCTAGGCCCCTAGTGGACCCCATCACCCTCTGCAGCTGGCAGGAACATCCTAAGTCTCCGTGGGTTTACATTCCCTGAAAATGTCCCCCCAGGAGAGCCACAGGACAAAAGCCTGGAGCTGAGCCCCGCCCTTCCCCTGGGGCAGGGGCCCAGCTGAGCTCCAGGGGACCCCCTCACTCCCAGCTGCACAACAGTGCAACTTGTCTCCAAATAGCTAACCATGACAGATATGGCCCTTAAACAGAGACCCAGGCCAGAGGGACCCCAGCTGGGGGCACAGGGCAGGTGACTCTCAGCCCCCATCGATCACCGAGGTGGGAGGGGTCTGGGCCTGCCCGTGCCCCTGCCTCCTGTCTCCTGCTGCCCTGACTCAAGGCCAGGGCAGGGGCACAGAACTGCATCTGCTGCCCGGCGGGTTGGCAGGAAGGTCAGTCTGGGGACATGCTGGTCTGAAGCACAGTAGCCAGGCAGGGCCTGGGGGCCGGCTGCAGAGGGCCCAGGCAGCTGCAGCCCACCTTCACCGCCAGGGCTCACCCCGTGAGCACGCACCTCCCAGCCCCTGGGGCCTGTGACTCCCAGGCAGGGGCGGGGGCAGCACCCCAGCCTCCTCTGCTCAAGTCGGGGCTGGGGGCTCGGAAGCTCCTTGCTCAGGGCCACACGGGCAGCAGCTTAGCACAGCGCGTGAGGGACAGTGGGACACGTAACTCCTCATGGTGTCCCAGGGCCTTGTGGCAGCGGTGCAGTTGGGGCCTGTCACTTTGGGGACCCAGCCCAACACTGCAGGGGCCACCCAGGACCCAGGACCCTGCCACTAAGCTTGGCAGCTCAGGGGCAGTAGGCGGAGGAACAGGGAAGGACAGAGACTGAGAGACAGACAGACAGGGGACAGAGAGCAGTCTGAGGGAGCCCCTGGAGAGTGAGTCAGGATAGACAACGTGGGGGGCCACTGGGGGGGGACCCTGGCACTGAGCAGGGGCTGCTGGGCCCAAGCAGAGGGTGAACCCCGTGGGGCGTCAGTGTGGCCCGGGAGCCAAATGGCTGTGGCGCTGCTCTTGCAGGTGTGGGTGGGGGCCTGCTCCCCCCATGATGAGGGACCTCCCGGAGCTGCCCGTGTCCCCTTCCTTCCCTCCTAAAGTTGGGGAGGGGAATGGCTAGGCCAGCTATCACTCGTGACCATTGGCCCAGGAGGCCCCGGTTTGTGGGACTTTGGAAGCCATCAGCTTACCAAGCCCTGGCCCTGCCCGCTGGGCCTTGCTGGGGGGTGACATTCCTCCTGGGCTCCAGGCCTCCTGGCCATATAAGGCTGCCTATGGGCACCTCTTGGAGAAGCAGAGCCCTCCCCGCCACCCTGTGGGAACCAGATTTGGCCAGGCCCCCAGGATGGGGGAGGGGCCTGCTGGAGCCTGGGTCCTGGGGGGGAGGGCACAGGCCAGTGGGGCCCCGGGGCTGGACACAGGGTCCCTGGGTGCCACTGGCCTCCCACTGTGCTGGAGCCCCCTCCCTACCCAGGTCCCCCACAGGTCCTAATCTGGAGAAGGAAGGTGGGGAGGGGCGGGAGGAGGACCCGGGAGGGAGACCAAAGGTTAAATAGGATAAAACTGTATGCGTTGCGCACGGGAGTGGGTGGCTGTGTGTGCTGGGGAGGGCTAACAGGGTGTTGCCCTTCCTGGGGGCCGGGAGGACCAGATCCCCCAACTAACACCCTCTGGATCCCCGACCTGGGCTAGGTCCCAGGAGTAGCCTCCTCCCTGGAAGGAACAGGCCCTTTCTCTCTTGGAGCTGGGGGGGGGGGTGCGCTGTCCCCAGGCCACCTCCTTACTGGTGGGTATGTCTCTCAGGCCAAGGGCTGGGGACAGGAGGGGAAGTGTCAGAATGGACCCATGGGGATTAGGGCTCCCTGGTGAGGGTCCTGCTGGAACCAGGCTTGCTCTGAAGCCCTCCCTAGCTGCAGGGCCCTCTGGCCAGGAGCAGGTGTGCCCAGCGGCCAGACCTCCATCCCAGGCTCTCTGCCTGCTTGCTGCCAGACAGGTGGCTGATCTCCTAAGACCCCCAGGCTCCTCTGTTGTAAAAACTGAAACAGCAACCGAGCTGTGTGCAGTGTCCGGTGGAAGGTTCCGAAGAGCCACGGGGCCCCTGAAGGGTCAGATACCCTGTGAGCTGGACACACCCTGCAGGCAGAGGCAGAAGGATGGAGTGGAGTCTCTGAGAACCTGGCCCCAGGTCAAGTGGTGGGCAGGTCAAGGCCTCCATTCCTGATGACCATCAGCCCAGAGCCCCAGCTCCCGGGGTCAGGCTGGCTCTCAGTGCAGGGGCCAGCTGAGAGCCGTGGCACACTCCTCAGGGGCAGAAAGGGCCACCGGAGGGCAGAAGCACTGATCTGCTGGGCTGAAGACAACTGAGGAGACCTCCCAGCTCATCAGTCCTCCTCTTAGAGGACAACGCTGGACCATGCCCACAGCAGCCTCTGGAACCTGCCCCACGGCTCCCTCCTGGCTTCTCTGCCCCAAAGACAGGTACAGAAGTCCCCACTGCTGGCTCCTGGAAGGGCATCAGGGCAGCCCTGAGAAAGGGGATGTGGCCTCTAACACCCCAAACTCCGGTGCCCTGGAGCCGGAGAGGCGGAGAGTCCTTCTCTACCCGGCTGGGGAGGTTTGCCTCTGGATCTGCAGTCTTCCTTTGCAGCTTGTGACACCTGGCCATGCCGTGGAGGGGTGTCCCCAGAGGTTAAGGGTTGAGTCAGATGTCCTGTGCCCCGCCTGATCCCCGACAGCTGTCCCAGGTGGGCCATGTGGGGCTGAGGCTCTTCCAGGAATGCCCTTAGAGGGTCAGCAGGGGCTCTAGTGAGGGGGCTGTCCCCAGGACAGAATCACTTGGCTCAGGGGCCCCTGTCCTAGGGCTGGGGGATGATCTGCCAGATCTTTTCCCCTCGGGAGTTGTCACTAACTTCTGCCTGCCCCCAGGTCCCTTGCCACCTGGGGCTGGTGGGGGCGAGGCCTGGCAGGACAGGGATGAGCTGCCTCCACAACTTTCCTGGCCCCTCTCCCTGCCCGCCTCAGACAGGGCGCTCACTCCTGTGGAGCTGGGACAGAAGGCACTGGGCACTGGCGGAGTGCGGGGAGGAAGGAGACCACACTGGGACTGATGGGGGAACAGGAGGGGCTGACCCACGTGTGCTCCTGACCACCCTGGTCCTTCTGGCTAGGTTCAAGGAGGAAGGTGGCAGGTGCCCATGAGTGGGGGGGAAGGCAGGAGAGTCAATGGCCCCTTTGGTGATGATCAGGCAGCTGACCAGTCCACGGGTGGGGGGGACGAGACCCACCCCTCCCCCTCTCTGCCTGGGCCTGTATGCTGCCCCTGGGACAGTGCCTCCACCTCCCCCAGCCCCTCCGAAGCCCTGGCACACCGGAGGGCCCAGTGTAGGGGCAGAGCATGCCACCCCACCAGCCCTCTTGCCACACTGCCCTCAGCCCACTCATCCGCCCCTGCCAGCCACCAGTTACTGGGCAGCTGTCTGCTGGGAAGCAGCAACTCAGGCTGACCCTCCAGGTGCCATTGGGGCAGGCTGACTCAGCGCATTCCCAGGCAGCCTGCCCTCCCTCTGGCCTGGCCAGTGCCCTGGGATGGCAGAGGCCTGGACTGGCCACTAGGAGGCTCAGGGGCCCTGAGCCCAACCTCTGTCTGTCCAAATCTCTGGCGACTCAAGTTCTCAGAAGCCTTGCCAGATCTTGGCCTGGGGAGTGGTCCTCAGCCTCTATTCCCCCAGGCTGTCAGAGCCCCAGCTGTCAAGAGGGGCCCACAGGGCCAGAGAACACTGCCCAGTGTGTGTGTGATGGGGAGGACCTCTGGGCAGTACTAAGGGAGGGGCCAGCCAACCCCCCATCTGGGTACCAGCTACTGCCCCAGCTGTCCCTTGCTGGGGATCAGAAATCAGCTCCTGAGCCAGCCTGCCAGGACTCCGGATTCCTCCAGGTCTTCCGCCCACCCATCCTCCCCGCCCCTCCTCCACTCCCAGCTTTGGCTAGAGAATGGGCCTCCGTGCCCCACCCCCCAGGTGGGAGAACTAACAGGTTAGGGAGGAGCCAGTAGGGAAAGCGGAAGGCTCCCCGCAGCCTGTGTCCAAGCTGTGTCCACACAGCTCCTGGGGATTTGAGATTTGTAGGTGGCCAAGGGTGGCCAGGACACTGTGGATGGTGGTACAACCTTCCGATAGAGCTGCCAGCTCAGGATTCCCACCAGGACATGCTGACCAGCACCCCACAAATTCAGCAGCGCCCCGAGATGGTCCAGGGAGCCTTCAGCCCAAGAGAGGCCAGGGCCAGCTGGCCTGGCTCAGAGACCGGGAGCTGCCAGCCCAGCAGCTGCATCCCCACCCCCACCCCCTGAGGGCTTCCCTCAAGGCCAGTTTGGCCCAGGAACCCAAGGGGAGGAGACCCAGTAGCTGCAGCCACCCCAAAGCAGAAACCGGAACACAGCCCTGAGATCTTTGCCTAGTGTCCTTCAGCTGCAGGCATGAGCAGGGGAGTGGCCCTGAGCATGGGTCCAGGGTCCCCCGGAGAACGGGAATCCAGGGTGCCGGGAAGCACAGGTGCTCACAGGCACCCAGCCACACTCAATAGAGAGCCCGTGTTAGCATCCCCGGTCCACTTCCTCCCTCCCCATTCCCCTACTGGAGTATGGGACAGGCAGAAGCCGGGGGCTTACTCTAGACTGGCTGCCCCAGGAAGCAAGGGGGTTTCCAACTGGACTCTCACTGTCCCCCTGCAGATGAGGATCCTTCCAGGGCACCCACCCTTGGCCCCTCACAGGTAGCAGAATGCACCTTCCCGGCACACGCGCAGAATGGGGCGACTCGGCAGGGCAAGGGCAGCACGCAAGTTCTCAGGAGCCCCTCAGGTGACTGAAGTTAGGGAAACAAAGGGGGGATGCTGGACGGGGAGAGGCAGGCCCCTGCGCGTTGTGGTTGGGGCACCCCAGGAGGGTCCCATCTGGGGTCCGGAACCACGGCCTCGGGGAGCAGGGAGGCGCTGCGGCACCAGATCCTAGGGCCTGGACCCCGGCCAGCAGGTGCCCCTTCCGGTAGGCCGGCAGGGCCGGGGTCTGAAGGGTTAAGGCCGCCCGGCGCCCCTCCCCCTGCCCCCTCTCCCCCCCAGCCCTCTCCCGGGGGCACCGGGCTCGGGCTCCCGGGCGGGCCGGGGCGGGGCCTGACGTCTGCGGGCGGAGCGAGCCGGGCCGGCCACCGCGCTTCAGACCCGCCGGGCTCCCGCCGGGTGCGCTGTCCCTGGAGCACCGAGGCACTGTCCGGAGCCGGAAGATGGCTCCGCGGGACGCACGGCTCCGCACCCGGAGCGCACTGGGCGCAGGCGGCCCCCGGGGTCCCACGCCACTGCTGCTGGCCGGATTGGTGCTGCTGGGCGCGGCGCGGGCACGGGCCCCAGAGGACGGCGACTTCAGCCTGCACCCGCCCTACTTCAACCTGGCCGAGGGCGCCCGTATCTCCGCGTCCGCGACCTGCGGCGAGGAGGCCCCGGCGCGCGGCCCCCCGCGCCCCACCGAGGATCTCTACTGCAAGCTCGTGGGGGGCCCCGTGGCCGGCGGGGACCCCAACCAGACCATCCAAGTGAGCGCGGGGCGGGGGAGTAGGGGACACCGTCCCGAGGCTTTCGGGACCAGGGCGCACCGGGCTTGGATCCGGAACTCAGCCCGACTCCTTGGGGAGCGCCATGGGCGGGGAAGAGTCCAGGTACCGACTCTCCCGCCGACTCCCTGGCTTAGCATCTCGGGGGACCGAGAGAGACCCCAACCCGGCCACTCAGGCTCGGACGGGAAACCGCGTCCCTCCGGAAGGACCCATGAAGTGTCCTTGTGAACTTGGGGGCTGCGGGGGACGTTCAGTTCGGTGGCGGTGAGCCGGGAGGGAGGGTGCTGGTGCCTAGTCCCTGGCAGCCCTAAGTCCGGGATCCCGGCGAGGGCGGGACTTGGCCTCGGCGCTGGCTGCCTGTGGGGAGGGGGCGGGCGGCTCCGCCTTCCCCCGGGACAGGCTGGAACCTGCTGGCCTCCGGATGGGGACGGGATGAAGGCGGGAGGGGCCAGGGGCCCTGCTCAAGTGTTGGGGCCCTCATTGCCATCATCCTAGGGTTGAAGCCTCCCCTGCCCTCCCCCGCGGTGGGCAGAGGACCTGGGTGGGACATCCAGGTCAGGGAAGGCAAGAGCCCAAGCTTTCACTGGGAGTGGAACACCTGTGGGCAATGCTCTGAGCCTTGCTGCCCAGCAGGCGGTGGGTCAATCCCTGAAGAGCTCTGGAGGTTTTTCCCCAGGTGGTGAGCCTTTGGTGGGTCCAGTTTCTGGCCCTGTGGTTGGACCCCAGCCAGGACAGTAGGGTCGAACAGGTCTTCTGGATTTAGGTTGGGGCTGGGTCAGCCTAGGGGACAGGCAAAGTCTGCTCCAGGAACTCTTTGATAGCCCACCCTGAGTCAAATTCCAGGTGCAACCTTAGCCTCTTCCAGGGACCCTGGTCCACCCTTCTGGAAGGAGATGACCAGGGGTCCCACCCTTGGGGAGGAAGGCGCTGAGAGGTGGCCAGCCCCCTGTGCCCCTGGGCCCACATGCATTCTCTTCAAGCCCAACACAGCTCTAGGCGTTGGAGGGTGGAGTCCACCCTTCAGGTGGGGAAACTGAGGCCTGGAAGGGTGTAGTCACCTGCCTGAAGCCCCAAAGCCAGAACTGGGTCAGCTGCAGAGAGCCACAGTAAGCCTTCTGCCTGGGTTCCCATACTGCATCTGGTTGACATCAAGGGTGCGGGTGTCAAGATAGAGAGCCTGCGGGTCCCTCCGGACCTGCCCCAGGGGCCTGGCCAAGCTCCCCAGGACTCTCCTCTGCTCAGCTGGGAGTTTGCACTGTACCAGGGAGGGCCCAGTCACTTCCAGATCCCAGACCACTGCCCTACTGCCAGCAGTGCTGCCTGGCTGGGGACCCCTGCTTGTATGTGTCCCCTCATGGCTGCTATCACCTCTGCCTAGTGCTTAGGCCTAGTCCTCTGGGGTCAAGGCCCCTCCCCCGCCTCTCCTCAGCTGTGTTTCCTCCGAGATTCGGTTCCTAGTTGGTGGGTGACGCACACCTTGCCTGAGGCTGGGAGCCTGGCCTAGAGCCTGGAAGACAGGCGCACAGTGACCACTCGACAAACCTGGGTCTGGCTTTCTGTGATGGCATGGGCTGTGCCTCACCCGTGCATGGCACGCAGAGGCGTGTGCAACACTGGGCCATTAGTGACCCTGCTCCAAGGTTACGTGGCTGACAGGACCACTGTGACCTCGGAAACCTTCTTTTCTGAGCTCAAAGGCCTCAGATTCCCTGCCTCGGATGGGTCAGTGATGGGCCTTGCCCACAGCACCTGGCTGGGTGCTCTAGGCAGGTGGGCATAGGTGTGGAGGACAGGAAGCCACAGCTGCTCTTCCATCCTATGAGCAGAGCCTGCCCCAGTGTGGGGTGGCAGTCCCGTGGTGGCAGGGATGGTGGAGGAGATGGGACATACGGAGGCTTGGGGCATCTCACCTGGGAGCCTGGGTGCATCCTGCTGGGCCTCTGGACAAGGCAATGAGTGGGCAGCAGGGACTTCCACCTTCTCTCTCTCAGGTAGGCATCCGAGGAGCCCAGGCTGGCCTGGGGCCAGACTAGAGGTGACTCACTGGAAGGGGAAGTCCTTATCAGTGTCTTGCTGTTTCCTAGCTCTGTTCCCAGCAGGACCCTCTGCTGCGGCAGAGGGCTCAGGGAGCCTGTTTCCCAGCTCTGTCCACTGTGAGCCAACCCAACAAAGAGGCCATCAGGGAGGCCCTGGCTACTACCTGGAGCTCCTGCTGTGGATTGCTGCTGAGTGGGACCAGGGCCATCTCTCCCTGGCCCTCCAGACCACCTCTGCTGCTGGCAGGGCTGAGCATGTGCTTCCTGGGCTCCTGGAAGACCCTAACCTTTGACCCTGGGCCCAGCCTCCCTGGGTCAGCCAGCTCGGCTGCATGGTGCTCCCAGGGAGGCCCTGGGCCCTTTGCTCAGCCCTGGCTCAGCAGGCCAGGGAGCCCTGGGTTCCAGTTTGGGGTCACCGTTTAAGCTTGGTGGTGTGGCTCATGCAGGCCCCCACTGCCCTAGCTCCTCCGTGTGGCTGCTCTCGGGGGTGGACTGGGCCGTGGCAAGGAGTGAGGTCCAGAACTCTGGGCCTCAAGGGAAGTAAGGCCTCCAGTGGGGACTAGCCAGAGAAGTCGCAGGGTGGAGTAAAGCAGTGAAGCCTGGCAGGGTGTGGGTCAGCACCTGGGTGGTCCGGAGTGCAGGCCCGTCTCCAGCAGGGTTAGTCTGCCCACCTCCCTCAGCCCCAGCCTGGAGCCTGGGAGGACAGCCACCCAGTTTCCCAGGCTGGGCCTCAGTCAGTGTGAGTCTCCAGGGCTGCCTTTGTGTGCAGAGGGACAGCAGGTCTGGTTTCCTTGTGGGGGTGGGTTCCACTGGCCTGCAGCCAGGGCCCTGCCCCTCCCCCACCAGGGACAGCAGGACAGGCTCCTAGTGGAGCTTCCTCCTCGTCCCCCAGCAGGTGGTTAGACCATGACAGGAACAGTTGCCAGCCCTGAATGTGATCTGTTAATCCTTGTTCAGCCAGAGGCAGGTGCAGCGTCCTCCCCACTCTGCAGATGGGGACACTGAGGCTCCATGGTGTGGTCGCCATGACTTACTTGGCCCTGTCCCAAGCTGGAGGCCCAGGCTTCACCTGCCGTGGCGCCCACACCTGCCCTCTGAGCCTGCCTCCCAGGCTGCCCCTGGCTGGAGGAGGACCCTAGTCCAGAGGGCTCTGTGTGAGAGTTGGGCAGGGGCGTGGGAGACAGGTTGGTGGAGCCAGCGCCTCTCTCCCACCCTCCTGGCCACCAGACGCCCTCCCCGACAGGTGAACTTTCTGTCTGTGGCTCTTCCCCCACTGACCCTGCCCAGGCCCTCTGGCAGGGTGCAATGGGCAGGCCACCTGCCTGCAATCGTCCCCTGGAGGTCTTCTGTGGTGCTGCCTCCTCAGCCCCAGCCTCGCCTCCCCCCTGAGCCCTGCCCCTGCCCCTGGTCTTCCTGTGACCATCTCATGTGAACCGCAGCCTTTAACCGGAAAGTGGCCGCACTCCCTGGCCCTGGGGACAGGTCTGGAGGTTGGGGGTGGAGCTGCTGTGATGGGACCCCGGGACCCTCTCCTGGCCGTCTGACCCTCCTCTCCCTGTAGGGCCAGTACTGTGACATCTGCACAGCTGCCCAGAGCAACAAGGCACATCCTGTGAGCAATGCCATTGACGGCACCGAGCGCTGGTGGCAGAGCCCGCCGCTGTCCCGCGGCCTGGAGTACAACGAGGTCAACGTCACCCTGGACCTGGGCCAGGTAGGTCCCTCTGGGCCTGTGCGGCTCCCACCCTGCTCCTCTGCCACAGGCTTACCTGGGGCACTGACAGTGAGGAAATGGTCCCAGGGCTGGTGGCCAGGCCCAGACAGGCCTGCGGGGGGAGGCCAGCACCTGTGAAGGCAGCAGCGCACCTTGGTTTTCTCAGTGTCCCTGGACACAGGGAAGGAAGGGCCAGTGGGGGAGGTGTGTGGCAGGGGCGGGCAGAAGTGCTCGGGCCTGGTCCCCTGGTGCTCTGGGCACCCTGGTGTTTACTCTGAGGAATTCCTGGCGGCCGTGGGAGGGGCTGCAGGAATGCCAGAGGCCGGGCTGAGGTGGACATTCCTGGAATACCTGTGCCCTGGCCTGGTGGCCTGAGGGTAGGTGGGCGCACACAGGCCTCTAGTTCCCATCCATCCTTAGCCCCAGGCCCCGTGCAGGCAGGTGGGTGGGGCCTGGTGCTCCTTGGAGATGAGTCAGCCCCATAAGGGGGACAGGGCCTGGGACCTTGAGAGGCTCCCTGGCTGACGCACATTGTGTCCTCCCCTAGCCCTGGGGTCCTGGCCTGTGACATGGGCCAGCAGCACTGTTCTTCCCTGGGCGTAGGAGTGAGGAGGTGGTGCCAGAGCCCGCAGACCTACCCTGCATGCCCAGAGCCTGTGTCCTGGCCTGCTTTCTGCCATCCTGCGGTGTGACCCAGGACTCTTTTCTGAGTCTGTCCTCCCCACAACCTAAAGGTGTTGGGAGGTGACCAAGTCTCCTGCATGCAGACTCCTGCAGGCCCGCTGAAAGGACAAGCCCCAGGCGGGTCCCCGCTGCCTGCTTCTGGCAGCACATGGACCCAGCCCGGCAGGGCAAGTGTGCTGGACTCCCAGTAGGTGGCTTGGGGTTGCCAGAGGGACCTGGTTTTGCTGTTCTGTCCCTGCTGCCAAGGTGGGGAGGAGAATGGGGAGGGGCTGACCATCAGTCATCTCACTGGTTTTCACCGTCTAGTCTCCCTGTCGCCTAGGGAGGCTTCGGCAGCCCCAGTAGGACCCTGGGGCACCCTAGTCTCTGGCACAGGGTCGGGCAGTTCAGTGTGTGAACTCTCACCTGCTGGGGGCTGAGGGGTCTTCCTTCCTCCCAGGGACCAGCCCGCCTGGGCTGGGGGAGGGAGAGGGCCTGGTCTCCATGGCAACCTGGGTGGACCAGGTGGGAGCACTGAGGGTGGGCTCTGAAGCCTGCTGGCCTCTCTTGTGTGAGTGGCACCTAGAGATCTGCCTTCAGAGTCCTCCTGGCAGGGAGAGGGTCCACTGCATGGACATCTTCCTCTCTGGGCCTCGGTTTCGCCAAGTGTAGGGTGTAGGGAAGTGTTCAGGAAGAGGCCACCCCCTCCTCCCTCCCCCTCCTCCCCCACCCAGCCATCTCCTGTCTACCCTTCTCTGTCTGGCTAGATGCGTCCACCAAGGCCTCTGTCTTGGCTGGCCCAGGGGCTACCAGTCTTAGTGGGGGCCTGGAGCCCTGCCTTGTCCCAGCCATTTCTGAGGTGGGGGGGGGGGCTGTGGACCCAGTTCCAGTTCTATTGCTGGGGGAAGTTCTTCCTGGGGTTTGGCACCATGGGGGTGGGCCCATCCTTGGAGATGCCGCTGGCCCTGGGCTGGGGCTGGGGCTGCGTCAGGAAGCTGGGCTCGGCCGCTGCCTTTGTTCTGGGATTGGAGCGGATGCCCTGGGAAGGGGCGGGGGCGGCTGGCACTGGCACAGGCCTGCTTCCTGCACCTCTCAGGCCTGGGAGGTGGGCTGGCCGCCTGGACACTTCTGTCTCACACCCCTGTGGGTGGGACCCAAGGGCTCTCACACGGGGCAGTGGGGCAGTCCCTGTGGCCTCTGTCTGGGAACAGCCTGTCTCTGGACAGGACTCCTGGAGGGCCTGGGCCTGGTGACTCTTTCTGCAGGGGAGTAGCCCCAGGAAGAGGCTCCCGATGGTGCCTGGTGACTCAGGAGCAGTTTCCTGAGACGCAGCCTGACCTGCCTGGGGCTCAGTGGGGGTTCTTGTGCATCTCCTTGTTCTTCTGGAAGCTTCTAGGGCTGAGTGGTCAGATGACTGGCCCAGATCCTCATGCAGCCCTGAGTCCAGGCAATGGAAAGCGCCTGTCAGGGCTCCGGCCAAGAGGCAAAGGGTCCTGGCTTGAGTGTCCATCTCTGGGCTCTGCCACAGGGTCCCAGGTCCTTGTCCTCCACCCACACGCCAGCCCAGTAGGCCCAGTTCCTGCAGAGTGGGCAGAGGTGAGCTGGGCCGGCTCTGGCCTGTGCCCCTCCCTCTTCAGACGCCCCCCTGGGTGACCAGGCCAGCAGGGACTCTCCCCGGCAGCCCCTCCCTTTCCTCAGGTTGGGTCAGATAAGCAGTGGAAAGTACTTGGGCCCTTCCTGGCAGGGTGGCCCTGGCTTTGACCCTGCTGCCTGCAGTGGCTCAGGGGAAGTAGCAGGCTTGTCCCAGCCCTGTCCCAGCCACAGCTGCAGAACAGGCTGGGGGGCTAGGTGGCAGGTAAGGGTCAGCAGCAGAGGGGCTTGAGGGCTAGCCCTTGGGATGTGGGCGGGGCGGTTGGATGTGAGGCCAGGGTGCTGGCGGAGGGCTGGAAATGTCAGGGAGGCTTTGCCCCCAAGGTGGGACCTGCTGGCAGGAGGAGGAGGCAGGGACGGGAGGGGTCAGCTGTGCCCCAGCCAAACAGGATCGCTGCGGGGCACAGCTCTGGCGAAGCTCCTGACCATGGCGTGAGTGTCCTCCCTAGGTACCTGGGGACGGAGGCACAGCACCAGTGTGGCGTGTAAAGATCCCAGGCTGTTGTCGAGGGAGACCTTGGGCTTGGCTGTGGCTGGTCCCTGGACCCCTCCTCCCGGGCTGTCTTCCACAAGCCAGGGAGTGAGAACACGGGGCTCGGTGGGGTGCTGCCCTGGCTGTCGGGGTGTGCCCTTAGGCCCAGCCCGACCTGCCCACCTTCAGGATGGGTGGCTTGGGCTCCTGGTCCCAGTGCTGAAGGCCTGGTGGTTACAAGGTAGAGGCCACTGGCATGTCCCTCAGCCGGGTGCTTGGCCACGTGGCCAGTGCCCTAAGACCATCAGTGGGTTGTCGGGAGGTGACAGGAAACGCAGCTGTGACTGGACTTCAGTTTCAGAGCGTGGCAGCATGGACAGTGCGCGGCTAGGCTGACCCTGGCTCTTCCAGCTGGGTTCTTGTGGGGGTCCCTGGCTACCCTGAGGCAGCAGCCCCTCCCCCTGCCTCTTCCCTCAGGAGGGTTCCTGCCCCTTCCTGTCCCCTCCCTCTCCCTGTCACCCAAAGGAAGACCTGGCCCAAGGGGCTCTTGTGGCCTTTCTCCCCAGCCTGTGCCTCCTGCTGCTACCACAGTGACCCTTGGTAGCCCTAAGCAGCCATCCCCTGCAGCTGTCCCCATGTCTCAATCCCAAACAGCCACACCCTGTCCAGCCACCCCACACAAGGGCGCTCTGCTGGACGCAGGCTCTGCAGACCCTGGAGGCTCCCAGGGCTTCCTGTTGTCTGCATTTTTAAACAAGCCTAGGGTGCCGGTGTCACCGTGTCTCAGCACAGACTAAACTGTTTGGTTTCAGCCGCGGGGTCCCCTGGGGGTAAACTGCACTTCCTGTGGCCCTGGGCTGACCATCTGGCCTGACCTGGCTGGACCACAGGAGGAGGGCAGGGACCTTCTTTGGCTGGTTGGTGGGTCACTGGTCCACCCCAGGTCCAGCTCTGTTGAGGTGCAGGGGCCACAGGGGCCATTTGCCTGGCTGGGATCCCCAGGTTTCCCTGTTCTGCCAAGCCGTGTCACTTGACTTCTGTCCCTGTGACTAAATACCCAAAATGACCAAATGGAAAGTTTATGTGGGCTCATGGTTCCCATATGTGGCCTGTGGCTTGGCCCCGTGGCTTGGCCCGTGGCTTGGGCCCGTGGCAGCACAGAGCTTCCCAGCAGGAGCCCATGGTAGAAGAGGCTGTCGCAGACGGGTTACCCCAAGAGGTCCCCCACCTCTGGAGAGCTGGCTGGCAGCTGGGGCTTCACCACCTGAGCCTTGGGCAACCTTCCAGATCCAAACTCCACAGGCCCTCGCAGCCCTGACAGTTCCTCGACAGTCCGCCCACCTGCTTTGGACCCCCAGTAGGGTGGGCTCCTGGCCTGCGCCTGCCCTCAGTGGGCTTTTCCTGCGTGGCGGTGGGCTTGCGGGTGCACCCTGCTGTTTCACTGCACTCTCTCTCGGGTGGGTTCAGCTGAGGCCTGTTCTGTAGTGATCAGTTCAGGCGATGGCTGTGCTTCTTCGCCTAGTTGGGGACCTGAACGGACCGCTGGCCTGCCTGCCTGGCCTGTCCATGTTCCTACCAGGTTTTCAGCAGTCTCTGCTGAGGGGGGGCCGCCATGGGGAGAGGAGGCACGGGCTGGAGGCTGGACCAGGCAGACTCCAAGGCCACTGCAGGTTCTGGAGCCGATGGGGTCCTGTGGGGGTCAGGGTGCCCTAGAGTTCAATCTGAGAGGAGTGGCCAGGGCGATGGGGACCGTGGAGGTCAGGGCTGGGGACCGTGGAGGTCAGGGTGCCCTAGAGTTCAATCTGAGGGGAGTGGCCAGGACGTTAACCCAGATTGGGACGAGGACAGGCTTCCTGCCTCCGCCAGCCCTGCTTGGGACCCGGGCCATCCTGGGAATCAGCATGGGGCCTTCTTCCTGTAGGCTGAGTCACAGGCTGCCTGCTGAGTCACACCGTGGGGGTGGACCAGGCCCCCTCAGCTGGGATGTGTGCTACAGCCAGCACCTGTGCCCTGCCTTGGCCCCCAGACCCCGGGGCCAGGCAAACTTAGACTGTGGAAGCAGATGGAGCCCCGTCCCCTTCCCCAGAGGTCCCAGCCGTAACCTACCTGTTGGTGACATGTAGCTGAGCCCTGGAGACTACTGGCCCTCCCACCACCCACATCCCCAGGGCCTGTGGAGAGACCCAGGCTGGCCATCGCATCCCTGCCAGCTGGCTGCTGCTCACCCACCAGGGACAGGTGTCACCTGCCTCTGAGCCTCTTGAACCTTCACACTGTCATGAAGACACCTCACCCTGATCCCTCCTCTCGGAACCTCTTCCCACTGCCCTGTGCCCAGAGAGGGGCAGTGCCTTCCCAAGGCCACACAGCCCTGGAGCCTGCCCTGGACTCCTGCCCCGGCTCTGACCCTGTGCTCTCACTGGCCCTTGTCAGGTGGGGGTCACCAGGACAGAAGCCCTCCTCAGGGAGCCTGGACCCTCTGAGGTCAGGCTGGGGGTGGGGCAGGGGGCGTAGTGACAGGCTGCTGGCTGCTGCCCTGGAGATGTGCCTGCCCCAAAATAGCCAGATTTTTAAAAATAACCGGCGGCTTTTGTTTGGCTTTTGCTTTAAAAGACATTTTTTTCCTTCTGCCCAGAACTATGTAGCAGCGGAAAGGTCAGCTGGCGCTGGCCGCTGAGTGGAGCAGGCTAGGAGGGGGCGGGCTGCATCCAGGGAGGCCAGGGGTCTGTGCCCCTCCCAGGTCACAGCAAGGGTGCTGCCATGGCCCTGGGAGCAGGGACCAGGTTGGGGACAGACGGGCAGCACTTAGGCACAGCCTTTCCTGCCTTCCGCCAGCCGGGAAGCAGGACAGCTGTCCGCGTCCTATCTGACAGCCGTGGGTGGGCGGACAGATTGCAGGCCGAGATCTTAAGTGCATCCCAGCATGGGGGCAGAAGTTTCCGTGCCCCCCTTACCCTGCCCATAGCGTCTTGGAGTCAATATTTGTGAAAGTGCTCTCAGCTTGGAAAAATGCAGGGCCGGCTGACCAGGACGGGACGAGTGGCCCGCAAGGGTGCAGCCTGGGGCGCTGCTCAGGCGGGGGGTGGGGGGGGTGGGGGGGTGGGGGGGTGGGGGGGGTGGGGGTGGGGGGTGGGCGGACCGGCTCCCCGGGGGCTGTTACTGGGGCTGGGCTGTGGCCCCTGGGAGCAGCCTCTGTCTGTTTCTGACACGCCCACACGAGTGTCCACTCCTCCCCTCTCCCTGCAGACCCCTCCCTGCCCCCCCCAAAGTCTTAGACACCAGGGAATGCATGTAGGGTGGGCCCAAGGGCATTGAGGCTGAGGTGTGGGTCTGGGCGTGAGGTCTCCCTTCCCCAACTGGGTGGGCTGTCTTCCCTCAGGGAAGGGGAAGATGACCTCAGCACTTGCAGGGGTGGACAGGCCTGTGCCCCCACCCCCACCGGGAGCTGCCCTTGGCTCCCACCTGCCGTGCCTGCCACACTAGACTTTGGGGCAAGGGCGGCACCCAGCACCACTCCTGGGGTCCTGGGGCCTGCCCCACCTGAGCCGTGCTGCCTGAGGGGTGACTGGTCCCCCACCCTGCCCTGTCCAGGGTCAACAGCAGCCCATCAGGTTACCTGCTGCAGTGAGAAGGGGGTGCCCTGGGGCACTGCCCCATACTACTGGGTCTCCGTGGCACGAGCAGAGCGTGGACTAGACAGTGGCCTTCCCTGTCTGCTCCAGTTCCCAGGCTGGCCCTGGAGGGAGAAGGTGGATAGGTCAGCTGCAGCCCTGGCGGGCTTCCCTGAGGCCCAGAGGTCTGTGAGGGCTGGGCCAGCTGGGGCTGGGGCCTGGGGCCAGGACTTGCCAGGGTGCTGAGGAGTGTGCATGGACATTGGGATGCCCTGGGAAGCTGTGCCCTGGCCAGGAAGACCAGCACCGAGGCTCTGGGCACCCTCCTCCCAACACTGGGAGAGAGCAGGGAGAGACGGGCTCCCTGGGCAGGGCCTGCGGGTGCGGGTGCCTCTGGAGAGGCAGCACCCCTTGCGCTTGGCTAGGATCTACCCTGATGTGCCCAGGGCCACAGAGAAGCCATAGCCCCCAGTTCCTGGCTGGGGAGGTCTCCCCTGTTCTGCTCAGCTCAGCTCTGGGGGTTCTTTTCCTATGTCCCTAAGGGGGCCCCAAAATGGTGCAGTTGTGCCCCAACTTGCTCCATGGTCCCCTCTGCCCTGGGCCTCCATGGGCTGGTTAGAGAGTAGAGGGGTAGGTGCTGGGGGTGGTCAGGGTACAGCTGGGGTGGTCAGGATACGGCTGGGGGTGGTCAGGTTAGTGCTGGGGCTGGTCAGGTAGGGCTGGGACAGGGGCTCTGTCCGGGAGGCAGGCCGCTGTCAATGTGCCAGTCTCACTGGGGTGTTGGGGCACTGCCAAGCTGATATCCTGGCTAGACATGGGGCTTTGGGGGACCTTGGTGTGCTTCTCTCTCTACCTTGGCCAGCCCTGTTGAAGGCGGCTGCTCCCCCAGGGTGCCTTGTCCACGGCTCCCGAGCTCCTGGAAGACGGAGGGTGAGGGCTGGGGAGGGGGCTGCTGAGCCCTGGGCCACCCCGGGATTAGGAGAAGAGCCCTTCAGAAGGGGCCAGTTCCCATCTGTTCACCCCTGTGGCCACACAGGCCCTCCCACTGGGTCCCTCTACTCCCCTGGCAAGCCCACAGCCCCTGAGTGGTGAGGGGCTGTCACCTGCGGTGGCTCCCAGCACCCACGCTGTCCCCCCTGCAGGTTTTCCACGTGGCCTACGTGCTCATCAAGTTCGCCAACTCCCCGCGGCCAGACCTCTGGGTGCTGGAGCGGTCCACGGACTTTGGCCACTCCTACCAGCCGTGGCAGTTCTTCGCCTGTGAGTGTCCCTGAGCTGGGGGGCCTGGGGGACCCTGGAGTGGGCTGCCATGCCATGCTTCCTCCGAGTCCGAGGACTGAGTTCTGGGTGCTGTGGTGTCAACCCAGCCACCTGAGGCAGGTAGAGCGGCTGGGGCAGGGCGTCGGTGCCAGGAGGCTCCTCTGGACTGGCCTTCTGCTCAGACAGCTCTCTGGTGACAAAGTGGCCCTGGCAGCTCTGGGCGTACTTCCTGCCAGCTTGGCTGCCTGTGTCAGGAGAACACGGAGTCACTGGCTGTCCTGGCCACGTGCCACCCTGACCAGTCATGTTGGCAAGAACACTGTGGTTGGACAGGCCTGGTCACATGTCCTCCAAACTCCTTGGCTTGTGAGTCTTCAGAAAGGGGCTGGGTGGCATCCCAAGGGGCAGTGTTCTCCAGCGTGTTCCAGGGAGAGGGATGGGCACCCAGGAGTGGACTAGTGGGGCCTGTGGATGTCCAGCTTCACGGGCAGGGCCAGCGTTCCCTTATCAGCCAGAGTTCTCTCTTTAATAAATCCTGCTGGCCCGTGGAGCGTGGGCAGGTGCCCATCCGGGAAGAGCGCCCCACCTCAGAGAAGTAGGGGTGTGCCTCTGGGGCCAGGGTCTGCGGATGTTTGATGGCTCCTGCCCTCACCTTCTGGCTCCTTAACCGCAGCCTCCAAGAGGGATTGCCTGGAGCGCTTCGGGCCTCGGACGCTGGAGCGCATCGCCCAGGACGACCATGTCATCTGTACCACAGAGTATTCGCGCATAGTGCCCCTGGAGAATGGCGAGGTGGGCTGCAGGGGTGGCCGCCCCAGGCCCCTTGGGCCTCACGGGTCAGCTGGTGGTGTCAGAGGCTTGTGGCCTCCATGTGACTCACAGCCCATGCTTGCTGCAGATTGTGGTGTCCCTGGTCAACGGGCGCCCGGGAGCCAGGAACTTCTCCTACTCCCCGCTGCTGCGGGATTTCACCAAAGCCACCAATATCCGGCTGCGCTTCCTGCGCACCAACACCCTGCTGGGCCACCTCATGGGCAAGGCGCTGCGGGACCCCACCGTCACCCGCCGGGTAAGCATGTGCCCTGGCCCCAGCACCAGGCTGGCCCTGCGGGAGGGGTGGGTGTGCTGGGGCCCTGCCCTGGGGACGGGGTGGCTGGCCCCACGCTCACAGGCCCTGTGCAGTACTACTACAGCATCAAGGACATCAGCATCGGAGGCCGCTGCGTCTGCCACGGCCACGCGGACGTTTGTGACGCCAAAGACCCCGCAGACCCTTTCAGGTGAGGCCTGCTCCTTGCTGTCCTCATCAGCCCCTGCCCACCTGGAGAGGAGCCTGGGTTCCATTGCCACCCCCGCTCCCCATGGGGCCTGCAGCCTGCTGCTCCGGGGGCCCTGGTGTCCCCTTCTGCACAGAGAGGTGGAGGGGCCAAGCCGGGTGGACCTCTCTGGTTGCTCTCCTGGGCAGGGCAGGCTCTGCACACCTGTGTCCCCCGGAGGTTCCTCCACTCACTTTGGGAGAGCCCACCCCAGCTCCACCGGCCCACCCCAGCTCCGCCCCTCCCCCCCAGCTCCCCAGTTCTTCCAGACACACTTTCTGCCACCCCCACTCCTGAAGTTCACCTCAACCAAGGGCGGGGGGCCAAGGCCCAGCGTGGGGAGCGGCCAGCACCCCTGTGCCATCTGATGTACCTTACTGTCATGCCACTGAGGAGGACAGCTGAGGCTCTGACCTCCTGCCTTGGAGGGTCCACTTCTTGGGAGCCCTTCAAGCTCTGACTGGCTTTGGCCTCCGCCCGGGCACAGGCATGTTTCTGGGACACCCTCAGAGCCAGCCAGTTGGCAGGGCCCAGTGCCTGCATCTTCGCTAGCTGCCAGCAGATTGGTACCTGAGAGCAGATCCCTGGTGGCCCAAATGGCCAAGTGGAGCCTGGCACTGGGCTGGGGCAGCCGGGCCGCGTCAGTTCCTTCCTTCCTGCCTTGGGGTGCGCTCAGGCAGCAGCTGTGTGTTGAGCTGCTGGCACCCGGAGGGCTCTCCTGGCACCGGCTCACCTGTGCTGGGAGGCAGCTCGCGTCGCACTGGCACGGCACTCCCCATGGGCGAAAGGAGCTGAGGGGAAGGCAGGGTGGCGTGGCCAGGCTGGGGCTAGGTAGGGCCATCGTGGAGCCGGGATGGGCGCCCATGTCCCCACTCAACACGGGGCAGCCCAGCAGGGTGCAGGCAGGCTCACCCTGATATCTGCACGGCCTCCAAGTCCTTTGGCCCCTGCTTGTGCTCAGAGGCAGGACCTCCCCATAGCCCTCACCTGGGCCCTATTGCTCGGTCCACTCAGCCAGCCCGTGGGGAGGGACGTCCACCCCACACTGTGGCCATAGCTGAGGTCTGCAGAAGGAGCACGATCACCCCCGACAGAGGGCTCAGGCAGGCTGCTTTCCTGATACTGAGGGCCCTGAGGACGCCCTGGGGACACCCTGGGTATACTCTGGGAGCAGGTCCCTGCCAGTGCAGCGTCAGGGCTCCTGACAGCTGGGAGTGGAGGCTTCTGGGTAGGCAAACTGGCCTCTGAGGAGAGAGGGCCTGGCGCCCCAGGAGCTGGGGCCTGCCCTCACCTGCTGGGACCCGGAGAGGCATTGCATGGTCCTGACTCACCTGCTCGGCCAGCCCTGAGCTCAGCCCAACGTGGGCCTGGGGGTGGTGCGGATTGGGCGTCTGTCCCAGAGCCCCCAGCCCTGGCAGAACCCCCTCTCCACAGCCGTCACTCAGCAGTGGCCCAAATAGCTCCCACCTCATCCTCTCCTGCAGGGAACACGGCCCGTTACCCAGCTGGCCTTGCCCCTCCCTCCACGCCTGCGCCCTCCTCCGCCCCCGCCAGTCTTGGCCCGCACCTCACAGCCACCTGTGTCCCACCGTCTCGGGGCACATGTCCGCCTGGCTGGAGCCGTGTTGGGTCTCTGTTGGGGGCTCTGCTGGTCATGTGGCAGCCTGCACTTCTCACAGGCCGTATTGACCCCTGATGCTCTGTGGACCCCGTGATGGATGGGACTAGAGCTAGATGGGTGATTTGAGGTTCTGGGTCTCAGATCTGCAAAGATGGGCTTCTGGGTCCTCCCCAGGAATCGTGCGACCTCAGAGCAGAGTCAGGATGGGCTGAGGCCCCTGCACCTCTTGGCCGAGTGGCTGGAGGTGGGAGCTGGGGCAAGCATGTGGCATGGACCTTCACTCCAAGCAGGAAATGGTTCCAATCTCAGTCCTCATCTCTGACCAGCTGTCCCCCTGCCCACCAGGACAGCAGGCAGGATTCCAGCCTTCCGACCTGGTGTCCACCCCCAGCTGCAAGAGGAAGCAGTTCTTGGCCTCCTGCCCCTGGGGAGGTCCTTCCTGGACACATGGGGGTGTCTGGATAAGCTTCTGCTAAGTGTGATCGAAGCTTCGGGCAGCAGACGTGGCCTTTCCCCTTGGAGCTGGCTCACGGAGCCCTGGGCTTGGGCCTGGGCTGGGCCAGGACTCTAGGCCCCGCCCACCTGCCAACATACCCCTTCCCAGTGTTCACCCTCCACAGAGGCCTCAGAGAGCTGCTGCCACTGGGAGATGCCTGCCCTGTCTCCTCTCACCCTGTGCCCCTTCCCCGAGTTGGGTGACTGCAGAGCCACCAGGGCAGGTGGCATCCGGACGAGAGTTTGCAGGAGACCTTTGTCCACATAGCAAGCCACCAGTGGCCAGAGGGGAAACAAAGGCCACTCAGGGTAGAGGCTGAGAAGCGGCCACCGTGTCTCCAGCCTTCTGCCCCTGTGTCCCTGCAGGCTGCAGTGTGCATGCCAGCACAACACATGTGGGGGCTCCTGTGACCGCTGCTGCCCTGGCTTCAACCAGCAGCCATGGAGGCCAGCCACCTCTGACAGCGCCAACGAGTGCCAGTGTGAGTGTCCATGCACACGTGCTACCGACGCTGTGATCCAAGGGACGTGTCCCTGGGGCCTATCACCTTGGGGGCATGCTGACCACAGGTCCTCTCCTCCAGCCTGTAACTGCCACGGCCATGCCCATGACTGCTATTATGACCCTGAGGTGGACAGGCGCAATGCCAGCCAGAACCAGGACAACGCGTACCAGGGTGGGGGCGTCTGCATCGACTGCCAGGTGGGCCAGGGGTGAGGGCTGTGGGGCTCCCCGAGGTGGGACAGGGACAGGTGGGCCGGGGGGAGGGCCGTGGGGCTGCCCAAGGTGAGGCTCCCCGAGGAGGGCCGTGGGCAGGCCTGGACTCAGCAGCCCTGCACCCCCAGCACCACACCACCGGCATCAACTGTGAACGCTGCCTGCCCGGCTTCTACCGTTCCCCGGACCACCCTCTGGACTCGCCCCATGTCTGCCGCCGTGAGTGGGGTGTCCCAGGCCCTGGTTCTGCCCAGGAGGGGTCTCAGCTCTCTGTGTCCCTAGGCCCTCACACCCCGGAAGGCCTGTGCACAGCTCCCACCCCGGTGGCCAGGTTGGGGAGGGAGACTCCTGGAATCTGGGCTGGGCCTCACCTGCCCATCACCTGCCCCTCCCAGCCTGCAACTGTGAGTCGGCCTTCACTGACGGGACCTGTGAGGACCTGACTGGCCGCTGCTACTGCCGGCCGAACTTCACAGGGGAGCAGTGTGACGCATGTGCCGAGGGCTTCACAGACTTCCCGCACTGCTACCGTGAGCTGGCCAGGGCAATCCCGCGTGGCTGCCTGCGGGACCCTGGGGCGGGGTGGGGCCCCTGGGCTGCTGGGGCCAGAGGGTTCCTCCAGCCGTGGCTGACACCTGGTGCTTCTTCCCTCAGCCGTGCCCGCCTCCCCCAGTGACACAGGGGAGCAGGTGCTACCAGCTGGACAGATCGTGAGTAAGTGTCCCAAGGGCCTCAGGACCCCTCCTTAGTGGCAGGAAGGGGCCACGGGCCAGCACTCCCTCCACCTAGGCCCTGCAGGAAAGACGGGTTTTTATGTCTCCTCTCTTTTCTTTCTTTCTTTCTATGCAAATAATGTGAAATAATGATCACGGAAACCTGCAGAAACTGGATAAAGTTGGAGGGACCACCACTGACCTTAACCTTGACCTTGCGCAGGGCGCTGGGTGTTTCCCACCCACAGACCCTGCTTTCCCAGTCTGTGCGGTGTGGACAGAGGGGCGCTTCCTCCACCAGTCCCGAGTTGTGGGAAGCGTGGGCTCTTGTCTTTCCTGTTATTTTTTTTCCATTCATTTCATTTTTATCTATTTATTTATTTATGTTTGTGTGGTGCTGGGGATGGGACCCAGGGCCTCACGCAGGCCAGGCAAGCGCTCCACCACTGAGCCCCAGCCCCAGCCCTCCTTTCCTGTTTTAATGCTGTGGATGAGCATCTGGGCGCCCAGAACTCAGCGCCATGTCTTGATGCGTCCGGTCCTGGGAGGGTGCTCTAGCCCACCAGGCCTGTATGCTGTCCACTAGTGGCTCTGGCTGTGGGCACGGCTGCTGGCCGGAGCCCCGCCGTGCCCCTGGCAGCCCTACTGCAAAAACATCTTCCTGAGGAGAGGGCTTCCTTCCTGCCTTGGTGTTGGTGAAGTCTTGGTCGATGGCGTGTCCTGCTCCAGTTTTTCTCTGCTGACAAGACGTGCGGCCACGTGCGGCCACGGTGTCTGACAGTGGGCGGGTCTGAGGTTTGCTCCTGTGGTGTCTCGGGGCTTTTTTTTTTTTTGCTGTCCTGGGGACGGAGCCACGTCCTCAGCCCCTCAGGTGTCTTTATCTTGAGACAGGGTCAGTTGAGTTGGCAGGCTTCCTGGATCTCGCCCCCTCCTGCCTCAGCCTCCCAGCAGCAGGGTCGCAGGTGTGGCTGCAAGTGTGCCCTGGGCTCCTGGCTGTGTTTCTCTGACTTGTCAGGTCCATGGCCGCCCCTGAGTCCTCGCCTTTCTCGGGGCCCTGGTTTTCATGGCTTGTGGGTGCGGCTCCCCCAGCGTGTGGCCGATCCTCCCCGCCCCGTGTGTTTTTCTCCCAGATACCTGCCTCTTCTGAGTGTTGTGCTGAATCCCCACGTTTTGGGTGCACCTGCCAATGTTGCTCTTGGTCTCTGAGTTGCTTGCTTTGGGATGCAACTGCTCCCCGAGTCCAGATACTCTCTCCTATCTTCGGGTTCTCAATAGCTTTCTTTTTCACATGGTAATGCTCAGATTCTCATCAATAGCGTGAACCGGGGTCCACCAACTTTGAACGGCAGCGAGGTCTTGGACTTGGAGGGCCACCAGCCTCTGAAGGTTGCCCAGCTCTGCTTCTCTGGGTTGCTTCCAACCACAGACCATTTGGGAACAAGTGGGCTGGGCTGCCTTCCAGTGAAACTGTATTTACAAAAGCAGGCGAGGCCCCTGCACTGGGCTTCCGCACAGGCCTGGGCGAGGCTCAGTGACTGCCTGTGGTGTCTAGCATCCCACTTCTCTTGTGTCCATTGTCCAGTGGATTATGTCAGGGTCTTTCCTGATGTGGACCCCGAGTGCATTTCTTGCCCACACCCACAATGAGACCTTCTGCTTTTGCCCCTGTGCTGCCTTGTTCTGGTTTTGAGAACCACTTGGGAACATTCCACGCCTTTCAATGCTGCAAATCCATTTTCAAAACCACAGGAGTGGTCCATCCATTGAGAGGGGAGCTGGGCACAGTGGCACTGACCTGTCGCCCCAGCTCTGTGGAGGGGCAACAGGAAAGAAGGTCACCTGAGCCCGGGAGTTCAGGGCCAAGCTGGGCAACATGGTGAGACCCACATGTTAAAAAAAGATAGACAAACATGGAAAACTTGATAGAAATCACCCATAAAACTACCTAGTGCTGGCACCTGCTTCCCAGTGAGATCTTAGTCCAGGTTTTAATTTCCCTGCGGTTACTGTATGTATTAATTTAGTTTTCTACCTCGTCTCACATCTTTTGGTCACTTATAATTCCTTGGAAAACTGTTTATTTCATTTGGAATTTTAATTATGGCATAAAAGTTATGCATAGCATTTTGTTGTGGTTTTAGAATTTCCTCTCAATCCTATTATCGTCTGTTCTTTCTTTGCTTTGTTGATCAGACCTAACCAAGGTCGCTTTCTAATAAAACTGGAAATATCTTAGGTTTTTAATTAACTTTAAAATCTAGTTCCTTCTGTCTACTGTCTTTTGACTTGTTACTGTTTCGATTGTCTGTTTGCTTTGTGGCACTGGGGGCTGGACCCAGGGTGCTCTACCACTGAGCCACATCTCCAGACCTCTGTAAGTTTCGAGACAGAATCTCACCGAGTTGCCAGGTTGACCTCCAACTTGACCTCTTAAGCCTTCCAGGTAGCTGGGGTGACACAGGTGACGCATGGCCTCTGGTCCTGGCTTTGGTGGCTGTGCAGGCAGGGCCCCTGTCGGTGGGGCCTGGGACGCGCTGCCCCGCTGTCAAGCCATCTGGCCAGGACTGTTGGTAGAGCTGGGTGAGACCCTGGCTGAAGCTTGGTCTGCAGCCTTGGCTCGGTGGGTCTGCTGGGCCGTGTCCATAAGTGCTGGCCATTACTCCTGGTGGTGAGATCTCCTGTCCCTTTTTGCTGTGGCTTCCTCCTGGTTTTTTGCATGATGGTCAGATAAGGCTAATGATGTCTTGGCACTGGAGAGTTCTCTGTGGCCACCTGGAATACGGCCCCCTCTGGGCTGTTCTGTGGACGTTGGTGGAGATGAGCCCCCACTGGGTGCTGGCTCCACGGGTTGGGCAGGCTGGCTAAGCTCATGTGAATCCACTGGCCCGACCCGGGTGGTCTCTTTGAGCTGGTTCGTTCTGATAGTGAACTCAGACTCTCTGTGGCTACGACTTCACAGAACTCTCCTCACAGTTGACAGTCTCCGCTTATTTGCCACTTCACACCGCTCCTGGGAACTTCTGCTTCTTCATCTCCTGGCTGCTGTGTGTGTTCTCATCATGCACCCACCCTCTCTGTCCCTGCCAGTCCCGTGGCCTTGCATCCTGCTAGGGCTGATGCTTGCCTTGATCCGGTCCTCATCTCCTCCGTGTCAGCGTCAGCCCATTCCCTTCCCGCCTGGTCAGGTGTCCCACCTGCCCGAGTCCCTGGCTCTCTTGCTGTCACCTAAGGAAGGGGACTCGCCTGGCACAGCGAAGTCCTTAACAAAACGTGTTTTGGTTTTGGATTCTGTGATGCTGCTGTGTTGGGGCGCCCTGCTCCCCGTGGGTTTGCAGTTTCTCTATTCTGGTCCAACCAGTGGTCACCCTCAAGCCATTATTTCTATCAGCAACAAACACTAGATGGCATGCACACTAGACACGGTGGCCACGCCTGTCATCCCAGCGACTAGGGAGGCTGAGGCAGGAGGACCAAGTTCCAGGACAGCCTCAGCAGCTTAGCAAGACCCTCTCTTGAAATACAAAGGGCCAGGGTGCAGCTCAGTGGCAGAGTGCCCTGGTTCAGTCTCCAGTGGTGAGAAAAACAAGAAGCCCAGCCCCTGGTATCAAGGGCCATGGCTGCGTGGCTCAGAGCAGGGTGCTCTTGCCCTTCTCCCAGCTCCCAGAGTTGTTCATAACGAGGCCCTGCGACCTCCGTGTGGGTCGGTTCTGTCTTCGCGGGCTCTGGGTGGAGGTGGCCCTGGGCTCTGCCGCGAGGCCAGCGTGGTGCCGGGAACTTGCCCTGATCCCCGTGCAGCTCCCCTGTTCGGGGTTCTCTCCTTGAGTTTCCGGTTCTTGTGGGGAGACTGGCCCTCCGGGGGCCGGCTCTGAGCACCACCCCTCCTCTAGACTGTGACTGCAGTGCCGCAGGGACCCAGGGCAACGCCTGCCGGAAGGACCCGCGGGTGGGACGCTGCGTGTGCAAGCCCAACTTCCAGGGAGCCCACTGTGAGCTCTGCGCCCCTGGGTTCTACGGCCCAGGCTGCCAGCGTGAGTCCCGGGGGATCCCTCGCTGAGCACTGAGCAGGGGTTGGTCATTTCCGGCTGCCCTTTCATGACCACCCTTCCCTGCAGCTTGTCAGTGCTCCAGCCCTGGAGTGGCTGATGGCTTCTGCGACCCTGACTCAGGCCAGTGCAGGTGCCGTGTGGGTTTTGAGGGGGCCCGATGTGATCGCTGTGCCCCTGGCTACTCCCACTTCCCTCTGTGCCAATGTGAGTGACACTCTCCAGGGGGCAGGGGTGGGCAGGGCACACCTGGCCAGCTCAGGTTCCCCTGTGACGCACCCTGCTCCGCAGTGTGTGGCTGCAGCGCTGTGGGGACCTTGCCTGAAGGCTGCAACGAGGCTGGTCACTGCCCTTGCCGGCCTGGGTTTGATGGCCCTCATTGTGACCGCTGTCAACTGGGCCACCACAGTTACCCCGACTGCCATGGTGAGCAGAGGGCCTGGGCAGGAAGGGGCCAGGTTGCCGCATAGTGCCAGGGCCTGACCCCACTGTACCCCTGCAGCTTGCACCTGTGACCCCCGGGGGGCCCTGGACCAGCACTGTGGGGCGAGTGGTTTGTGCCGCTGCCGCCCCGGCTACATGGGCGCCACTTGCCAGGAGTGTAGCCCCGGCTTCCACGGCTTCCCCGCCTGCACTCGTGAGTGTCTTGGGAATGAGCAGGGCGGGGCGGCAGGCTGTGCCATGCCTCCTCATGCCCATGCCTGCCCTGCTCCACAGCCTGCCACTGCTCGCCCGACGGCTCTCTGCACACAGCCTGCGACCCCCGGAGTGGGCAGTGCAGCTGCAGGCCCCGTGTGACTGGGCTGCGGTGTGACACGTGTGTGGCTGGCGCCTATAACTTCCCCTCCTGCGAAGGTAACTGACAGTGGGCAGAGGCCTGTCTGTACGTGTGTCTCGGTCACCGTCTGCGCCTCCCTGTGCTGTGTCCATGGCGGTGCCCCGTGCACAGTGGGGGTGTGGGCACAGGGCCAGGTCTGTGCTGTGTGGGCGACTCCTTTGAGCTTCGTGTGGCCCGTGCGTGTGTTCTGACGTGCACGCCCACACGTCCTCACGGGTCGCAGGTGAGTTCCAGTGTCCAAGTCCTGTGGAGGCTCTTACATGTGTTCACAGGCACATGCTGTGGGTGGGCACGCACCCTCCCTGCTGACCCCGCCCACGTCTCCACGCCCCTGGTAGCCACAGAGGCCTGCCCCACGGCTCCTGTGAGGACATGGCTCCTGGCCGGGCTTGGGTGGCCTGTGGCTCAGTGTATACACTGAGCATTGACCAGGCTTGGTTTTTTCTACCTAGCTGGCTCCTGTCACCCTGCTGGCCTGGCCCCTGCTGACCCCACCCTTCCTGAGGTGAGCCCAGGTCTGCCCATGCTGGGAGAAGGTGGGGGGCCAGGCCCGGCTGAAAGTCCCAAGCCCAGTGAGACCATGGCTCCCCACTCTCCTGCTGGTCCTTTGCACCCATTCCGGGTGCCTGCTGGGCCTAGGCAAGGTCAAGGGAGGGGCCCAGCCCCCACCGCAGTCAGGGCTCCAGGACGGAGGGTGGGAAGAGGGTGGGCCTGTTGTGATCTGCGGGGTTGATCTCTCCCAGGCACAGACGGCCTGCACGTGCCGGGCTCACGTGGAGGGACCCAGCTGTGACCGCTGCAAACCTGGGTTCTGGGGGCTGAGCCCCACCAACCCTGAGGGCTGCACCCGTGAGTCTGTCCTGGAGGGAGGAAGGGGGGCTGGGGCTGGGGCGTGGAGCCTGGGCCCTCCTGTCCCCATGGCCCTCAGGCCCGCTCTGCCCTCCCCAGGCTGCAGCTGTGACCCCAGGGGCACCTTGGGTGGAGTTGTCGAGTGCCAGCTGGTAAGTCTGAAGATCAAGGTGTTGGGGTGCAGCAGGTGGGTGGGCACCTTCCCCAGCCTGGTCCCACTGTCTCTCGTGGCCCCAGGGCAGCGGTCAGTGCTCCTGCAAGCCCCACGTGTGCGGCCAGAGCTGTGCAGCCTGCAAGGACGGCTTCTTCGGGCTGGATCGGGCCGACTACTTTGGCTGCCGCAGTGAGTGCCCATTATTGGCCTCTCAGACCACATCCCTGTCCTCTCTCAGTTCACACTAAGGCCCAGGGAGGGGCAAATGGGTCAGGGACCCCAGCTGGGGCCTGAACACAGTGAGGCCCCCATGTTGGACTCGCATTGCTGGCCAGGACTGTGCTGGGGGCAGACTCAAAGAGGAGCCCTTTCCCCCACATGTGGCCTATGCCCCGACCTGCAGCTTAGAAGGCATTAATCCACCCAGGGACCCTGAGCCTGGCTTCAGGGAGCCCCAGGCAGCACCTAAGTGGGCTTCTCAGCCTGGTTGCTCGTTGCCCAGGGTATGAAGACCAGGGGTTCTGCCTGTGGTGTCCAGGGTGGGTCCTGGGCTGGGGCTGTGGGGGACCCCAAAGCTGGGTGGAACCGGTGCCCTCTGACCCCGCCTCTTGCTATCACAGGCTGCCGGTGTGACGTTGGTGGTGCACTGGGCCAGGGCTGTGAGCCGAGGACGGGCGCCTGCCGGTGCCGCCCCAACACCCAGGGCCTTACCTGCAGCGAGTGGGTGCCCAGGCCACCTGGGCTGTGGGTGGGAGGCGGCTTGTCCCGGGCTCCTCTGTGTCCCTCACCCACAAGACACAGGCCCATGGGGTCTGCTGTCCCTGGGGATCTGGTTGGTTGTGCTGAGCCTGCACACTCAGATACCTGTGTCGTGGCCAGGCCAGCAAGGGACCACTACCTGCCCGACCTGCTCCACCTGCGGCAGGAACTGGAGGACGCAGCCACACCCGAGGGCCACGCCGTGCGTTTTGGCTTCAACCCCCTGGAGTTTGAGAGCTTCAGCTGGAGGGGCTACGCACACATGTCGGCCATCCAGGTGGGGCCACGCCGCCCCTCCCCTCCCGGGCCAGCCGTGTGCCCGTGTGGCAGGTAGATGGGGCAGCCCTCAGCCACAGGTGTGGCCAGGAGGTGATGCTGCTGTTCCACACCCCATAGCCCAGGATCGTGGCCAGGCTGAACGTGACCTCCCCTGACCTCTTCCGGCTGGTCTTTCGCTATGTCAACCGAGGGCCCATGAGTGTGAGCGGGCGGGTCTCTGTGCGTGAGGAGGGCAAGATTGTGGCCTGCATCAACTGTGAGTGGAGAGCTACAGCCCCCCCCAGCCCCCCCAGCCCGCCCCCAGCCCCCTTCCCTGCTGCCTCCTCCCCCTCCTCCTCCTTCCCTTCCTCCATCTCCTCTTCCTCCTCCTCCTCCTCCTCCATCTCCTCTTCCTCCTCCTCCTCCTCCTCCTCCTCCATCTCCTCCTCCTCCATCTCCTCCTCCATCTCCTCCTCCTCCATCTCCTTCCCTCCTCCTCCTCCTCCATCTCCTCTTTCTCCATCTCCTCCTCCTCCATCTCCTCCTCCATCTCCTCCATCTCCTCCTCCATCTCCTCCATCTCCTCCTCCATCTCCTCCTCCTCCATCTCCTCCTCCATCTCCTCCATCTCCTCCTCCTCCATCTCCTTCCCTCCTCCTCCTCCTCCATCTCCTCTTTCTCCATCTCCTCCTCCTCCATCTCCTCCTCCATCTCCTCCATCTCCTCCTCCATCTCCTCCATCTCCTCCTCCATCTCCTCCTCCTCCATCTCCTCCTCCATCTCCTCCATCTCCTCCTCCTCCATCTCCTCCTCCTCCATCTCCTCCTCCATCTCCTCCATCTCCTCCTCCTTCATCTCCTCCTCCTCCATCTCCTTCCCTCCTCCTCCATCTCCTCCTCCATCTCCTCCTCCATCTCCTCCTCCCCTCCTCCTCCATCTCCTCCTCCTCCATCTCCTTCTCCTCCATCTCCTTCCCTCCTCCTCCATCTCCTCCTCCTCCATCTCCTCCTCCATCTCCTCCATCTCCTCCTCCTTCATCTCCTCCTCCTCCATCTCCTCCTCCATCTCCTCCATCTCCTCCTCCTCCATCTCCTCCTCCATCTCCTCCTCCCCTCCTCCTCCATCTCCTCCTCCATCTCCTCCATCTCCTCCTCCATCTCCTCCTCCTCCATCTCCTCCTCCATCTCCTCCATCTCCTCCTCCTCCATCTCCTCCTCCTCCATCTCCTCCTCCATCTCCTCCATCTCCTCCTCCTTCATCTCCTCCTCCTCCATCTCCTTCCCTCCTCCTCCATCTCCTCCTCCATCTCCTCCTCCATCTCCTCCTCCCCTCCTCCTCCATCTCCTCCTCCTCCATCTCCTTCTCCTCCATCTCCTTCCCTCCTCCTCCATCTCCTCCTCCTCCTCCTCCTCCTCCTCCTCCTCTGTCTACATGGGGGAGGGGTGGGCCCAGCTGCCCTGCACCATGGCGGGTGCAACCTGGGTTGTCTTCTCCAGGCACAGAGCAGAGCCAGCTTGTGACCTTCTTGCCCAGCACTGAGCCCTCCTTTGTCACTGTGCCCCAAAGGGGGCTCGGGGAGCCCTTTGTGCTGAACCCTGGCATCTGGGCCCTGCTGGTGGAGGCTGAAGGGGTGCTTCTGGTGAGGTGGGGGCCGTGGCAGGGAAAGGGGTGGGTCCTGGGCCAAGGAGCCTCTCGCCCACTCCTGCCTCCACCAGGACTACGTGGCCCTGCTGCCGAGCGCCTACTATGAGGCAGCCCTCCTGCAGCTGCGTGTGACTGAGGCCTGCACCCACCGCCCCTCTGCTCAGCACTCTGGCGAGAAGTGAGGGCCCCCATGGGACTGGGGAGGGGGCTGCCCAGACCCGCCCGGGGACCTGGTGCAGACCTCAGCCTCTTCCCCTGCAGCTGCCTCCTTCATGCCTACCTCCCCCTGGACGGCTTCCCCTCGGCTGCTGGGCTGGACGCCCTGTGTCGTCTTGACAACAGCCTGCCCCGGCCCTGCCCCAGGGAGCAGCTCAGCCCTTCGCACCCGCCACTGGCCGCCTGCCTGGGCAGTGATGTGCGTGTCTGGGGCCCGCGGGGGGTGGGCACCAGAAGACCTTAGCCTCGGGTACAGGTCCTGTCTCAGTGGCAGGATGCAGGTGCCGGGCAGTGGAGCAGACATGCACAACCACTGCCTGGTCCGGGGAAGCCGTGGCTCCTGCTGAGTGGGAGCTGCCCCAGCCTCCACCCCCAGACCTGGGTCAGTGTCTGCCCCCAGCTGCCCCAGCACTGGCACCTGGCCGTGATCAGCAGGCCCCCAAGACAGAAGTGGGAAACACAGGGACTGTGAGCCTCTGGTCATGCTGTCCTCCCCCAGGTGGATGTCCAGCTTCAGATAGTGGTGCCGCGGCCAGGCCGCTATGTCCTGGTGGTGGAGTATGCCAATGAGGATGCCCGTCAGGAGGTGGGCGTGGCTGTGCACAGCCCCCAGCAGGCCCCCCAGCAGGGCACACTCACCATCCACCCCTGCCCATACAGGTGGGCCGGGAGCGGGGTCGGGCTGGGCTGCGGGCTCTGCCAGATCTGCCCACCCGCTGACCACCCCTCTCCCCCAGCACCCTGTGCCGCGGCCCTGCTTTGGACACTCAGCACCACTTGGCCACCTTCCTGCTGGACTCAGAGGCCAGCGTCCGGCTCACAGCTGAGCAGGCGCGCTTCTTCCTGGTAAGGGGCCCCTTGGCCCCTGGGTACTAAGGAGCCCAAGATAAGGGGTGGGGGTGCCGCCAAGGAGCCAAAGGGCCCGAGGCACCAGGAGCCCTCCTTTCCTGTCCAGGGCGAGGTCCTATGCAGGGCAGGGTGCACTCCTGCGGGGTGGGTGGGTGGTGGGCTTCACCAGCACCGGGCGCGGCCACCACGCCTCCCTCCGCCCACAGCACAGCGTGAGCCTGGTGCCCCTGGGGGACTTCAGCATGGAGCTCGTGGAGCCGCGGGTGCGCTGCGTGGGCAGCCACGGCACCTTTGGCCCCGGCAGGTAGTGGGGTCGCCAGGGATGGGAGGCCGGCAGGGACCCGTGGCTGGGACACTGGACTCACCCACGGCGCCTCCCCAGTGCCGCCTGTCTGCCCTCCCGCTTCCCGAAGCCGCCGCAGCCCATTGTTCTCAGGGACTGCCAGGTGCTGCCCCTGCCTCCCGGCCTCCCCCTGACCCACTCCCAGGAGTTGACTCCCGGGGCACCCCCAGCAGGACCTCAGCCTCGGCCCCCCACTGCTGTGGACCCCGACGCAGAACCCACCTTGCTGCGCCACCCCCAGGTGAGGGCCCAGGTGGGCCGTGGCCCCTGGAGGGATGGAGGTGAGGGTCAGGGCCGCACGCCCGGCCCTGACTCGGACCACCCAGGCTGTCCACTCACTGGAGCTCCCCTGCAGGGCACCGTGGTCTTCACCACCCAGGTGCCCACCCTGGGCCGCTACGCCTTTCTGCTGCACAGCTACCAGCCGGCCCACCCCACCTTCCCCGTGGAGGTGCTCATTAACGGGGGCCGCATCTGGCAGGGTGAGTGCCAAGGACAGACTCACGGGCGACGTGGCCAGCCATGTGCACCACGTGGCAGGTTGACACATCCATGTCCTGCTGTCAGTTCTCAAACCAGGTGCTCCAGGGCCACTGTGGGTGGCAGCCCCACCTGTCACCTCTCCCCTGGAAGGTCTTGTCCCCATGTCAGAATCCCTGGCTGGCTCTGTCGCACCTGGAGGGGGCCTGCTCCTAGGGTCCATGTGCCTCGTCCCGAGGGCTGTGAGGTGGAGCACTCAATGTCACAGTGCACTCTCCAGCATTGGCCTTGTCCTGGCGTGTCCTCCCCTGGTGTCCCCATAGTGCCCAGGGCCCACGACAGGGCTGTGGAGCCGGGGTGGTCAGCACTGACACTGCCTTCCCACTGCAGGCCACGCCAACGCCAGCTTCTGCCCCCATGGTTACGGCTGCCGCACGCTGGTGCTGTGTGAGGGCCAGGCCGTGCTGGACGTGACTGACCCTGAGCTCACTGTGACCGTGCGCGTGCCCGAGGGCCGGTGGCTCTGGCTGGTGAGTCCCAGGACTAGTGTCCTGCTCAGGGACTAGCCATGGCTCAGCCCAGGTGTGTCTCCTACCTGCTGTAGCCCCCAACCCCAGGTGCCAGGTGGGGTAGCCCTTGTCTCTGGAGACCACCACATGAGGCCAGACGGGCCCTGGGAGTTGAGACAGTGTCCGACTGTCCCTTGAGCTTTCCCAGAGAAGCCTAGCCTAGACAATGGGGAAGGGAGGGAGAAGAATGAGTGAAGAGCCAGGCACGAGACCCTCCGCCCTCTCCCTCTGCCCCTGCCTCTGCACACTCCCCAGAGGTGTGCCGCCTGGCCACCTTCCTCCAGAGTGACCAGGACAGACTGGGCTGCCCAGCCTCAGGGGCGACCCCTTGCATACCTTGGCTGCAGGCCCGGCCACACTCCCCCAGCCCGGCCCTCAGCTGGGCTCATGGGAGGGAAGGTGACCAGGCCTCTGCCCTAGGATTACATCCTGGTGGTCCCTGCGGAGGTCTACAGCTCCAGCTACCTCCGAGAGGAGCCCCTGGACAAGTCCTATGACTTCATCAGCCACTGTGCGGCCCACGGCTACCACATCAGGTGGGGCAGCACCATGGTCCAGGGTGGGGTCCGGGGTGGGGTCCAGGCTGGTTGCTGGCCTCACCACCTGTCCCCCAATTTAGCCCCAGCAGCTCATCCCTGTTCTGCCGAAATGCCGCCGCCTCCCTCTCCCTCTTCTACAATAACGGGGCCCGGCCTTGTGGCTGCCATGAGGTGGGAGCCACAGGCCCCTCGTGTGAGCGCTTTGGGGGCCAGTGTCCCTGCCGGGCCCATGTTATTGGCCGCGACTGCTCCCGCTGTGCCACTGGCTACTGGGGCTTCCCCAACTGCAGACGTGAGTACCATGGTGCTCAGGAGACCGGCCGCTGTGAGCGCTGGACCCCGAGGGGCACTTGCTGGTGGAGTGGGGTGTGCTGGGGAACATGGGCCGACGGTCAGCAGAAGGTTCTGGGGTTGTCTGTGGACCTCCGGCAGACAGTGGCCTGCACACAGGGTGCCCCTTGCAGGGTTGTCCAGAAGGCTCCAGGGACCGGCAGGTTGCCTGCAGCCCCCGGCACTGGACGTGGACTCTAGGCAGTTCCTGTGTGTCAGAGAAGCTGCCCTGGGTACAGGGGCCCAGCAGGGCAGGACTGGCATGGTCTTGAGGACTGCAGGTGGGCCTGAGTGGGGCAGAGGGCTCAGCCACTTGTGTCCCCCTGCAGCCTGTGACTGTGGTACCCGCCTGTGTGACGAGCGCACAGGCCGGTGCATCTGCCCCCCACGCACGGTGCCCCCCGACTGCCTGGTCTGCCAGCCCCAGACCTTCGGCTGCCACCCCCTGGTGGGCTGTGAGGAGTGTAACTGCTCAGGGCCCGGCGTCCAGGAGCTCACCGACCCCACCTGTGATGTGGACAGTGGACAGTGCAGGTGAGCTGGGAGGGCCCTGGCCTTGGGCAGTCGTGGGCCAGGAGTGACACTCACCCTTACCAGTGGGGCCGGCGTACCCTGCCCCCTCCAGCTCTGGGCGACACTGTCCAGACGGGGACCCTATGAGCTCTTGCATATGGGCAGGGTGAAGGAGGCTCAGCTGCTTCTGCCCACTTGCAGGTGCAGACCCAACGTGACCGGGCGCCGCTGTGACTCCTGTGCCCCCGGCTTCCACGGCTACCCCCGCTGCCTCCCCTGCCAGTGTCACGAGGCAGGCACGGCACCCAGCATCTGTGACCCCATCACAGGTCACTGCCACTGCAAGGTGAGCAGCCACCAGGCCCCTGTCCGGCGCCTCTTGGCCGAGATGTTGTCCTCGGCAACATTCTTGGGTGCTTAGAGCTCCCTGGAAGTTTTTGTGGGTGAGGGGGCGACAGTGACCCTGGGGCCAGGGCGACTGACCCCTGTTGCCTCCTCCTCTTCCCCAGGAGAATGTGCAGGGCCCACGGTGCGACCAGTGTCGCCTCGGAACCTTCTCCCTGGAGGCTGCCAACCCCAAGGGCTGCACCCGCTGCTTCTGCTTCGGGGCCACAGAGAGCTGCAGGAGCTCCGTCCATGGCCGCCACGAGGTACCACCTGGGGACCAGGACCGAGGCTGGCACCTCCTTGGGGAGAGCACACATCCCTCCCCAGGGGGACTGGAAAGCAGGGTGGGGCCACGCCGTGGGCACCCACCTTGGGTGACCCACCGTGTGCCCACAGTTTGTGGACATGGAGGGCTGGACACTGCTGAGCAGTGACCGGCAGGTGGTGCCCCATGAGTGGCGGGCAGCGACGGAGCTGCTCCATGCAGACCTGAGGCGCGTGGACGACACCTTCCCCGAGCTGTATTGGCAGGCGCCCCGCTCCTACCTGGGGGACCGGGTGAGCAGGGGCACTGGGCCAGGGGGAGGGCAAGTCAAGGATGGCCGTTTCCTCTGGAGGCCTGGGAGGGGGCGGTGAGGTGTGGTCCAAGGATGCCCCCCCTTGAGGGGCACCTGAATGCTGGCCTGTTGCAAGAGAAGAAACCAGCAAGGGGCCAGCCCACGGCAGGGCTGCTGCGAGAGCGTACCTGGCCCAGCCTCAGGACCACTCGCCAGTCTGTGGCCAGGGTCTAGTCAGGTGGTCCCCTCTGTCCTGCCACCAGGTGTCGTCCTATGGTGGGACCCTCCGCTATGAACTGCACTCAGAGACCCAGCGCGGTGACGTCTTCATCCCCACAGAGAGCCGGCCAGATGTGGTGCTGCAGGTAATGACATGGTGGACATGGCCAGGTGAGCAGGAGGGTGGGCGCCAGCTGCTGGCCCTGACCCAGCCCACGTGTCTCCAGGGCAACCAGATGAGCATCATGTTCCTAGAGCCGGCGTACCCCGCACCGGGCCATGTTCATCGAGGGCAGCTGCAGCTGGTGGAGGTGGGTGGCGCTGGCCTGAGACCCAGCACGGCACAGCGGGCCCAGGGCCACTGCACCCACTCTCTAATGCAGAAGGCCCAGAGCAGGTGGCTGGGCAGGCAGGCTTCCTTCCCGGTCACTCGTGTGACACTGTCTTGCCGCTCCCTGGTGGTGACGGTGATGGGGTTCCCACCCTCAGTGGCCAGCCGGCTCCCTCCTTGTTTCCTCTAAGGCTCCAAGTGATGGACAGCCCTCTTTAGTGCCCCAAGTGGACCCATTTTTCATGTGCAGTTGATGTTTTGGTGTCCTGTTGAAGGGGACGGAGGGAGGTCAGGAAGGCCTGGCCTGCGTCCTATTCTAGAAGCGCAGCCCTTCCCTGCACCCGAGCGCCTGGTGTACCTGGTGTACCTGGTGTACCTGGTGTACCTGGAGCGGCCCGGTGTGTGCTGTCAGGGAGGGTCCAGTGCTGGTTCTGCAGAGCGTGTCCTGTGCAACCTCCTCCTTCCTGTCCCTGTAACTCGTGTGCGTCTGTCCCGTCACGAGGGTCTAGCCTAGGCTCTGCCCACTGGGTGTGGCCCACTGAGGTCCTTTCTCGGTGCTGCAGGGAAACTTTCGACACCTGGAGACCCACAGCGCTGTGTCCCGGGAAGAGCTCATGATGGTGCTGGCGGGCCTGGAGCAGCTGCAGATCCGTGCCCTCTTCTCACAGACCTCCTCGGCCATCTCCCTGGGTAGGGTGGTGCTGGAGGTGGCCAGCAAGGCAGGCAGAGGGCCTCCGGCCAGCAGTGTAGAGCTGTGCATGTGCCCAGCCAACTACCGTGGGGACTCGTGCCAGGTAGGCACTGGGGGTGGCTGCCCCTGCACACACCTCCCCCTGAGCATTCTCCCTGTCTGTCCCCACGCTGCCTGCTGGCCCGTATGCCTGCCCGTGGTCAGCTGTTCTCCCCGCTGTCCACGCCCATGCCCCTGCACACAGCTGCTGTTGATGTGTTCCCTGCACGCTGCCCCCGCCAGCCGTCCACCCTGCGTCACGTACCACCTGTCCTGCCCCACATCTTAGCCACTCCTCTCACCTGTCCTAAGTGGCACCTGCCCCTTCAGGGGCTGGTGTCTGGACACTCCCTGGAAAGAGATACTCTGTGTGGAGGGGCTGGTCACCAGCCCCAGTGCCCAGCTATCCCTGAGCCAGTGCATCTGCCTGGCTCTGGGGTGTTCTTGGGTCTGGGGACCAGCGCCAGACACTTGCCCTGCCTCTAGCTGCCCAGGCCAGCCTCTGACCCCGTGGTGCCCATGCTGTGCCGGCAGCCTCCCTGCCCGCCCTGCTCCCTCGCCCATCTCCAATGCCCCCTGCACTCCCCCAGGAATGTGCCCCCGGCTACTACCGGGACATCAAAGGCCTCTTTCTGGGCCGCTGTGTGCCCTGTCAGTGCCACGGCCATTCAGACCGCTGCCTCCCTGGCTCTGGCATCTGTGTGGTGAGTAGGCCAGGGAGAGCGGGCTTCCACTGAGGGCACAGTCCGGGGAGGAGGGCCTGGGGCCTCCACTGTCTGTGCCGACTGTCCCCTTTGCCCTAGGGCTGCCAGCACAACACCGAGGGGGACCACTGTGAGCGCTGCCAGACTGGTTTTGTGCGCGGCAGCTCAGGGGACCCCACAGCCCCCTGTGTCAGCTGCCCCTGCCCCCTGGCAGTACCTTCCAACAAGTAAGTGCCCAGCACTCCCCGCTGAGACCCCCAGCCTGGCTCCAGAACCCCGTGTCTCCCTGGTGAGGCTCATGCTGCCCCCTGGAGGCCCAGGGCAGAGGGTGGGCCCCTGAGGTAGGGCTGCTCCCAGGGTGGAGGGGCAGGCACATGGTGAGCGGCTGATGTCCTTACAGCTTCGCGGAGGGCTGTGTCCTGCGAGGTGGCCGCACCCAGTGCCTCTGCAGACCTGGTTATGCTGGAGCCTCCTGCGAGCGGTGAGCTGGGGGTGGGCCACATGTAGACCCAGGCTGCTCCTGGGGGGCCGCGGGACACTGACCAGCCCTCCATCCCTAGATGCGCACCTGGCTTCTTCGGGAACCCTCTGGTGCTGGGCAGCGTGTGCCAGCCCTGTGATTGCAGTGGCAACGGTGACCCCAACGTGATTGTCAGTGACTGCGACCCCCTGACCGGGGCCTGCCGCGGCTGCCTGCACCACACCACAGGGCCCCGCTGCGAGCGCTGTGCCCCGGGATTCTACGGCAACGCCCTGCTGCCTGGCAACTGCACCCGTAGGCCCGGGGTGGGGACGTGGGGTGTACCGGGGGCAGGCTGCAGCTGGCACTGAGCCCCCTGGGCTGGCAGGGTCCCTTCCACCTCATGGGCACGGTCAGCTTCACGGTCAGTCCCCACAGTTCCCCTGCGTCCAGGGAGGGCAGCCTGGGCAGGGCTCAGGGAGGAGGGCCAGGTCAGACAGCGAGCTGGTGGCCGTGGGGGTCTGAGCAGCCTGGGCCAGTCGGCAGGGTGGCGATGGGCATAAGGCCTGGGGGTGGGGCCAGGGCAGTTGTCACAGCCACCTTTCCGCAGGGTGTGACTGCTCCCCCTGTGGGACCGAGACCTGTGATCCCCAGAGTGGGCACTGCCTCTGCAAGACAGGTGTGGCTGGGCAGCGCTGTGACCGCTGTCAGGTACTGCTGCTGGGAGCCGGGAGCTCAGGGCTGGAGGCGGGTATTGAGGGCCATGCAGGGCTGTGACCACAGCCTGTGCCCACAGGAAGGACACTTTGGCTTTGAGGGCTGTGGGGGCTGCCAGCCTTGTGCCTGTGGACCAGCTGCAGAGAGCTCCAAGTGTCACCCCCAGACTGGACAGTGCCAGTGCCAACCCGGGGCCGGGGGACTCCAGTGCCGCGAGTGTGCCCCTGGTCACTGGGGGCACCCAGAGCAGGGCTGCAGGCGTAAGTATGGCCAGGGGCCAGTGGAGGGCGTATGAATGGTCAACACCCTGAGGTCAGGGAGCCCTGTTCACCCTGACCTCTCCACAGGCTGCCAGTGCCCAGAGGGACACTGTGACCTGCACACAGGCCGCTGCACCTGTCCCCCAGGGCTCAGTGGGGAGCGCTGTGACACCTGCGGCCAGCAGCACCAGGTGCCGGTGCCTGGCGGGCCCGGGGGCCATGGTGTCCACTGCGAAGGTGTGTCCCACCCTGCACCTCTGCCCTGTCTCTGTCCCACCCTGCAGTTCCACCCAGCAGAGTGGGAGTCCCAACTCATATGGACCTCGCCGTGCAAGGGACCCCATGCCCGTCCTTAGGTCTACTGAGTCCTCCTGACCCCCATGATGGCCTTAATTGACCTGGGACCCATACCGACCTTGGATCCCTATACCAATCTTGGATCCCTATTACCTGGACACCTCCTGCCCAGCTGAGACTCGTCCCAACTGACCCAAGGGGCACTGTTGTCACTGCCACTTCTCTGGCAGAACTTCTGGCTCCATGTTGACCTCTGACCCTGTCCCTAGCTCTGGTGCTGATCCCTTTCTCTGATGACCCCATGTCCTTGCCATAACCCCAGACCTCCCACCAATCCTGGGCCCCTGTATTGGTCTCGTGACCCCTGGCTGACCCATGCACACCGTGCTGACCCCACGATCTCTGGCCCCTTGCTACCACAGTGTGTGACCACTGCGTGGTCCTGCTCCTGGATGACTTGGAGCGGGCTGGCGCCCTCCTCCCCACCCTCCGTGAGCAGCTCCAGGGTGTCAATGCCAGCTCCGTGGCCTGGGCCCGGCTGCACAGGCTGAACGCCTCCATCGTGGACCTACAGGTACCAGCCACTCCAGGGCCCCTCCACGGCCCCTCCAGGGCCCTGCAGGGCAGGCACCCACTTCCTGCTCCCCACAGAGCCAGCTCCGGAGCCCATTGGGCCCCCGCCATGAGATGACACAGCAGCTGCAGGCCCTGGAGGAGCAGAGCACGAACCTTGGGCAGGACGTGCAGCAGCTGGGTGGCCAGGCAGGACCCCGGGAGACCCCTGGCCCAGTCCCCTGGGGGGCCCACCTCTTGGGGAGACTCTGGGAGCCTCCAACACTTTGCCATCCCAGGCCGTCCCCTGTGCCCCTGTCCAGCCCTGCCCCTCCCCACAGCAGAGCTATGGGCTGAAGGACATGTCACCCACAGGCTGCAGGAGCCCGAGACTGGGCAGGCCAACTGCTGGGCACCACTGAGGCCACCCTCAGCCGGGTGCAGGTGCTGCTGGGGACCCTCCAGGCTGTGGACCACACCCTGAATGGTAGGCTGGAGCCCAGGCTGGCTGGCCAGGGCTGCCTCAGGGTGTGCGCCCTGGGTCTGCATCTGAGCCTGGCCTTGAAGTGCCGTGGGCAGACTGGAGGTGGAGAAATGGCACCTCTGGAGGGAACAGCGGAGCGTCAGGAGGTGGGCGAGGGGCTGACCTCACCCAGCCTCCCTGGAAGAACCTGGGTTGATAGTCACACTTGCAGACTGGTCACACGTGAGATGTGAGGCTGCGAAGTAGCCCCTGAGCTCCTGACACAGGAGCTACCCCAGCCAGAGGGTGGAAAAGAGGGGGTTTCAGCTGCAGCTGGTCAGCGACCAGGAGTCGGCTTCGACGAGGGGCAGAAAAGGCAGCTGAGGATGCAGGCTCAACAGCTGTCGGGGTTACTGGGCAACAGGCCAGCCGCAGGACCTGACAGCCCCCTCCCTTGTAGAGTTGGCATCCCAGATGGGCCACCTGTCACCAGCCAATGCTTCAGTCCCGTCGGGTGAGCAGCTGCGCCAGACGCTGGCAGAGGTGGAACGGCTGCTCCAGGAGATGCGGGCACGTGACCTGGAGGCCCCCCGGGCAGTGGCAGAAACTGAGCTAGCTGAGGCCCAGAGGCGTAAGTGTGCTGGCCCCTGTCAGGCAGGACTGGGAAGGGGCAGGGACATGACTTGGGAGCCCGGCTGAGGTCAGTGTGGACTGGCACTAGGCAGGGACCAGGTGAGGACTAAGGGTCACGAAGGAAGCTGGCTTCCAGAGTGACCGTCCTCACACCCCTGTGTTGGCCAGTGCTGGCCCGCGTCCAGGATCAGCTGACCAGCCGCTGGGAGGAGAATCAGGCACTGGCTACACGCACCCGCAATCAGCTGGCCCAGCACGAGGCCAGCCTCATGGACCTGCGTGAGGCCCTGAACCGGGCAGTGGACACCACACTGGAGGCTGAAGAACTCAATAGCCACAACCTGGCACGCCTGGAGGAGGCCTTGGTGAGAACTTAGCCCTCCCCCCCCAGCAGCCCTCCCCTCCCCCTCCCCCCAGCAGCCCTCTCCCCCCACACACATCTTTTAATCCCATCCTCCCCTAACTTTTCCTTCAGCAACGGAAGCAGGAGCTGTCCCGGGACAATGCCACCCTGCAGGACACTCTGCAGGCTGCCAGGCACACCCTGGCCCGTGTCTCTGAGCTTCTGCACGGCATGGACCAGGCTGAGGAGGTTAGCACAGCTGTCCTCTTGGCCCTTCCTGCCCAGGCTCCTGTAGGGCTGCAGCCTGAGGCTAGTTTGGGGGCTCACTTATATAGAGAGTGAGGCCCTTGGGCAGGTGGGCAGTGCATAGGTTTCAGGAGGGTCCCACTGAGCCCACCCACCCCTAGGACCTAGAGCACCTGGCTGCCAACCTGGATGGGGCCCGGACACCACTGTTGCAGAAGATACAGACTTTCTCCCCAGCGGGCAGCAAGGTGGACTTGGTGGAGGCTGCCGAGGCCCACGCACAGCAGCTGGACCAGCTGGCCCACAACCTGTCCAGGTGCGTGGTCCAATGGGGAGAGCCCCAGTTTCACCTGGGGCTGCAGCCAGATCTCCCTGGGGGAGCCAGGCCTCCCTCAGCCCACAGGAAATCGGGGTCCAGCCTGGCAGGAAGCAGCCGGAGAGGCAGAGGGTTCACTTAGATGCCCTTTGATCCCCCCTCCCCGACCAGCATCATCCTCGGTGTCAACCAGGACCGCTTCATCCAGAGGGCCGTGGAGGCCAGCAATGCCTACAGCAGCATCCTGGAAGCCGTGCAGGCTGCGGAGGTGGCCGCTGGCCAGGCTCAACAGCAGGCAAGCCGTACATGGGAGGTGCGTTCCCAGCCCTCCCCTCAGCTCAACCGGAGCCCCTGAGCCTGCCCACCTCCCCTGCAGTGTGGCCTGAACCTGTTCTTGTGCCTGCAGGTGGTGGTGCAGCAGGGCCTGGCAGCTCAAGCCCAACAGCTGCTGACCAACAGCAGTGCCCTGGAAGAGGCCGTCCGTGGGCAGCAGCAGAGGTTGGGCCTCGGTGAGTGCTGGGGTCTGATGCGGACGTCCAGGCTCTTTAGAGCCCCTTGGCTTCTGGGCTGCATCTGTGTGGGGTTTGAGGTTGCTAGAGTGTGGCTCAGGGTGAGTGGGCTCTGCACCACCTGTCCATGTCCACCTGAGGCCCCACAAAGCCTGCCACCCTCTGGGGTGTGCGTGGACCAAGGAGGCGCAGCCAGAGAGGGTTGAAGCTGGGCCCCGCGTCCAGGTGGCTGTCCACCTCGGTATGTGTGGCTTGGTCCTGGGGTCTTGGGGGAGGGCTCCCCAGTGCTGAGCTGCCTGTCCTACAGCACGGGTCACCCTGCAAGGTGCCAGGACCCAGCTCCACGATGTCCAGGCCAAGAAGGACCAGCTTGCAGCCCAGATCCAGGCCACCCAGGCCATGTTGGCCATGGACACAGGTACTTGGTCACTTGTCCTGCCGCTGCTCCCGTTCCTTCATCGCCATGGTGCCCAGGCAGGGGTGGATGTTGGGCATCATGGGAAGGGCGTCCTGGGGGCTGGGAGCAGCTGGTCAGTCTATGAGCACAGAGGCCAGAGTGGGGCCAGTGGGGCTGGAGCTGTGGGCCGGGCGAGGGCCTAGGAGGTGCAGTGGCCAGGTGGGGATGGTGGAGGGCACGCGTCCTGGGTCGGGCGAGGCGGAGCCTGTTTTCAAGGGTACTGAGCTGCAGGGTGTGGGGACCAAGTCAAGCAGAGGGGCTTGGTAAAGCCGAGCCCAGAAAGTGCTCAGCCGGCTCCTGCCAAGCGTGCCCTCTGCAGATGGGACTGCGGAGAAGATCAGCCATGCTAAGACTGTGGCCAGAGAAGCACAGGACACGGCTGCCCGTGTGCAGTCTCAGCTCAAGGACATGCAGAGGAACGTGGAACGGTGGCAGGGCCAGTTTGGGGGCCTGCAGGGCCAGGACCTGGGCCAGGTGGTGCTCGACACAGGCCGCTCAGGTGAGCAGCAGTCCGTGGAGCTCCTGGGGTAGAGGGAGGAGAGCAAGACTCTCAGCCCTGCCCTGCCCCACAGTGTCCACCCTGGAGAAGACTCTGCCGCAGCTGCTGGCCAAGCTGGGTGACCTGGAGAACCGTGGAGGGCACAACGCCAGCCTGGCTCTGTCTGCCAACATCGGCCGCGTGCGGGAGCTCATTGCCCAGGCCCGGGGTGCCGCCAGCAAGGTGGGTGGGAGTCCCAGGACCCGGCGGGTGGCCAGGAGACCAGGTGCTGACCACTGACTTTCCCGTTCCCACAGGTCAAGGTGCCCATGAAGTTCAATGGGCGCTCTTGGGTGCAACTGCGTGCCCCGCGGGACCTTGCTGATCTCGCCGCCTACACTGCGCTCAAGTTCTACCTGCAGGACTCGGAGCCAGCACCGCCACCCGGGCAGGATGCTGGGGACCACTTTGTATTGTACATGGGCAGCCGCCAGGTACTGGGCAGGGGAGAGGGGGAGAGACTGGGCTGGGCATCAGGTTGGCAGTAGGCGGAGCATGGTCCCTGCCCCAACTGTCCTTCCACTGCCACCACAGGCCACTGGAGACTACATGGGCGTGTCCCTGCGCAACCAGAAGGTGCACTGGGTGTACCGGCTGGGGGAGGCCGGGACTGCAACCCTCAGCGTGGACCAGAACATCGGGGAGCAGTTCGCAGCTGTCAGCATGGACAGGTGGGGGGCCCGCAGCGGGGCCAGGACCTCCACTGCCGCGCGGGCCCATTCTCACACTCACCTCTGTCCTCAGGACCCTCCAGTTTGGCCACATGTCTGTCACGGTGGAAAACCAGATGGTCCACGAGACCAAGGGGGACACCGAGGCCCCTGGGGCAGAAGGTCTGCTCAGCCTGCGGCCTGATGACTTTGTCTTCTATGTGGGAGGGTACCCAAGCAATTTCACGGTAAGCCTGGCCCAGGCTCAGGGAGCAAGCCAGCAGCTCTTGCTTTTCTTGCTCTGGGAAGTTCTTCTCAGTGTTTAGCCTCAATTCATCATACTGTAGTCTGAGTTCCCATCAGTGTCTCCCGGGTAGGGGTTTCACTAACTGCGTGCTGTGCCTACAGCCCCCTGCACCTCTCCACTTCCCTGGTTACCGGGGCTGCATTGAGATGGACACTCTAAACGAGGAGGTGATCAGTCTCTATAACTTCGAGAGGACCTTTTTGCTCAACACAGCCGTGGACAAGCCGTGTGCCCGGTATGTGTGGCCTGGTCTCACCTGCCCCCACCCACCCACCCACCCACCCTCCACTGACCCCGACCCTCTGACCTGCAGCTCCAAGTCGACTGGGGACCCATGGCTCACAGACGGCTCCTACCTGGATGGCACGGGCTTCGCCCGCATCGGCTTCGAGAGGCAGCCCAGCAGCACAAAGCGCTTTGAACAGGAGCTTCGCCTCGTGTCCCACAGTGGGATCATCTTCTTCCTGGAGCACCAGGCACGGCCCAGCCCCAGCCCGGCCCCGGCCCGGCCCCAGCCCGGCCCCAGCCCCAGCCCGGCCCCAGCCCGCCCCCTGCCTCTGTGCTGACCCTCCCTCTACCTCCAGGGCCAGTTCCTGTGCCTGGCCGTGCGCGAAGGCAGCCTTGTGCTCCTCTTCGACTTCGGCGCTGGGCTGAAGGAGGCCATCCCGCTGCAGCCCCCGCCCCCACTGACTGCGGCCAGCAAGGCGGTAAGGCCAGCTAGGCGGTAAGGCCAGCGCGGGGCGGGGGGGACAGGTGGGCTGGTGAGGACCTGCTCACAGCCACTGCCCCTCCAGATCCAGGTGTTCCTGCTGGCCGGCAGCCGCAAGCGCGTGCTGGTGCGCGTGGAGAGGGCCACGGTGTTCAGCGTGGACCAGGACAACGCCCTGGAGCTGGCCGACGCCTACTACCTGGGTGGGGTGCCTCCAGAGCAGCTGCCCCCGAGGTGACCATGGCACTGGGCTGCGGCTGGAGGGAGGGGCGGCCCCCGTAGCCCGAGGTGCCTGACCCTGCCGTCCCACAGCCTGCTCGGGCTCTTCCCCTCCGGAGGCTCCATCCGCGGCTGCGTCAAGGGCATCAAGGCCCTGGGCAAGTACGTGGACCTCAAGAGGCTCAACACCTCGGGCATCAGCTTCGGCTGCACCGCGGACCTGCTGGTGAGCGCCTCCCCTGGGCGGGCAGCCTGGCTCCAGGCCTGGCGGGCACTCAGCAAGCCCTCCACAGGTGGGACGCGCGGTTGCGCTGCACGGCCACGGCTTCCTGCCCCTGGCCCTCCCCGCCGTGGTGCCCCTCACCAGCGACGACTTCTACTCTGGCTTTGGCTTCCGCAGCACCCAGGACGACGGCCTGCTCTACTACCACACGTCCCCGGTGAGCCCGCCCGGGGCCCACTCCTGCTCCCGCCTGCTGTGGGGACTGGCGGGTTGGGAGTGGCTGGGGGGAGTCTGAGCCCGTGGCCTGCTGGCTCACCTGGCCGTTGTCTGCAGGACGGGTCCTGCCAGGTGTCCTTGCAGCAGGGCCACATGGTCCTTCAGTTTCTGAGAACAGAGGTGAAGATAGACGGGGTCTTTGCTGACGGAGCCAGCCACTATGTCACCTTCTACCGCAACGGCACAGAGTGAGCCCGCCGGCCGCGCCTCTGCCTCCATGGGTCTGGGCCAGGCCAGGGGGGCGGACAGGCCTGGACACCCCACACTCTCTCCCAGGCTTATGGTCTCCGTGGATGACCAGCTGCAGCCGACGATGAGGCACCAGGGACCCAGGCTCCCCACGCCCGAGGGCCCCCCACAGCTCTTCCTGGGAGGCCAGCCTGAGTCTGGTATCTTGCCCAACTTCAGTGGCTGCATCAGCAACGTTTTTGTTAAGCGGTGAGCGCGTGGGCAGTGGGCCGTGGGGCGTGAGCCGCGGGCCGCCTCGGCTGCTGACGCACCTGCCCCACAGGCTCCAGGGGCCGCAGCGCGTGCTCGACTTGCAGCAGAACTTGGGTGGAGTCAACGTGAGCACGGGCTGTGCGCCAGCCTCCCCGCGCACCCAGACCCTGGGGCAGGGACCACGAGGACTGCGGGCCGCGGTGCGGAAGGTGGGGTGTCCAGGGTGGCACGCGGGCAGAGCTGGGGTGGGTGGGCTGGTGGCCCGGGCAGGTGGCCTGCATCCCTGTCCATGTCCCCAGGCCTCCCACCCCAGCCGTCGGCCCAGCCAGGGATCTGCCTGCAGGCCACCCCTGCATCTCCGAACCATCCAAGACGCCTACCAGTTTGGGGGGCCCCTGCCTAGTCACCTGGAGTTTGCGGGTGTCCTGGTCCCCCAGAGGTAAGGGCTGGCCAGTCTGGGCGGGTGCGAGAGGCTACCGAGGCTGGGCTGACACCAGGCTGGGCTTTCAGGTCCCGCATCGCGATGCTCGTCCGCCCTGACGCCCCCCGGGGCCTCCTGCTCTTGGCTGCCCCCTTGACGGCTAGCAGCCCCTCCCTGGCGCTCTTCCTGAGCCACGGATACTTGGTCGCACAAACAGAAGGCCCTGGGCTGCAGCTCCGCGTCCAAAGCCGCCAGCGTTTGCGGGCAGGCCGGTGGCACACGGTGAGGGCGTCTGAGAGGGGGGACTTGGGAGGGCCCAGGAGCACCTCTGACCAGCTCTGCCTCCCCAGGTGTCTGTGCGCTGGGAGGAGAGTCGGATCCGGTTGCTGGTGGACGGAACCCGGGCCAGGAGCCAGAAGGGACGCCCCCAGAGGGTGACAGCCCCCTGGTCACACACCCTCTTTGTGGGGGGCCTCCCGGTTGGCAGACACAGCCCCAAGCTCCCTGTGAGAACTTTTGCCCTCACCCGGTCCTGGCCTCACCCAACTACTGTCCCCTGCTCTCAGGAGCCTGCTGACCCCAGCCACCTCCTCTTCACAGGTGGCCACCGGGCTCAGTGGCTGTGTGAAAGGACTGCAGCTGAATGGGGAGCCCCTGGGGGACCCCACACAGATAGTGGGGGTCACACCCTGCCCCTCAGGCCCCCTGCAGGACGGCCTCTTCTTCCCGGGTGGTGGAGTCCTCACTCTAGGTTTGTGGGGACGGGAAGGCCCCGGGGGGTGCCGGGAGGCTCTGGGCCGGCCCTCCTCTCCCACTGCGGCCTTCCCTACAGACCTCCCGGAGGCCACCCTGCCCGACGTGCGTCTGGAGCTGGAGGTGCGGCCCCTGGCAGCCACTGGCCTGGTCTTCCACCTGGGCCGCACCCAGGATGCCCCCTACCTGCAGCTACAGTTGTCCAAGGAGCAGGTGAGCAGGGCTGCTTTAGAGCTGCAGTGACACTCAGGGGGACTGGGGTGGCAGCCCCTGACCTGTCCCCGACCCCAGGTCCTGCTGCGGGCAGACGACGGGGCAGGCGAGTTTGCCACGTGGGTGACACACCCCACTGTACTGTGTGACGGGAAGTGGCACCGACTGGCAGGTGAGTTGGCTCCTTCATGGCCAGGGAGCTGGGGTGGACTCAACAGGGGCAGCTGGAGAGCCTGTGCCTCGGCTGGCACTGAAGGGAGGGCAGGGCGGAGAATGGCACTCAAAAGCTGGCCCTGCAGCCATCAAGGGCGGGAGCGTGATCCGGCTGGAGGTGGACACACACAGCAACCACACGGTGGGCCCCTCGCCGGGCACCCTGGCTGATGCCCCAGCACCGCTGCACCTTGGAGGCCTGCCTGGTGAGTGTGGCCTCAGCCAAGTGGGGGGACCTCCCTGCTGGGGCAGAGGTGAGTGGGCGGGCAACCATGGGACTTCCTGCCACCCCAACCAGCCCTCCTCGTCCTTCTGCACCTGCCCCAGAGCCCACAGCGACAGCGCCTGGACGCCCCACCTTTCAGGGCTGCATGAGGAAGCTGATGGTGAACGGGCTCCCCACTGCTGGAACTCGCTCTGTGGGGGTCCAGGGGGCCGTGGGGGGCAGGGGCTGCCCCGCCTGGTAGTGCAGACCTCTCCCCAGGCTGTCCCTGCTGCCCAGCCCCCCTGCCCATGCCTAGTGGTGTGGGTCTGTGAACCACTGTCCTCCTTAAAAGCAAAAATTAAACGTTGTTAGTTCAAAACTGAAACTGGAGTGATGCATGTCCTGCAGGCAGAACGTGGCGGGGGGTCTCCCCGGGCACAGAGACCAGAGGTGGCAGGTAAAAGAAAGGACCTTTATTTATCAGTAAGTCTGAAGGGAGGAGCGGTGGTTGCGCAGGACCCCAACCGCCACCAAGGAGCAGGAGTGCGCACGTGGCTGCACGCTGACCCTGCACCCCGCCCATAACTTAGTCTAGACTCATGTCCTCCTCCTCGTCCTTCTTGTCCTTGGCGTCGCCCTCCTTCGGCTCTGATTTGGCGCTGTTCTGCATGGCTTTGGCAAACGCTTCCACATCTGAAACGCATTTCAACAGGCCACTGACTGACCCTCCCCCAGGTCTGCTGCCCAAAGGGACAGAGGTGAGGGAGGAGAGGCACTCACCACCCTTGTTGGCGGCCTCCACGGCCTCCGCTGGAAGGCCGAACTGGCACATGAGGGGCCCCAGCTGCCCCGAGGCCAAGGCTGCGCTGAACATGCCCAGGGCCTGCAAGGAGAGTCCAAGCTGAGTGGGTGGGTGGGGGGGCTGCGCCCCCAGCAAGGCCTCGGGGCCACCTCGCTGGCTGCCAGCTCTGTGGGTACCCTCCTCAGGGCCCAGGGCCTGGCCTGTCTACCTGCTGGAACTGGGGCGAGGTCAGTGTGTTCTGGATCTCCTCTGCAGTCTGGGGCAGCGACTCCCCCGAGGGCAGGTACGGCAGCAGGCGCTCCTGGACGTCTGCGTTGGCGAGGATGGGTGCCATGATCTCTGGCGTCAGCACGCTGGCCAGGTCCACTAGGGCACAAACGCACAGCCCTCAGTGGCCCGGTGCTGGCTTGGGCACCCACGGCGGGCAGCAGGGGGCAGGAGAGCTGAGACTCCTCTCCAGGGCCCAGGCCTCAGCTCCGCCCCACACTGTCCTAAGCCAGAGGGGCTCCTGTGGCCTTACCTTGCTGGCTGCTCCCTGGCCCGGCCGGCACGCTCATGGTAGCTAGGATACTCTGGAGGTCGCTCAACTGGATGGGCTGGGCAGGGCTGGCTGCCGCGCTGGTCCCAGTACCTGAGCTGGGTGCAGGGCTTGGGCTGGTCGCGGCGGCAGCTGCTGGGGCAGAAGGGGCTGGGGTGGCACGGGCGGAAGAGGTGGTGGAGGACGGGGTGACCGCTGCCGACTGGCTCCGGGAGCTGGGAAGAGCGAGCGCTGTGCTGGAGCAGCGAAGCCTGCCCGGGGCCACCATCCCTGGCAGGAGGCTCCCCGCCATGCCCATCTGTCCACCCCATCATTACTGACGGCAGCTGCACGGCGGGCAGGGTGCTCCAGGCTCACCTGGACGAAGAGCTGCTCGCAGGAGGCCCACCGCTGCCCAGTAAGCTGGCCAGGCCCGGCCCAGTCAGAGCCCCAAGCCCACCTACAGGAGTAAGGAGATGTGTGCTCAGAACTCCCCTGACCCCAACCCACCGACTACAGAAAGGGAGGTCAGAGCCAGCACTTCCTCAAGTCTAGCAGGTCAGGCTCCCAAGTAGCCAGCTGGGGTCCTCCCTGGTGGCCTGGAGGGCCTCGCCCCCCCACCCCCCAAGGTAAACAGGCCCTGCCCGGGAGGAGCTGGGCAGAGAGCCGGGGCCTCACCCAGTCCTCCGAGGCCGGCTGGTCCGATGAGCTGCATGAGCTGGCTGTGGCTCATGTTCCCCAGCAGGCTCTGCAGGCCACCCTCACCTGGAAAACACAGGGCTCAGACGGGGGCCTCCTGTGCCTTTGTCCCGTGACACCAGGGGAAGTCCCGAGCCCAGCTTCTCCCTGGAGACTTAAACACAGCATGCTAACTCAGAACTCCAGGTCCACTTAAAACTACTGGCCTGCTCGCGGTGGCATGGCGACCTTACCGCCCAGTGCGGAGAGCTCGTGGCCCCCACTCCCACTCGCCCCCAGCGCCCCGGGCATCGGGGGGTTGTTCAGGTACTCGTTGACTTTCCGGCAGTGCTCCTCATCCTGGTCGGTCTTGGGCTCCTGTGGGGAGACCACGCAGCGCAGCTGAGCCCCCCAGGAGGTGCATGCCCTGCTGCCTGCTGGACCCTGCACAGCAGCAGCCCCCGGCCCCAGCTCAGGAGACGGCATCCCAGAGTGGCAGCAGGGTTCAGCACTACTCTGCCAACTGCCACTGACTGCTGAGCTGGAGGTGCCCACTTCACAAGGGACACCACAGCTCGGACAGCACTTAGCACCAACACAGCCGCGCCCTCGGCTGAGACTCCTCGTGGTCTCCTCCCCTCCAGCTAGGCCTTTCCAGCCCCCAGCCTTACCCACCAAGGAAGCTGAGAGAGGGGCCCAGGGTGTCTCCAAACACCTACTACAGACCTTGCCGGGCACAGGGGACCCAGGTACTGCCCCGGAGGCACAGGGCAAGACGCACTAAATGAGTCAAGTCAAGAATAAAGGCAGTGACGGAGGGGCGGGGCTCCAGTGGAGCACTCCCTGGCACGCTCGAGGCCCTGGGTTCCTGGGTTCCGTCCTCAGCACCAACCACAGGAAAATAAATGAATACAGACATTGTGTCCAACCCACTAAAGGGGAGAGGGCAGTCTGCACCAGCATGGGAGCCCCACTCACCGTCCCCCCTGGCCCCCAGGCACACCTGAGCAGTGGAGGGCCCCTGTCAACTGCAGCCACAGCTGCTGCTCTCTGGACAGTGCTGGGAGGGCACAGCCCACAGTCTGCAAACGGACATGGCCACCTATGTCTGTCCAATAAAAGGGGCACGCAGGCCCTTCCCATGCCCGACCCAGGGAGCAGACCCGCAGGCCCACGACGACACCAGGTCCAGGTCACCCTGTGCAACTCCGCCTGCAGGAGCTCAGGACAGGGACCTGTACCAGGGCCACCTACAGAGGTAGAGCCAGCAGTGGCTCCCCGACTGGATGGACCCAACAGCTGTGGGCACAGGAGGCCGCGGGAGCATGTCCCTCTCCTCCAGCAGCAGTAGGGGGCTGTGTGTGGCCGGCTGGCCCTGCATCCCAGCCCAGCCTGGGCAAGCTGGCAAGATCCTACCTCAAAATAAAAGCGAAAGGGTGGGCGTGGCCCTGTCTCTGCAGAGTGCAGCCTGTCAAGATGCCTCAGGGAGCCAAGGTCCTGCCGGTCTGCCCAGCCATGTGCCTCAGGGCTTAGAGACGCCTCACTGTCCCCACACACTGAACCAAGCTTCACTCAGACTGCCAGCGCAGCACCAGGCAGATGCGAGCAGCGTCTAACCTGACCAGTGCCACCTGATCACCACCACACAGCAGGCAGGACACAAGCCCTCCCGAGTACCTGCATCCAGAAGAAGAGCCGCTTGGACCCAGCCTTAAACTTGAGCACGTAGACCCTCCCGCTGGGGCACTGAGGCACGCGCTTGAACTCACAGTCATCAGGGAAGATAATCAAGTCCTGGTGACCACAAGGAGGCCAGGGAGTCACACACCTGCCCTGCCAAGGCCCAGCCTCTCAAGAATCCCTGCACCCCAAGAGAGCGGGCCTCTCCAAGCCCCTCACCAGCAGGTCTCTGCGGGTGGATGAGCCAGGGTCAGGGTGAAGGGCAGGATGCTAAGGGCCAGGCGGAACAAGGCCTCCAGATCCTGAAGGACACTGGGGAAGGCGCTCCGAGATGGGACAAGAGGTGACTGGCTTGCTCTGATTGTAACACAGAGCAGCCTAGTGTGAAGACAAAGGTCCCTACAGAGAGCCCTCCTGGCCGTCCACAGTGCCAGGCAGCTGACCTTAACGTTCAAAGTCAGGGACTGGGTCTCGGGATGTGTCACCAGTGACCAGGGTCGCTGTGGCACATGACCCTACGTGGTGTGGCTGGAAGAAGCACCAGACAGCAAACCCCAGCAGATCCCTCCAAACCCGTGTGTGCCCAGGGGACCCCCACTGCCATCCAACTGCCTCGGCCTCGGGCAGCTCAGGCTGGCCGCACTTACGTCTTCCACGGTCCCAGATGTCCTGTCCTTCCAGCAGAAGTGAATGAGAGAGTCGTCTGTCTGCTGGATGTACACGAGCCCTTTCCGCTTGTCCGGAGTGACAGTAGTGCCTTTCAATGACATTTTCCCTGCCCGAAACTCCACCAGATACTTATTGGAGGACCCCCGAGAGCCTGGCACCAGGCTTGGGAACAGCGCGCCTGAAGTCGTCATCCTGAAAAAGCAAAGACGGGCACGAGGCCCAGCGAGCTGCGGGCGGGCACGGTCCGGGAAAGCTAGCCGCCGCCCCCTGCCCCCCCCACCCAGTGTCGGCCAGGCCCACGGCGCCCGGCCAACGGGCCAAGACCCAGGCCGGGCCTGCGGCTTCTCCGCTTCTCAAGTGCACCCAAGCCGCGCCGCCCCTTCAACCCGCGCGCCCCGCGACGTCACCGCCCGCACTCTCGGGCCTCGCCGCGTCAGGCCGGGCAGGGAGACCCGCTGACCGTCTCCGCGGGGCACCGCCTCGGGGTGCCGCGCGGCTGCCCGCGTCCTGCCCTCTCGCCGGGCCGGGGCGCCCTCGCGGCGGCAGGCCCGTCCGGCCACCCTCGTCCGGCTTCGCGGAGGCCCACAGAGCCCTCGCCAGCCGGAGCCGAGCCAAGAGGGGTCGCGCGTTGAGCCCGCCGCCCGCCACCCGCGCCCGGCCCACCCCGCACCTGGCTGCGCCCACCCTTAGCTAAGAGGCGCCGTCCGGGTTCGCTCTTCCTCTTCGGCGCCTGCCGGGCCCCGCCGGAAGCCCGCTCTCGGCCCGCCCCGTCCGCGTTCTGGCCGCCAATTGGGCCCCATCAGCCCCTCGGCCGGATCTATCCCGTCCACGATTGGTCCACTCGGCCGTCTGTTTTCCCGGCCCGCCCCCGCGCCGGCGGCTCCCTTCCGGCGGAAGCGCGGTCCCGGGGCGCACGGGCCAGAGAGGCCCCTATTGTTGCTGTGTCATAGGGGAGCGGCGGCGGCCCCTGGCGGCGGCGCCGGGAACGGCGGGCCGCGAACCCTGGGCACCGCGTCCTCACCCCGGGAGAGCCTCACCCCGGGAGCCGGTGGCTCTGCGCCGCTCTCCGGGCCGCCCGCGTGCGGGTGCGCCCAGCTGTGCGGGCCTGGGGCAGGTGTCGGCAGCGGCCACCAGCCGACCCTGCGGAGCCACCGCGCCAGGCCCGCAGGAAGCCAGCCCGACCCTCGTGCGTCCTCAGCGACGTTCCAGGGCCTTGGACCCAGGAGGCGCGGGTGTCACAACGGCCGCACGGTGGCCTGAGCCGTGGCGGCCGATGGCCCGGGTGCCCTGGAGGGGGCGGCGCGCCTTTCCGCGGCCCGAGCGCCCCGCCGTGCCGCCCTCCGCTCCTGCCATGGACAGCGGGCGCGGGGCCCTGCGAGGGAGACCTGTAAGCTGACCTGGCTCCAAAAAGAGCCCAAGCGGGACGCGGCTGTGCGGGGCAGCGCCCTGCTTCAGTCCCCGGCGCGGAAAGAAGGATCCGTACAGAGTGGGCCAGTGCCCTTCCCAGCCCGGCCTCCGCTTATCCTCGACACTGCCCGGAGTCGGTGGCGCCCGGTGCCATCTGTCACTTCCTGAAAAGTACTGATCCACTCGACGTTGCTTCCGAGCTGTGTCCACCTCACATGGCCCTGGCGCGGGCGACTCAACCCCAGCTGTTCTGCTGCGGGAAGCGCACCTCCTTCTCCGGTCTTGGTGAACACAGGCATTTGCTTCGTTTTTTTACTACAGTGTTCCAATTTTAGATCAAAATTTAACTGATCTAAATATTCACTATTTTTTGTCTGAGAAAATAGCTGTTTTCGTTATTATGATTATTATTATTGTACTTGGGATTGAACCCAGGGGTGCTTTACCACTGAGCCACATCCCCTATTTTGAGACAGGATCTTCCTAAATTGCTTAGGGCCTCACTAAATTGCTGAGGCTGGCCTCAAATTTGTAATCCTTTTTTGCCACAGTCTCCTGCTTCCCTAGGATTCCATCCTGTGCTATCATGCCTGACTTCACTCAAGTTTAGCTTAGACTCACCAGAGGTGGGTCTGTGGTCTGGATTGTCTGCAATGCTGAATATCTCCAACCCAGGGCTTCACTTACCCAGAGAAGCTTTCTAACACTGAGCTACACCCCCAGCCCTACTTTAAATTAGTTAATATTCTTAATGTCTTCCTCTTAATCTTTTAAAAATATTTTTAGTTATAGGTGGACACACAATACCTTTATTTTATCTAGTTTTTTTTTTTTTTTAACGAGGTGTTGAGGATCAAACCCAGGGCCTCACACATTAGGCAAGTGCTCTACCACTGAGCCACAACCCCAGCCCCCTTCCTCTTAATTTCTAATATGGTAACTATCAATAGATAAAGCCCACATGAGCAAGAGTTCTTTGGGGGTCCTCCATAATCGTGTGTGTGGTGCTAGGGATGCAACTCAGGACCTCACACCTGCTGTGTGAACTGTCAGCCAGTAAGCAACATTTCCAGCCTCTGTGATTTTTAAGAATCTACAAGTGTCCAGAGACCAAAGTGGCTTGTGCCACATCACTGACCCAGTGTGTTCACGCAGAACAGGGAACAAAGTGAGACGACCCCGCCTGGCTCTCCAGGCATGTGGCCAGCAGGCAAGTACCACTTGTTCAAAGTCATAAGACTAAAATGTGCCACCAGCGGCCATAGCTAATGGCACTCTGCAGGATCCAGAGTCCACCCTGCTTCCTCAGGGCCATGGGCACCAACAGCCCTGGCCACCAAGGGCTCTGGAGTCAGGGTTTGCTCCAAAGGAGCAGGAAGCCTGTGGCCAGGGCTTCAGAAAGCAGAATGCATCATGCATGCTTCAAGAGGTGTTCCCCCTTTCCTCCTGTGGGCACTACAGTGAGGGGAGGACAGGCATTAAGGAGGCTGTGCCAGGGTCCTGCCTCCAGGAGGGTGGCTGGCCTGGCCTGGCAGAGGGCCTGGGCACAGCTGCGGCTGGTAGGCTCTGGCGCCCCCTGCTGACACAGTGCTGTCAGGACTCCTGCACCCTGGAGCACGGGGCCTGTGCAAGGAGGCTGCCTGGGAGACGGGCATGATGGTGTCTGCAGAAGCAGCTCTGCCAAGTCACCCTTGAGCTGCAGGGTTCAGACTCACCCATCAGATTTCCAAGGAAGTCTCTGTTAGTCCCGTTTGACAGCCCAGGGCTGGGGCAGAGCCCAGAGGCAGAGCACTGCCCAGCATGTGCGTGGTGCTGGGGATCAGACCCAGGACCACACAAAAACAAAACAACAAAACCCAGCCCCCACTGCAGAGAGCAAGCCCCCCCCCCCCCCCCCCCCGCTCTGGGTACCCTTGGTGAAGGAGGGCAAGCAGCCACACACACAGGACGCAGCCTGCAGCTCACCAGAGCTTGTCCAGACTGCCAGGGCAGCATGGCGGGGGGGGGGGGGGGGGACACAGGGCTCCCCCACGCTCCTCCATGAGGGGAGTGCAAATTATGCCTCACCCTTTAGAATGACTACAAGCAGGGGAGAAAGTGCAGGTGCTGGGGACCCCCGGTGGGACCTGGGAGACACCTTGGCAGGTGTGGGCTTTTTCTTAACACTTTTATTAGCAGACTTGAGTTCCTAGAGCAATTTTAGGCTCCCGGCAGAACTGAGCAGAAAGTGCAGACGGTTCCCACTACCCCTCCCCACACTGCCGCCTCCCCAGCTCAGCACTCTTGTCACTCGGACACCTCCCTGGGACATGGGGCCATCGCCCACACCCATATTTACATCATGTTCACCTTTAGTTTATGCTACTGTAGCAATGCCCCAGACGGAGGTACACAGAACAGAAACTCACTTCCAGCAGTTCCGGAGGCTGGAAGTCCAAGAGTTCCATGTCTGGAGGCGGCTCTCTGCTTCCTAGATGACCCTGGTGGCAGAGTCCTCTGGAGGGCAGGAACACTGCACCCCCACATCGGGCAGGCACAAGAGCTGTCCAGAGACCACGGCAGGACATCTCCTCCATCAGGGCCTTATTCCCTGCCACAAGGGAGAGGCCCTCTTCTCAATCCCATCACACTGGTCATTAAGCTCTAATACCTGAAGTTTGGAGGGACACAGGGAAGCCTGGCAGCTTGCACGTTCCCTCCCCTGAGCACTCACTCTCGTACTTTTCACGTAGAGGTGGTACTGGGGGTTGAACCGGGCCTCAGGTGCGCTAGGCAAGAGCTACGTCCTCGGCCATTCTTATCACCAGCCAGGGCCTCGCTAGGTTGCCCAGGCTGGCCTAGGACGTGCCTCCTCCGAGTGGCCGCTGTGCCCAGTGCCCCAGGTTTCCGTGGTTGTGTCTTTTCTGGAATGCCGCATAGTTGGAATCAGACGGCGTGTGGCCTTTTCTTGCTGGCTTCTCCCAGTAACATGCGTATGGCTTCCTCCACGTTGCTCGTGGCTCAGAGGTGCGTCTCTTAGCACGGACTAGCACCCCAGCACCTGGGTCTCCTGCTGAGGGTGTCCTGGTTGCTCTGAGCTTTTGCAATGATCATGAAGCCCTGTAAGCATCTCTGCGCAGGCATCACATGTTTGTGGGTGACACCAGCCTGGATTCCGTGGCAGGAGCATGTCCGTTTCCCAAGGAGCTGGCTGTGATCTTCCAAAGCTGCAGGACACTTTGCACTCTTGCTGGCTCAGCTGAGAGCCACCCTCCACTTCCTGTCAGCGCTGGTGTGGGTGGGTCTCAATGTGGCCTCGGCCAGGTGTGTGGAGTCCTTCCCTGAGGCCATCTGTGACTGGCCGTGACTGCTGCCTCCCGTGCACCTCTGACACGGTGGCAGTGCTGTGCTGTTCGTGGTGAAACATCCAAGGCCCACGTGTCCCAGCTCATGCCGCCTAGGTATTTCCCCAGAGAAATGAAAACAGGTGTCTACACTAACACCTGCACCCAAATGCCCGAGGTGACCTTTTCCACGACTGCCCCGAGTGCAAGACTCCCCACGTATGCATCAAGGTGCGTGAGGCGTGGCAGGACACCCTGCCAGCCCACATGCTCACGGCAAGCCAGATGTGCCGTCCCGCAGCTGGACTGTGGCAGGGAAGAACCCCTGGGACCAAAGCCATACTGGGGGGCCAGGGCTGGCAAGGCCTGTGACCAAGGGCCCCCATGGGGCTCGCCACAGGGTCAGACTGGGGGTAGCTGGGGCATGAAACCCTAATGGCCTGGTGAGGGCAGTGACATGCTCTGCGAGGACAGCAAGACACAGCAAGTGGGTCCTAAGAGTAAAGCCTCCAGAGCCGGGCCACCGATGGACAGCTGCCCCACTTGGCTCACCTCCTGGGTGGCAGGCAGCTGCTGGGCCTCCTGGAGAGAGCCAGGCAGCAGAACTCTGCAGCCAGTGGACTCCACAACTAACAGCAGCCTCTGGGCCCCAGAGGCACAATCAAGGCTGCTGCCCCCCAGAGCCTGGACCCTTCGTCGCCCAACAGGAGTGGCGAGTGCCCCCCACCCCTCCACGATAAGCAGCTTTGACAGACAATCCACCTGCTGACGCTCCCAAGGAGCACGTGGTCCAAACACCTGACACGGGCACGAGGACTTGCTGGTAGCCATCTGTAGCCCCCTTCAGAAAGGCCAGGGCGCAGAGACGGTGAGACGCGGTTCCCGTCAAGTAAATGTCAGCTGCGGCCCCTTTTCAGACTAGAAGCTAACATTTCAGGACTGCAAGCTGACATTTATATTCACGGATCTGCCCAAAGTCCTCAAAAAACACCACCAAGAATGACGGAGCCTGTTAACACAGGTGGGTATCGACAGCGCCACCGACCCCGTCGACGTGGGGGCCGGCAGTTACTGAAGACCATAAAGACAATCCACGTTGCCACGTCCCCTCTGCCTGACATTTTCCTACCCCGTGGGCAGGATGAGGTGTTGGTGAGGGCCAGCCATGCACAGCAGTGACGAGGACGCTGAGCACTTAACAGCCTGGGTGTCCTGCCTTCCCGAGCGTCTGCCAGGAGAGCTGTCCTCAGAGCAGTGCCTGGGCAGGACCACTGTCCCCCAGCGTCCCACCAGGAGAGTGCTCACATGCAGCGTCCCTCTCAGAGATCTCAGCTGGCTTGCAGAGGCCTACCAGGAGCTGTGGATACGGCCCGACAGAACACGGCGGGGAGACCAGGCCCGGCTGGCTCCCACTCCACGTGGAGAGCTGTGGGAGCACACAGGCCTGCCGGGCGGCTTCCAGAGCACTGTGTCCGGCAGCGGCCAGATCTCGCTGGTGCTGGTGGCAGAAGCTCCCTCTAGGGAACAGCAGCATTCTGAGGGGCTGGTCCTGGTGGCAACCTAAAGAGGCCAGATGCTGGGTGCCACCAGGGACCGGGCCTGCTCCTCTGAGCCTTCTCATGACCAGAGGACACCTGGCAGGAGGATGCGGGTGCTGGTGCCACCTGCTCCCGACTCCACCTGGAGACGTGCCAGAGCGGAGGTGGTGTGGCCGACACCTCAGACGCCACCCGTCCGTTAAAGACCTCTCCTGTCAGGCGGGGGCATGTACCTGGAAACCCACCTACCTGGGAGGCTGAGGCAGGAGGGTTGCAAGTTGGAGGCCAGCTTAGCGAGACCCTAGGGTTGTAGGTCTGTGGCAAAGCACCCCTGGGTTCAATTCTCAGCATCACAAAAACAAAAACAGATCTCCAATGTGCCTGAGCCTGTGCACTTTTCGGTCAGGAGCACCTCAGGCCTTGAGGGCTGCAGGGGGGAGTCTGCCCCCTTTCCCGGAGGGCCTGAGACACCAGCTGCTCTCAGGGTGCACCTGTGTAAGGCTGCACTCCCAGGCAGAGGGGGACCAGAAGCACCTCCTACGTCCTGAGGAGCTCGAGACCAGACACGGGCATTCCACGGGTGTGCATGGTGGTTTGAAGGTGCCACCAATGACTGACTGCCTTGGCACACAGTTGTCTCTGTCTTGTTTTGGGCAGTCCTGGGGGTTGGACCCAGGGGTGCTCTACCACTGAGCTACATCCCTAGCCCTTTTTCATTTTTTTTAAAATTTTGAGACAGGGTCTAAGTTGCCCAGGCTGGCGGGGAACTCCTGCTCAGCCTCAGAGCCACTGGGGTGACAGGCAGGGACCCCATGCCCGATTCACGGCTCTTTCCTATCGCCCTCCTACCTGTCCCCTCTGGCTTTTGACTTAGGCACATGCTCAAAGGGACTGGGAGTGGGGTCGTCTGTGTGGCTGAGGAGCCCCTGCAGTGCCAAGAGCTGGCCTTGGAGGGGTTGGGAGACGCAGCCAGCTGCAGTGTTCTCTCAGGCAGAAAGAGATGGAGCCCTGGTAAGATACCGCGGGACTTCTCACAGCAGTCATCCAAACGCGCCTCAGAGCAGTACCCTTCCACCTTCTTGGCTTTCTGAGCCCAGGCACGACCATGGCCTGGAAAAGCAAGCAGCCTCCACCAGAGGCACCCAGGGTGCCCTGTTCTAGGCACCCAGCAATCTGGACTCCTCTCCTGGAATGTCGTCAAGGCCACTGTGCCCTGGATGCACCTGAAGTCACCAAGTAGCTCTGCTGGGTTCTGAAGGGGTGCTCTACAGATGGGGGCCAAGGCTGGAGTGTGGCCTTGTGTGCACAAGGCCCCAGAGGATGATGGGGAGGACACAACACCCTCACTCCCAGTTTCCAGAGCTACAAACCAAGCTTCCAAACCCGCGTTGGCTTTTAAAAGAGTTTTAATAGCAAAGGTGTCTCTGAAGCCTGGGCACACGGGGGCACCACCTCTGCTCAGAGGGCCTGACTCCGTGACCCGCACTCATGCATGGCCAGGTGTGTACCGTGCAGGGGCGTGTGCACACACAGCAAAGAGCTCCTTGTGACCCATGGTGCCGACACTTCCACATGAAGGAACTGTCCCTGACAGAGGGATGTGGAGATGGACACACCTGCTGTGGTTAAAGGACTTTAATGACACAGGAAAGCAGGTCCTGCCTCTAACCCTCAGGCACAACCCAATGCGACTCACTTACACTGCAACATGCATGCTGGGAACACGGGGACACGAGACTGCTGTGGGCACGGGGAGGTGGTGAAGAACGAGCCCTCAGAGGTGTGGGTGAGGGCACGGTGCCCGCCGGGCCTCGGGAGCACTGTGGCCAGAGGAGCTCACCCTCACAGCAGCACCCCTGGCCGCCTCGGCTCAGAGGCTCGTTGGGACGGTCCAAACGGGGAGAGGAGCGCATTTCTGCTTTTCAGCAAAACACCATTCAAGTAGCTTTAACTTAAATATTTTAAAATTAATCTTTACGTTTCTCAAGATTGGTAAAAAATACAGACTCTGACAGCTTTCATGTCACTGGCCTGGCCACTCGGGGAGCCTCCACTCCCCCTTGCTGTGATCCTGATGGCAGTCCCTGGCCTCCTGGTTGCTTTCAAGATCCACCTGCCCCTCTTTTCAGAGGAGCACACGCCGCCCCCCCCCTTTTAGCTACCGATGTTGTGACCCAGCGAGCGCGGCAAGCCCAGCCAGCCTCACTCGGCCCCCCAATGGGAAGGCAGGGTTTCCTTCTGAGGCCTCGGGTGGCACTCTGTGAGGGACTGCCACAGCGAAGTGGGTCAGATCCTTGGTCAGGGATGAGGTCACCTCCACCACCTTGGCCAGAGAAGTTGGGCTCTGCCGTGGCAATACTCAGAGCGCCACTCGGGGTCCGGCTTGCAGGCCTCTGGGCTGGGCCTCCAGGCCCTCAGTAGATGTCGGGGCAGTCCGAGAAGTTCCGCTCGAAGTAGTCCCCTGTGTAGAGCCAGTCCGGAGTGCCCGTGTGGGGGTTGTCGCCCGGGTGGAACCACCTGTGGAGCACAGCGAGGTGGTCGCAGGGCCCGGCCGCCACCTCTGCCCCCAACAGCAGCCCAGGGGACTTGAGAAACGCGGCTCAGGGAAGCACCTGCCACTGAGTTCCCCATGTCACCCTCGTTCCCCAACAAAACCACCAGGATCTATCTCACTTAAAGCCCTCCCCAGCAGGCCATCCTCAGAGAGTGGCCCTGGAGCAGAGAGGTGGTGCTCCGCAGTCACAGCACCCTGGCCTTGGGCCAGCGTGTCTGCCCTGCTCTGAGGGAGCTCACGGAATACAGGGTGCTGTGTTCCAAGGACAAAGTCACCATTATTCTCACAACAAAGGTTTTTATATTCTTAAAAACAAGAAAGGAGGGCTACGTTCAACTGTTCTTTCCTGGAGCAAGGCAAATTCAAAAATAAAGACAGTAAACTAAATTGGATGCCTCAGCATCAAGAATGGGCTTCAAAAACCCCAACCTCATTGTTAAGGGGCCTTGAAAACAAAGACCACAAAGAATGAAGCCTGTGGGCTCAGTGGCCACACCTGTCATCCCTGCTACCAGAGGCCTGAGGCAGGAAGATGCAAGTTCCAGGCCAGGCTCAGCAACTCAGGGAAACCCTGTCTTAAAATTTAAAAAATTAAGGTCTAGGGATACAGCTCAGTAGTAGAACTCCCAGGCCCCCATACTGAAAAGAAAGGAAAAAAGAATGGCACCCAGTGGTGGCGCCTGTGGCCAAGGTCCTGGGGAGGTGGAGGCTGGCCACCCAGGGAGACCCTGTCCCAGAAAACAAGAAGCCTGGTGAGAAGTACCTGCTCTCAGGTCCAGGGGTGTCTGCAAGGACTGAGACTTCCACACGCACTGTGCTTAGTCTCCCTGTGCTCAGTCACCATGCACCTGAGTCCTCAGGGAACAGGCCCCATTCATGCCAGGACCACCACAGGAGGAAGCAAGGTGACAGCTCTCTGTACCCTGTGCACAAGGCCCCTGGGCTCCACCCAGTCAGCACAGCAGAGGGGCCACGGCAGGCTGCGTGCCTCATGTCCACAGCTCTCCGAAGGACCTGGGCTTTGGTCTGGAGCTCAGCTGCAGGACACAGTGGGGCATGGCCTCTGCCAGCCTTGCCATGGGTGCCAATGGAGAGCGTCACCAACCCTCACGGACCCTTTTGCTTCAGTGAGTGGCCGAGTCTGAGCTACGTTTTATCCTTAAATTGGCCACATTGGACAAGAGTGCTGTGTGAGGCTATGAAGCAGGTCAGCCAGGCCCAGGTCTGAGGTGACCTGGCCTTCGTGCACAGCCTGCCCCGGTGGGTGACTACAGGTTGGTGCGCCACCCAGGGGCTCAGGCCCTCACCTACGTGTCGAGACCAGCACAGTCAGGGGGTGGGGGTCACTGCACCTCACCACCAGGCGTACAGGGCTGAGGCCCCAGGAGTGTGCGGGCCCTCCTCCGGCCCCCTCACCTGGTCCGCCACTCGGCCTCTTCTTTGGCACGCTCCCTGCGGGCCTCCCTCTGCTTCTCTTCCAGCCGATCCTTCTCCTGGCTGGCCAGATCTAGTCCAAGCAAACGGAACTGGCTAAGGGTGAGGCTGGCTCAAACCTTCTGAAGATGCCAGAACCTTCTGCCCGGCCTTGGGAGGACCCCTCCCAGGTGGCTGCCTCCGCCCGCCTGTTACAGTGTGTGGGGAACCGAACACGGAGCCACCCGAAGCCCAAGCAGGAGAGCAGGTGCTGGCGGCCATCAGCCCCCCCAAAGCATGCACATCCTGAGCCCAGGGCATGGCTGCCTGCTCTAGACAGGGATGGAAGTGGCCCCCGCAGCACCCTCATGGGGTGGGTTCTCTGCTGAAGCACCAGGATCACAGCAAAGCCCGGGAGCCCGCTGCACAGGTGTCCCCCTGGGGGTCCTGCTGTCACCCGGCCTGCACTGGGGGGCAGGGAGCAAGTGTGGGGTCAGGTGGAAACCTGAGGCCTGCCCGGCACAGCGAGGGGGTGGCAGGGGCCGCTCAGGGGCTCCCCATCAAGGCTCAGCTGAGGGAAGAGCACAGACGGACCATGCGGGCGGCCTGCGTGGACGTGGAATGAACTCAGACCACCCCGCATCCACCCACACCGGCACTGTGAGCCCAGCCCAGCACGTACCCATGTTGCCGTTCTCCATGCCGCGGATGTCGGGGCGCAGGCGGCAATCTGTGGGTGGCAGGGTCTTCTCCATGCCGGACTCCAGCTCGTTGAGGCTCACAGTGAAGCTGGTGAAGTTGTACATCTGTGGGGACGTGGCGGCACGCGGTCAGCACCACAGTCGGTCAGAGCCACAGGCACTCTGGACCTGCTGCCAGCAGCCACACAGCACCCGCTCTCTAAAATGCCCTGCCAGCCCGCACCCCGAGGCCCGCCACCCTGTGACCACCCATGCCCAGGGCCGCAGGCTGACTCCCAGCATGGACAACGGTGTGTCGACAACCGCAAGCTCTGCTCAGCAGAGGCCAGACTGCCGTCCACTGCACGCACTGCACCCCTGCACTCGCCCCTCCGGGTTGGCTCCTGGCTCCCACCTGGCCTCCTCTTCTCTTCCTGTCACATCCAGCAAATGGCTCGAGGGCCATAGGAATGCGAATCCCCTCTCAAACAACTCCCAGGGTGCCCACGTCACTCCGCAAAAGCTAGGGTGGTCAGAATCCCCTGCATCCTGCCCACACGGGCCCCGGGCCTATGGCCCTCTTGCATACTCTGCTCCTGGCCATCCCCTCTGCCTCCCTCCTGGACCCCTACACTGCAGCCTCTCTGCTGTGCCCTGTTGTTTCCCTGGGCCACGTGGTTCCCAGCCAAGTGCCCACTGCCTGCCACCAGACTGTTCTTCTTGAGTCTGCTCCCAGAACCCTGAGCCCACTGGCAGGCAGGAGGCACTCGACCAGCACCACTGAATAAAGGATGAGGGAGCGAGTGTTGTTCTTGGGGCTGGAGATATAGCTCAGTGGTAGAGTGCCTGCTTTGCATGCATGAGGCCCTGGTTCGATCCACAATACCAAACAAACAAAAAAAAAGAGGCTGGCCTGGAACCTGTGATCCTCCTGCCTCAGCCTCCCATGTTGCTGAGATCACAGGTGCACCAATTATCATTCTTAAAGAATCTCCCTCTGAAACAAACTATTTCTCTAAAACATAACTGAAAATAGTGCTGCTGAGCTGGCCATCCCTCCCAGCCCAGCAGCGGTGGCTGTGGAGAGGGGCTGTGCTCCCTGTCCTCTCTACAGAGCTGGAGATTGCACTGGGGGCCTGCGCTGCTCTGCCAGCACCCTGCCACCAGGCTACGGCCTCAGTCTCCCTTTTCTTATTTTACACACCCTGTTATGTGTGCAGGCCACAATACCACCACAGAAGTCGTTAAATAGCACATAGACCTCATGCCTATATAATTTATGATAGATATGAAGTAACAGAGTGTGTTATGTATTTTTTGGCTTGTTATATGTAGCAGTATGGTTTATTACAGAATAAATCCTAAGTGAGGTTTTCAAGGGTAAACGCCACAGTGCCCTGAGCATCTGCATAGGTGAGGGACTGCACATGGTGGTGCACACCTGCACTGCAGCTGCCAGGAGCTAGGGCAGAGGTCCCTGCACCCAGGGATTCAAGGCCAGCCTAAGCAACACAGCGAGACTCTGTCTCAAAGAGGGGTCAGCAAAACAGACTCTACAGAGAAACTTGGATCCCTGCCCTCCGTGTATGTGTGGGGGGGTGCTAGGGACAGAACCCAGGGCCTTGTGCATGTGAGGCCAGCACTCTACCAACTGAGCTCTAGCCCCGGCCCGGGAGCCCCCCTTTTTCTCTTAGCTGTAGGTGGACACAATACCTTTGTTTTATTCGTTTACTTTTATGTGGTGCTGAGGATGGGACCCAGGGCCTCACACTTGCTCAGCAAGGTCTGTACCACTGAGCCCCAGCCCCAGCCCTGGAGCCCCTTTTTGATGAAAGGCAGTCACTGCGGACCTCAGAGGGCAGGTGGGGCATCTGCTTGGTGGAGGAACTGGCCGGGGCAGCCGGAGCCGCCGCACTGTGAGCTGTTGGGAAGACGCAGCGCTGCCAGGCCGCCAGATACCAGGTCTCTCGGGAGCTCTGCAGTGGGGAGGCCCTGTGGCTGCATCACGGGCACCTGCTAGGGTGGCCGCTTGGAAGGCCAGCTGTGGAAATGGTGCAGTGGTGTGATAGGGCTCCCTGACCCAGGGACAGCCAGCTGAAGCCATAGGCAGGAAGGCACGGACGCTGGGCAGGGGAGGATGAGGCAGCAGCTGACTAGGCAGTGGGCAGGCTGGACCTAGAGGAGGCTGCAAGGCACAAGGCACAGACCTGGGCTGAGTTGGGGGGCCGGCTGTTGACCCTCCAGAGCAGCCTGCTGCCGGGAATGACTGGCACGGTCTCCTGGGCCATGGGCACGTCATCAGCTGCGTCCCCAGCCACCTCGCTGGTGATCTCAGGTCCGACGTCCTGCAACACAGGACCCCTCAGAAGAGCCTCCCAGACACTTGAGACCTGTTCCCAAGCCCCCAGGAAAAACAAGGGTCAATTTTTTTCTTTTCTTTTTTAACTAAGAAGAAAATCAAGCTGGGCATCATGATGCATGTCTATAATCCCAACTACTAAGGAGGCTGAGGCAGGAGGATCACAAGTTTGAGGCCAGCCCCAGCAACTCAGCAAGACCCTATTTCAAAATAAAATGAAAACAGGGTTGGAGGTGTAGCTCAATGATAGAGCACCCCTGGATTCAATTTCCAGTTAAAAAAAAAAAATATATATATATATATATATATATATATATATATATATATATATATATATATATATATATATATATAAATGATTTAAATTTTTTTTTAGTTGTAAATGGACACAATACCTTTATTTTGTTTACTTATTTTTATGTGGTGCTGAGGATCAAACCCAATGCCTCACATGTGCAAGGCAAGTGCTCTACGGCTGAGCCACCCTAGCCCCTATTTTTTTTTAAGTCAAATTGTCTCCCTAGTTGGTGACACCACCCACCCTCCAGCTTATGAAGAGGACTCGGGCTCCTGCTCTCTGCAGGGCCAGCACACTGGGCTTTTCCTCCTCCTACAGAGAAGACAGGCAGGGTGGCAGCAGGTGTGCTGTGCCCTCCTCTGCATGTGAGCTAGACCCTGTGGGGGCCACCTGCCTAGCAGGGGACTTGCCACACCAGTGCCAGGGGCTTCCCTGGATGCTGCTGCTACCCTCAGGCAGGAAGCTTCCCCAAGGCTGAGCTCATGGTGGCTGGGCAGCTCGAGGTTGAGCCCCAGGGCCCATCCCTCCTTGGGAGAGACACTGCTACGCTGTCTTCAGAGCCCGTGGGTCCTAGGTGGAGAGGACAGTGGTCACTGGATGCAGCTGTGGACCCACTTACACCCAGTGGTCAGCACTCGGGAGACTCCCATTCCAGGTCACCCAGGGCAAGTGCAAAGCTGGTGAAAACACCCCAGGACCGCACCAAGAAGACTTCCCACTCCAAGTCTACACCAGGGTGCTCTCCACCAAGCTACATACATTTACGTCCCAGCCCTTTTTCAGAGACTGGGCCTCAGTTGCTGAGGCTGGCCTGGAACTTGCAATCCTGTTTCAGCTTCACAAGTTGCTAGGACTACAGATGTGTACCACCGTGCTCAGCCCAATCCTATGTGAAATTTTCTTTTCTTTTTTTTTTTTAATGAAAGAGAGTTATTAGGGGAGCTGGGATTGTGGCTCAGAGGTAGAGTGCTTGCCTAACATGCGTGAGGCACTGGGTTCCATCCTCAGCACCACATAAATATAAAATAAAGATATTGTGTGCACCTATTACTAAAAAATAAATATTAAAAAAAGAATTCGGGAGATATTAAAAAAGAAAGAAAGAAAGAGAGTTATTAGGAAAGATGTGTAGCACCATGCATGAATATCATAACATGAAAACACTCAGACTCCTGGAAGGGGCTGAGGAGGTTCAACATTTTTGTGAAATAAATACTGAAGATCTTGAGTTGGGCACATGGGTTCACATCTAGGAAACATACCATCCCTTCTGTACTATCAATGTCTGCTTTTTTTTTTTTTTTTAGCATTTATTTGTTGTTGTTGTTGCAGCTGGACACAACACCTTTATTTTATTTATTTATTTCTATGTGGTGCTGAGCCCAGTGTGGCTGGCCCTGCAGAGATAAACCCAGCGCCTCGCACGTGCTAGGTGAGCGCTCTACCGCTGAGCCCCAGCCCCAGCCCCAGCCCCCTCAGGTCTGGTTTGAATCTCAGGAGTAACCTGTCTTAAGATCACTGAATTCCCAAGCTCTGGGAAATCCTTGGCAATACTCTGACTGCTGAACAGATCACCTGGTTCCCAGGATGGGAGAAGCAGACATGTGGCTCATTTGGCTTTTCACACAGGCCTAGGGAATGTACCTGAGCAGGACCCTAAACCCAGAGCTCCCAAAGACACGGGCTTGCATGAGGCTCCAGCGGCTGCTCCGGCCAGGGAGGCAACTGCAAGCCATGGTCTAGGAGAGCAGCCGCGACACCACAGGACACAGGAGACCCACTGCCCAGAGCCCAGACAGACAAGCATCTCAACAGATTCCACACACTCGTCTCTCCTGGCTGCGGCCAGGAAGGTACCACAACCCCCCCGCCACAGGCAAGCGGAGGGCGAGGCTGACCCCAGAGCTCCAGGGAACAGCACGGCCCTTGCCACAGGCTCCACCCGCCCAGAGTCTGCCCAGAGAGCCACTCACCAGCCTGGCCTTCCTCTGGTGGTCCCCTCTTCTCTCCTGCTTCTTGAAGGACTCATAGGAACTGGGGTCGATGCCCCACAAGCACTCGGTCCACTTGCCGTAGATCATGAAGAGCTTCTTTTTGCTGTAGCAAAGGGTTGGGAGCTCGGTCAGGGCAGCCAGCAGCCACTCTGCGAACACAGCTCCCTGCCTTTGCCCGTGGGGAACGTCCCCTTCTGGCATGTGCTCTAAACTGGGGGACACCACTGGGTATAAATGCAAAGACGAAGATGGACTTTTAGGACACTGCTCATGTCACTTGAGAAGGACTCCTCCTAACCCTGATGCACCAAAGCAGAAAAGAGGGGAAGCCACAGAAGGCTAAAGGGGGCCTCAGGCTGTAGGAGGCGGCAGATGCACACTTCTTCTCCAAGGGCAGAGCTGTAGGTACCCATCTCTTTTTGCTGTGGGGATGGAACCTAGGACCTCACACACGTCAGATAAGTGCTCTACCGCTGAGCCACATTCCCGAGCCCTAGAGTCATTCTCCAAACACACTGGACGTTTGCATGCTTGTAGACCTTCCATTGACCACACCAACAGCACTTGCTTCCTCCGTGGCCACTGCCTGTCAGTCTCACCTCATGACAACCCTGGGGGCTCTCCGATGCTGGACCCTTCCCATTTTCCTCTGCCTGGGAAGAGCATGTGGTGGCTGTGCTGAGTTCATGCCCTAGTAGAGCAGGCCTGTCTCAGGGGCACCCTGCAGAGCCAGCCTCAGACAGCTCCCCATCTCTAGAGGAATTGTCCTCAGGTTTAGGATGGCTTTCTGATTTGGATCCTAAAGATCTCCAAAAAGCTCATGTGTCAAAGGCTTGGTCCCCAGTGCAGAGGTAGGGCCTTTAGGAGGTCACTGGATCATGAGGGCGCTCACCCCATCAAGGGATTAACCCACCAATGACTTCATGGCTTCATGGGCTGTTGGCCAGTGTGGAGACTGTCAGAGGTGAGGAAGCAGGTCACTGGGGGCATGTCTTTGAAGGGTGTGTCTGTCCCCTCTCCCCTCTCCCACCTCCTGGCCACCAGGAGCTAAGCAGCTTTTCTCTGCTGGGCCCTTCCACCACAATGTGCTGCCCCCACAGGCCCAGAAGCAACTGGGTCAAGCAACCATGGACTAAAACCTGAAATCAGTAGCCAAATCGTCTCCTGTTCAAGTGGTTTCCGCAAGTATTTCATCACAGCGACAGGAAGCCAGCCCACAGATGGAAAGCCTGGGGCCAGGCCCACTGTACACGCTCAGCGCCACAGGTGCCAGCCCCAGCCTGGCAGCCCACGGCCCCACAGACACAGCAGCCTCAGGCAACTCCACAGGAGACTGCCCGCAGTGCTGGCCACTAAGATCCCACCCACGGGGCCGCTGTCCTCTAAAGTCCACGTGCTGGGTCCTGCCATGCGCCAGGGGAAACACTGTCCGTCTCAAGTGTGACGGCATTTTACAGACAGGTTAAACAGGCAAATTCTGGTACTCGGGAGAAGATGGAGCAAAACTACTATTTTAAGTTGGAAACTAGAGTTTAGGAGCTAGAAGTAATCTCTTGACATTATATGGCCCTAATTCCTTGCTAAAAAAAAACTGATAAATTAGAAATCCAACACATAAAGAAATCAACACAGATGGGTTAAAAAATCATGAAAAATCTGTCATAACACCACCAACCATTTGTCTGCTTGCAAAAACTTGTCGAAGTCCCTGGTGTAGAGTGGAATGCACCAGGCCTTGCCAACAGCACCACACAGGCACCACCCACCCGCCTGGGGCCTGGCACAGCTGCAGCAGGGAAGGGACACTGGCTCAAAGTCTGAACCGCGCTCTGCTTGTAAAACCGCGCTTCTCTCCCGAGAAAAATCTCTCATTTCTCAGGCCAACTGGATATTTTTCCTTCTGGAAGGGAATGGGCTCCACCTCCGGTCACCAGAAGCTGCTCCCAAGATGGTCTTGATATGGGCTGGGTGGGGCTCAGTGGTGGAGCACCTGCCTGGCACGCGGGAGGCACTGGGTTTGGTTTCAGCATCGCATATAAATAAATACATGAAATAAAGGTCCATGGACAACTAAAAAAAAGACTGTCTTTATTTTCTCTTCCTGAACAAAGCGTCTGCTGTGACAGGCGCCTGGGTGGGGCACGTACGGCCACTGGCGCCCACTCAGGTCACAGCGCCAGCCTCCCAGGCTCACTGTTTTTTCTGAGGAGCTGGACTGAGCCCAGGGCCTGTGCGTGCGAGGCAAGCGCTCCCACCAACGAGCTGCGTCCCAGCCCCCAGACCTACTTTTTGTCTTGAATGTGCCCTTCCACTCTGTGAAGCTCTTTCCCAAACAGCCCGCATGGCCTGAAGTTCAGCACACACTTGTCGCCGGTCCTGTGGGAAACAAGCACGGGCAGGCGTTCACGACGTGGGAAGTCCTGAAAGGCCAGCCTGCAACACAGCAGGGCCAGAGGCCGGGCCGCGAGGACAATCAGTGCCACAGGAGGCCCAGGCACAGAAAAAGATACCACAACTTTGGGGTGAGAACTATGTGATCCGGTAAATCTACTAAAATGTCACTTAAGTGCTCATTTCAACTCAGTAAATTTTATGATTAGAAATTATATCTCATACTTAAAAAAACAATGAGTCATGAGTTCCCAGCATAAGGTATTACAGCCTGGATACTGGGTGATGCCAGGTGGTCACTGGTTTTTCCCAATAATGACACCACTCTTCAGTTTAAAATTTCAAATAAATTAACCACTCAGCCAATGTGGCACACTCGCCCTGACCTCAGCACTGGCCGGGACCAACCTAGCCAGCCAGGGCAGGGGCCCCTTAAGATGAGTGATGGGAAGGTGGCTGGGCAGGGCCTGGGCGTCACCTGTGGTTCAGGATCTCCACTGTCCCGTACTGCTCTATCCACAGCTTCCCAATGATGACATTGTGCACACAGCAGGTGGGATTAGTCCAGGTATAGGCTTCGCCATGTCTGGAACACAGAAGAGAACGTCAGGCGCAGCGATGCACAGGCCTGTATGACCCGAACGCCAGACCAGACATCCAGAGCATGACGCCAAGCCTGCCAAGAGCCGCCCAGGGCTTTGAAGTCTCTGCAGTGCGGCCCGTAAGCTCAGTGTGCTGGTGGAATTTATTTCTTCTTTCCTTTGTAGCATCAACAAAGCTTTCTACTTAAATGTCAAGACAAGTTAATAAGCAATAAAAGAAGACTGAGACAAGAGAAATGGCTTTCCTGTGAAGTTGTCAACAGAAAACCATTTCACAGACACACCATGGTAATGCAGTCCTGAGAAGCCCCGGCCTGCGGGGGGTGCACCCAGCCAGGCAGGGACACAGGGAGCGGGCATGCTGTCCACGCTCTCCACTCCTTCCCTTTGACTCTTCCTCCTCCCAAGCAGCCCTTCCCAGGAGAGACCCCCACATGTGATGCGGCTGACGGCTGCAGCACGGAGCGGCAACAAAGAGCCGACGGGGCAAGACCAGTTCAGGGCAGGACAGTGCACCACACCTGCACAGAGCCCCTGGAATTTCCTAGGGGGACCTGAACGCACTGACCCAAAGGGCCTGCCACTTTTCAATTCTGTGCACCTCACCCCAAAAGAAAACAACACATGAAGCAGCTCTGGCAGCCAAAATTTACAACAGGGACTACCTGCAGGGCCTGGTGGCCACATTCTGGGGGCGGCAGTGGGGGTCAGTCCCCTCCAGGTCCTCAGTGCACTGTATGGAAAGCAGCTAGGTGGGCCAATGGCAGGAACTGCACTGGGCGCGTGCTTGGAGCAGCTGCCGTCAGCAAGACCATCTCAGAGGACTGGCCGCCAAGGAGGGCCTGTCTGCAGTGGGCCTCGAGCTCCAGGGTGAGCTGGAGGCTTGCTGCCCTCTGGCACGTTCGGTGGGCGCTGGACTAAAGGAGGGCGGCTACTTTGCACTGTGACTTCCTTCCAGGGAGGGCCTTTCCCGGGGCCTTTCCAGATAGAGGCAGGAGACCTCTCAGAGGCCCTCCAGCAGTCCTCACCGCCACACTCCCCCCTGTGCGCACAGACAGTGGCTGCCGCAGTCTATGTTGAGACGCATGGCACACGGGGGCTGGGGCTACAGGGGCCTTTCATGGCTGCTGTCTCCCTAGGACCCCCTGATAGAGGCCAGCGCCACGCCTAGGCAGCCCTGGGAGGAGTTCCTGACCAGGAACGAAGTCCCTGCCAACTTGGGAGCAGGCGCTGGCCAGGCTGGCTCAGGTGCAGCCTGGTGGGTGCTACAGGTGAGGTAAGGAGCTGTGCTGGTCCAGGCTGGACGAGAGGACCAAGACAAGGAGTGAGAGAAGCACACTGGTGTGGAAAAGGGCAGTGGGCTCCAGCGTCCTGGGACGCAGCACAGTCCCGACAAACACTGTTGAAGCATCTCCCGTGGGCAGGCTGCCCATCCTGGGAAAGACCTCCCTGGAAGGAAGTCCCAGTGCGAAGCAGCCGCCTGCTCCTGTTACTCACTTGAGAAGCTCCAGGGTGATGGTCCCCCGGGGCTCCGCCTCCACACTCTTGCCCCAGAACTTGAGCTTCGGGTAGATGGAGCCATGGAACACGAAGTCCTGGCTGAGGCCTTCTGAATAGAAAGCGCTGATGGGAGGGTGGTGACTGACTTGTTCAGATATAAATCTGAACCCTAAATCTTCCCTGGGTTCAGAAATAAGGAGAGGAAGGAAAGGAAGAGAGAGGGAAAGAGTCACATTAGTGACAACAAACCCAACGGAAGGACAGCTCGCCTGTCGGGCTCAGGGCCCTGCCATCCCACTGCCCAGCAGGTCCAGCCCTGCTACTTCCAGTCTGGTCTGGCGGAGGTGCTGGGCACTAGGAGCCCCCAGGCTGTGACAGGCAGCAGAAACACAAAACAGGTGTTTCTCAGAAGGCACAGTTTGCCTGACAGCCACGGAGTGTCACTCCTGAGCACACCTGGCCAGCGTGCAGAGCAAGCGCTGGTTGGAGGCCTGCCCCCGGCCTGCTGCTCGTCCCCGGGGGACGCCTGCGCCTCACAGCTGCTCCCACTGCAGGCCAGCGTGGTCCAGAATACTCGCTTCAGCTCTGCAGACCCCACTGCAGCAAAGCCAGGGCTGACTGTGGCCCCCGGAGGGGCGTCCTGCCCGATCTTGTTATGAAGTTCCTGGAACTTCAGTGATGAAATGTCTTGCACCCCAAAATGTTCTTGGCCAGGAAGCAGGGCTTTGAGCAGACTCTCTTATTCAATAAAAATGTCAGTGTTTAATTGTTCCGGAACTGTGGATACACCTACAGTTGTAGTCATTAAAAATTATAAAAGCTAAACCACATAATTACTAAGTTATCTGGAATCAGAATTCCCAATCATTACAGAGGAAGGAAAGGTGAAAAATTAGGTTTTAAAAGGTTGCCTACCAAAGTCTGTAATTTACAAGATGAATACTTGTCTAAGAAAAGAAGGTGTATTTTTAGCCTCACTGAGGGATCTGCGGGATGTGAGCAAGGGTGCAGGACGGGGTCTGCACTGCTGCTGAGCGGGGCTGCTCGGCCCGCTTGGCCAGCAGAGGTGTGGGGGAGACGCTGCCCAGTGGGGCACGTGTGCTGGGACCTGGAAGAGCTGGTGCTTTCAGGCTGTGAAACTCCAGCTCCACCCAGACGGCACCCGGAAGGCTGGACCCCGTGCGCTGCGTCTCGCGCCTGTTCCTGTTCTTCTCACTCAGAGCTTCTTTCCATGTCCACAACCTCTTCCCTACTCTGGCTCCCCTGCCCGAGGCATTTTAATGACTCCAGCGACCACACCGCCAGCATCTGGAACACAGCCCTGAGCACGTGACTGGGGGCTTGCAGGCCCAACGACTAACCGACTAGCCGTGGCTGCTCAGGAGATCTAGAAAGGGAGTTGCTCTCCATGACTTCAAGACGGAAAGATGCCATAAGTGTACCTGGCGGGCGGCCCTTCCCTCCTCCCTACAGCCCCTCTTGCTAGGAACTGGACAGCCTCTGGGGGACGGTCCTGCCTCTCCCTGCGGGCCTCTGCATCACCATGCTCTCTGACCAGCTCCGCTCTCTTGGAGGCAATGTGGCCTGGACAGCAACAGCTCCAGCACTCAGTACTGCCAACAGCCGATCAAGCCACAAGCTCCTGGGGCGGGGGCTGGGCTGGGGCACAGTGTGGAGCGCTCGCCTGACACGTATGAGACGCTGGGTGTCATCCTCAGCACCACATAAAAACACATACCTAAATAAACATACTGCGTCCATCTACAACTAAAAGAATATTAAAAACAAACCAACCAACCAAAAAAACCCCACAAACTTCCGACAGTCCCCACAGCAGCAGAGCAAGGGGAAGGCCGAAGCTGAACCCTCCTGAATGGGGTGGGAGCAGAGCGGAGCCTCAACCACTGGCTCCGACACGCTTTCCCAACTGTAGCTGCTGCATCTCAGCAGACGCTCAGGAGGGCCTGGGTTGACAGTCGGCCGGCCCCCCAGATGGTGGAAGCCAGTGCTGGCACAGACAGGCAACCGGCCCCAGCCTGAGCAAAGCTCTTCACAAACAAAAGGAAACCTACCAAAATGGTTTCAGCAATGGGTTTTCACGGAGTTATATCTGACTTACATTTTCTACTTTTTTTCAAAGTTGCACATTTTCTAGGAAGAGTATGCTCTTATAGTTAAAAAACAGACTTAATAAAATATCCCAAAGGGTCATCAATTAACTCACACCCCAAATAGGAGGCTAACTGCTTTAGCAGGTTCCACTTTCCATGGGAAAGAGAACTAAAGCAGGACACAGGGGCCCCCCACTAGCACTGGGGCTCTGGGCAGCACCACCTGCACACAGCCTGGCACCCTGTGGCCAACAGCTACAATGCTCGTGGCAGGAACGGCCTGACTGACTGACACCCCGTCCTCCACGTCCTCCCCCACCGGGGCAGTCTCACTTGCTAAGCGCACCAAACTCAGAAAAGAGGTCAGTTTCCCTTCCCTCTTTCAGCCTCCCCCTCAGCATCCGGCAGACACTCACCTGCTCACCCACAGTGCCTGAGGGCAGCAGACTAAGAAGGTCCCTGGACACACAAACAGCCCCATGTCTCGGCTGGGCTGAGGGCACAGTGCTCTGGCACGGCCTTGCACCTGGGTAGTGCCCTGGAGTGGGCATTCTCACAGGGCACAGGACGGTTTCTCATAGCCCGAGGCTGCACAGTGTGGAGAGCTGCCCAGCCAGCCAGCCCTCTAGAGTCCCGGGCAAAAACAACACAGCCTCTGGGCTGGAGTCCAGGACCTGTGCCCAGTCTTGGTCTGCACTAGGCACAAGGGCAAGACTGAAAGGGAGCATGACCTGGAGGGTCCCAGGAGGGCAGGGACTCTGCCTAGAAGGAGCTCCCCAGGCAGGAGTCTCAGCCCACGCAGACGAGGCCTTATCTGCACCCCTCCTGGCCAGGATGCCCAGCCACTCCAGGGCCCGTGTGGCCGGTGGTGGTCAGTGGGGGCTGCATCGTGAACAGCGCCTCTGCAGTTACCCTTCTTTTTGGATTCACCTCTCTCTCTTTTTCCCCTGAGACGTGGGATTGAACCGGGGTGTAGTACCCACGAACTACACCCCAGCCCTTTCCTTTTGTTTTGAGACAGTATCTTACTACGTGGTCCAGGCTGACTTCGAACTTGTGGTCCTCCTGCCTCAGCCTCCCAAGTCACCGAATTATATGTGTGTGCCACTGTGTCTGGCTTGGATTTTTCTCTCTTCTAACAGTGTCCCCAAAGTGCTGCTGTAAAACGGCCTGGCTTGCTCATTAGTACCTGGTTTTGCCAAGGTTGAAAGCTAGCACTCATCCACGCTTCTCCACAAGCACGCACATCAGGACCAGGCAGCAACAGGCTCTTCTACAACCCGCCGCACACGACCCTCTGGTTCGCCCTGGTCTTGCCTCACTAGGGCAGGGCCTTGCCTTGCCACCATAGCACTCTGGGTGTTAAACAGCTTGCCCATAGCATCCCAAACCCTCCAACAGCTCCTCATGAGCCCAGACACCAATGCTGGAGAGAACCAGGCTCGCCTGTCACCCAAGAGCCCAACTTGAGTATTCACGACAGTCCCCCCCGCCCTTTTTTAAATATATTTTTTTAGTTGTCATTGGACCTTTATTTAATTTACTTATATGTGGTGCTGAGAATCGAACCCAGTGCCTCACACATGCTGGGCGAGCGTTCTACCACTGAGCCATGACCCCAGCCTCTACAGCCCCCTCTTACCTGACCAATTCATATGTCTCTCCCAGGAGCGGGTTGAATGGCTTGCCGGTCCTCTCCCACTGGGAAGCCACGGCCGAGACGGCAAAGGCAGCCACACACTGCGGACAACACATGGCAGTCAGAGCGACTTCAGCTGGAGGGCAGCACTCTTTCAGCCCGCGACTGCTCAGCCTTCTGCTAGAAACACTCTTCACAGTTACAAAACTTCCAGGGAAGTGCCATTTGTCACCCCTCACTTCCTCAAAGTCACGTCAAGGACCGTGCTGCTCTCCACCCCCACAGCTGGGCTCCCTGCAGACACTGGCACAGTCTGCCTCTCACATGATGTACCTGCAAGCGCTCAAGCACACACACCTGTGCCCACGCACACACACATAAAACACACGTGCACAGACACACACGTCCACACAGTCGCGTGTGCGCGCACATGTAGGGCAGTGGTGCTATAAGGACCTATGCGCATCACCTCCACCAGAAGGTGGCACCAGGAAGCTCTCAGGGCCAAAGGGCCACTGGAGACACGCTATAGAACAAATGCCGTGGCCTCCATGGACCTCCCACCCGTGGACACCCAGGACTCTGACTCCACGGTGTCATGTGCACCAAGACTGCTGTGGTGCCCACCATACACTCTGCCCACCTGCATCCTCTCCAGGGGCTGGGGCTGGTGGGAGGCCTTGTGAATAAGGTACACATGCTCCATATACTCCGTGATCCGCTGGAGGAAACTCAGGGGCTCGTTGAAGGCTATTGGCATTGTGATCTTGGACAGCTCCTGCAAGGGTTAGGGAAGACTGCACGGTTAGCTTCCTGCATGACCTGCCACCTGTGCCGTGAGCCTTGGCTTCCATCAGACCCTACATGGAACCTGATGCAACACTTCAAGGTCTTCCTATGCAGTGGCCCTGAATCCATCCCACACTACAGTGGTGATGGCAGAGCTGCTCCCAGACTGCTGCCCTCCGTGGTCCCTCCCGCCTCTACTTCCAGATGAATGGCGCCAGTGCTGAGCTTCCCACATCATCAAAGATCACGCCTGCTGGTGTACTCGCTAGGCTGAGATGGAGGACTGCCTGAGCCTGGAAGGTCAAGACCCGAACAAGCAGCTCAGAAATGAGACCCTGTCTCAGAAAAAGAATCACCCCTAGCTTCCATCACCGCCAGGAGGCTGGAGAAAGGCCTTGCTGCCTGCCAGGCCCTTCCACAGTGTGGTCCACCCACACCTTTCAGAGGTGGCGAGGTGTCTCTCGTGCTCCCGGGCAGCCCATGCAGAAGTGAGGCTAGGGATGCTGGGGGGACAGGGTGCCCACAGGGGCCACACATGAGCCAGGATTCTAGGAAGGAGATCCTGACAGTGAGGGCTTTCAGGACACACCTGCACACAGCAGGACAGGCTCCTCAGGGGACAACCAGGGTCTGAGTTGGTCAGAGCATGGACAGGCTGAGGCCTGCAGAGGTTCCAGGGACAAGGATGGGCTGTGGCTCACAAGTGGCCCAAGTGCTCAGAACATCTGGGGCAGGCATCGTGCTTGGCACAGTGCCACCAAGACAGGCCTGTCAGGCAACACCTGGGACATGACATCCTGGTAAAGGGCAGGGCTCTGCTTGCAGCCTGGTCCAGGAAGACCCTGCAGGCCAAGCCTAAGCACACAGGGCAGGGACAGCCCCAGAGCCAGGACAGCGAGGATGCTCCTCAGGCTGTGGACACTTGTAAACACTGGGAACTTGGGGACACTCAGGAGGCTTCGGCTGGAGTTATGGCAAAGGCCACTCTGGCACACAGGTTAGCTGAGACCACACGAGGGAGCTGCCCGCACACGAAGGCAGGAAGAATAGCAGCTTGCGACGCTGTACTCACCCCCTTAGGAGCAAGTGGAGGAGACCTGAGACAGCAGGTGAGAAGCGGGAGGACGGAAAGGGGAGGAAACACTGAAGGTCTGCCCCCGGCCAGGCTCACGTCCCTGCTACACACCTCAGAACCCACCACAGCCAGACCCCAAGGTGCAGGCCAGGGAGGCTGACGGTGACAGGACAAGGGCAGAGGGCCCAGGCAGGAGAAGGCTGGTCTTGCTCAGGTGGAGGGCGGGGTCTTAATCAGGTGGCATCCAGCAAAATCCCACAGGCAGTGTCCTGTGGCCAGCAACCCCATTCCTGGGAATCTGTCCAGTGCCTCAGCAGACCCATGTTCAGGGCCAGTCACCGAGACCTGCTCGATCAACTGAAGAGAAGTGCCAGGTGTTCAAGAGCAGAGCCACATTCCTTGTGGGGCATGAGGCAGGAACTAGACACCTGGTAGGGCCTTCTGCCGAGTGAGGGCAGAGGTGAGGGCCCAGAGCAGAGGTGCTGTCTCTCTTCCATCACCACCAAGATGCTGGAGAAAGGCCTTGTCTGCCTGCCAAGGGGCAGAGGTGGGGGACTGGGGCATGTGGGGGCCTGGGGCATGTGAAGCCACTGGGGATCTGGGTCCACCAGGGTGTGCAGCATGGGGCACCTTGTGGGCAGGGCCAGCCTACCTGCAGGAATGTGGTCAGAGTCCCCTAGGCTTCATGTGATGTGGGGACTGTCACATGTGTCACTATGGGGTCTCTGGGCAGGGTCATGGGGTGGAGCCCCCTGACTAAATCTGGGCAGTCATGTAGGAACAGGGGCCAGGCAAGGTGGCCACACCTATCATTCCGGCAACTTGGAGACTAAGATAAAGGATTACAAGTTCCAGGCCAGCCTCAGCACCTTAGGGAGGCCTTCTCAAAATTAAAAATAAAAAGAACCGGGGACGTGGCTCAGTGGCAGAGCACTGCTGGGTTCCACCCACAGAACCAAAAAAAAAAAAAAACCAAACCAAACCCAGGAAGAGAGACCACAAGGGGTACAAACGCTCATTCACATATACACACAAGTGTGTGTGTGCACACTCTCTGTCTCCCACCATGTGATGCCTGCACGGCTTTGGGACTCCGTCACCAGACGCCCTCAACCTTGAAACTTCAGAAGTTTTAGCAAAACTAAACCTCTTTTCTTTATAACTTTTCTAGTCTATGATATTATGTTACTGACAACACAAAACAGACTACTTTGAATACCTTATTAAGTAAATCTGATTTTGGACCCATATTTGAAAACTAAATTAAATGTATAAAAGCAATCTCTAAACATTAAAATGAAACAAATGAACCTATCTGATTCCCTCAGGGCATGATCACCCAGGGGAGAACCAGATACCCTCGCAGCAATTGTGCAGTAGACACTAGGATCAAGTGTTCAAGGTTAACATCCCCAGTAAGAGGAGTGGACAACGCACAGCCTCAGACAAGGGACTGAGGGCCCCTGGCCTCTGTGTGTTCCTGCAGAAAGTGCAGAACCTCAGTCTCATCACAGGAAAATGCCAGACAAACCTAAATTGAGGAACACTCTGCCAAACAGTGGGCCAGTAGCCTGCAAGGCGTCAAAGTCATTCATTCTGTAGTGAAGGGCACAAAGGAGATGTGATGGCCAAATGCTACCAGGGATCCCAGAGAGGGTCCAGAAGTGGGACCTCATAAAAAGCAGGAAGCCCGCGGAGCGGGCAGTCTGGCAGAGCTTCACCACCACAGAGCCCTCGTTCTCATCACCACGCGGCAGCTGCGCTTCGAGCCAGCGCCAGGGGCTGCCAGGGAGTGGGAGGGTGCCCTGTAACTTTCTATGAGCCTCACATCACTTCCAAGTAAAAAACTGAGTACAAAGATGAAGCTTCCTCTGGAGGAAAAAGGACTAAAATGGACAACAGTGAAAGAAACTGACGTGTCTCAGGAACCAAGTGCACGGGAGCTGAGGAAGGCGTGCGCTTCTGGCCTCAGCCCCAGGCTCCCATCGCGGGCGCTGCCAACGCAGGGCAGGCCAGAGCCCCAGGACGTGCCAGACTCCGACAGGCAGCCAAGGTCACAGCAAAGTCCACAGCATATGGACGCTCTGACCGTCCCACCAGTTTTCAGTTTTCCTGTTACAAATCCTGAGACCCTGACAAAGGCTGCCTGCAACCTGGAAGAACCTCCTCTGTGATGGGAAGAGCCCACAGCAGCCCCTGCCCTGCCCCACAGAGGCGGCCAACCACGAGGACCCGCACGCCCAGGCTTCCTGCTCCAACCCAGGCTCACCAGGCCGATGCACTTCTTCAGTATGCTCCACACGCTGAAGTCACTTCTGGTGAACATGGGGGCAGGCAGTGCTGTCCTGTGAGAAGCAAATGACGGATGACACTTGTTATTCGTGGGAGGGCCCTTTCCTAGGACGGCTGCTCCACGACCACCCCTGCACCTTCAGACCTGATGTGAGCCTCGCGTTCTGACAGACCCAGGGGAGGAACCTGGCTGCTGCCCCAGCCTCAGGGAGGTTCCTGCTTTGCTGTGCTGGAGGCCTCCTGAGGGTGGTTATGTCACCTTTAGAGTCCTGACCCTGACCCTGCAGTGGCAGGCTATGGCTTCCTTCTCAAGGCAGGGGGCGAGTGACAACTAGGGACCCCGCCGGCAGCTCTGCTGCCCACTCAGGGTCTCCAGCCCATCCTCAAGAGGTGGCTGCAGGATAAGGAACAGAAGTGAGGCCACTGGGCATGGAAAGCATTGAGGAAACCTCTCCGGAAGCCAGCTGCGTCCCCGCCTTCAGCAACCGCCAAGGTGCCTGTCTCCCAATGTCCCCCAGCCAGATGGGCCAGCTGTCACACCTGCACCCCCGTCTTTAACCCAGCTCTTGCTCATGGGTGGCCCTCTCAGGATGCAAGCTGCATGCGCCCGTCTCCACCTGTGGGAACTGCCTTTGAATGTTGGGTAGCCGCATGCCTCAGGCAGGGTGCCGCAGAGTACGGGCACAAAGAGGTGCCAGGGAGCACGCCTGGGGACCCTGCCACCACCCTCAGCCTCAAGAGGCCACCCCAGCATTCTTCAGTGAAGTTCCCATTTCATGGTGGCTGCTCTGAAGGAGCAGAGGAATCCCAACGGGGGCCCCAGCCCTCAGGCAAGGACTCCACTGGAAGGGACCACTGGTCAAACACTGTTGTCCTCTGGTCTCCAGGACCCAGTCCTCGCCCACGGTGGCCCGGGGAAGGCACATTGGGCAGCTCTTTTAGGGCACACTGCTTATTTCAAGTGGCAAGAGGAAGAAGGGAATGGGTTGGGGTTTGGCTCAGTGGTAGAGCACTTGCCTAGCAGTGTGAGGCCCTGGGTTGGATTCCCAGCACCGCATATAAACAAATAAACAAAACAAAGGCTCATGGACATCTAAAAAATTTTTTTAAGTAAATAAATAAACAAACAAATAAATAAAGGTATCGTGTCCAACTACATCTAAAAAATAAATATTAAAAAAAAAAAGAGGAAGAAGGGGGAGCAACTGTGAGGCAAAAAGGAAATGGAAACCAAGGCCGACTGGGCACGGTGGCCAGGCTGCTGGAAGCTGGCCCCTCATCGCCCCTCTGAGCTCATTACCAGCAGCCTTGGCACGGCACGGCACGGCACGCAGTGAGGGCCCCACAGGAGGGGCACATGCTGCACGGGTCAGAGCATGCCCAGGGACAGGAGCCCTTGTGAGATGGGGATGAAGAACGGGAACTGAGACGTGCAGGGGAGGGGAGGGCCTGAGCCAGGAGCAGAGTGGACACCCGTCGGGCAAGGGCAGGGCTCGATGGACCCAAGACCACAAAAAAGGACCCTGTGTGTGGGGCCCGAGGAGCAGAGCTGGAGTACAGCCAGCCTGAGGACAGGAGGTGGGAGGATGCTGGCCCTCATGCTGAGAGCACCAGTGTCCAGAGAAGACAGTCCACAGGCAAAGGGCTGCTGTTCTGAGCCACTCAGGACGATGTGGCGTGAGCTGAAGGAAGGCAGAAGGCGGAGGTGGTGCCTTTAGGTCTGACTCTGAGAAGTGCCGCTGCACATGGCAGGAAGAGATGAGAGGTGTAAGAGGTGCACCAAGTGGACTGGCACAGCAGAGGCAGGCGAACTGAGGGGCCAGGATGCATCTAAAGAGGCCAAAGTATCAGCACAGGGTGTCTGAGGCAGGGAGCAAGAGCATCGGGCTAACTGCTGGAGAAAGGCCACAGGGCGCGGTGCAGAGGGAAGGGCGGGGTCCAGAGGGTATGGCTGCTCTGACACCCAGCGCAGCAGAGGCGCCCTACTGACAGCTGAGCACACAAATGAAGGGTGAAGAGAGGGAGGCACCTGGGGCATGCTCAGAAAAGAGGCCAGGGTGAGGCTGGAGGCCCTGTAGTCAGCACGCCTCAGGACCCACTGCCACCTGAGGGCTGCTATCTACCCAGGGTCTCGCCTCTCCTGAGGCACTGAAGCCTGCTGGTGAGGGCCGCTGGCCCCAGAACCACTGTGCAAACATGAACGTGTTGGCAGGAGGGTGAAATATGGTCATGTCACAGCCAGCTGACCCAGCCCCTGCTGTCCCCATGGGGATACCAGCCAATGTAGCTCAGTAGGACACAGACAAGAGGAAGTCAGCAAGGCCCAAGTCACGCCAGGCCATGTGGATCCTGGGCAAGGACTCCACTGGAAGGGACCACTGGTCAAACACTGTTGTCCTCTGGTTTCCAGGACCAAGCAGAGAGGTGTCATGCCTCTGTGGCACAGGCTGGCCAGACAGCAACAGCTATTGGAGGAAGGCCTAGAGCCTGCAGGTGGGCTGCCCCTCCAGCTGGACCCCCATGAGACCCATGGGGGCACTGCGGCGAGTTCTGGGAAGGACGACAGATACACTGTGGACAACTCTGAAACAGTGCACGGAGACCACATACCTGTGCTTCTGAACCCCATTCTCTCGAGGGGGCCTCTCCCCACTTTTCCCAGTCCTTGAGCTGTTGCTGGAGTCCAAGTCGATCCTCCCAGTGACCTTCTGATTTGCCTCTGAAAATTCCCCAGAAGAGTTATCAGAATCAAAGCCTGTGCAAGACAAGCAGAAGAGTCATTTGGATGGATGTGGATGTGGAGGATGGGAAAGCCACTCCCCAGATCCCGCCCCCACTAGCACACCACCAGCGGCTCACAGGTTTTGTGTTTTGTTTTCCCAGAGCTGGGGATTAACCCAGGGCCTTGCACCTGCTACACAAGTGCTCTGCCACTGAGCTGTAACCCAGCCACCCAGAGGGGCTTTTATGGGTCTTCCTTTTTTCTTTGGTACTGGGGATTGAACCCAAGGGCTCTACCATGAGCCACATCGCAGCCCTTTTTACTTTTTCTTTTGAGACAGGATCTTATTAAGTTGCTGAGGCTGGCCTCGAACATGGGACCCTCCTGCCTCAGCCTCCTGAGTTGCTGGGATGAGGTGTGAGCCACCATGCCTAGCTCACCACACCCAGCTCCTCTTATACAGCTTTTAAGTGATACATTTGGAATAATAAAGTCTGCCTCTCAAGCAATCAAGGTCATGGGCCACTCAACGTGGGGACACACAGAGAAACACTGCTGTGGAGCAGCCTCTGAGCTGCTGTGCCACAGGGAGGGAGGAACCATTCAGCCTCACGTGGGACTGACGCTGTTTCTGGGGAAATGAGACAGACTACAGAAGAGCTCAGAAGCATTCAGAGGATTTTGCCAAACGTGTCCTAAGGTGTGGGGACTTCCCAAGAGATTCCTGGGTGAGGAGGGGCACCAAGTCAGCCTCTCTGTGCCTGCACAGCTTCCCAGGGGAGGGCCAGGTAGTGAGCGGGTGTGACAGCCCAGTGACCCCTCTGCAGAGAGGGACTTTGCCCCCGAGGACGGCGGAAGGGCGTGCAGGCCGAAGGGCCTGGAGCACATCTCCAGGAGCACACGCAACAGGCAACTTCAGCCACAAAATTCAGAAAAATGACCACAATTTCACCTTGGAAGATGATAAGAAGCTCAGTGTCCCTTTTTCCAAAGGTTTTAGACGAGAGCAAGTCAAGCCAAGCTTGGTGGCACACACCTGTAATCCCAGAGACTTGGAAGGCTGAGGCAGGAGGATTGCAAGTTCAAGGCCAGCCTCAGCATAGGCTCAGTGAGGCCCTAAACAACTGGCTGCCAGATGCAGGAGCACAGCCTGGTCGGCTGCCACCTCCACAGAGCCCAGGGTGCACGAGGACGAGGCACGGCAGAGGCCTCAGCCAGGCTGGGGTAGCTGCTTCCACCAGGGTGACCCCTGTAGGTGGTAGCCTCACAGAGCTTCTAGGGACTGCAGCCACAACCTGGCCTGCTCAGTCCTCCCACCATTGTGTTTGTGTTCTTAGCTGAGGTCGAAGTCCCTCCCCATTGGCAGTAGACCTTCACAGAAAGGATGGAGTGATATTCCCGCTGACCCAAGGGACAGAGGAAGGGGATGAACATAAGGCTGTCACTCCACGCGCAGCTGACCTGAGAGGCCAGGAGAGCCTCTGGAGAGCAGAGGGCTGCTCTGTGGCACACTCCGAGCAGCTCAAAGCCAGACATGCTCATGACGCCAGCAGTTTTTGATCATTAAGTATAAATAACATTAAAAGACTGACCGCCTCATTCTAGTTCCAAAGAAAACCAGTATCACCAGGATGCTCTTCCAAAGACTTCACACCCCACTGCGCTGCCATGCTGTCTTCCAAGACTCAAAGTCCAAGTTTCCCACGTCCGAGACAGAATACCACGTGTTTCCGAAGAGCGGGTCTCCGGCCTCCGGAACATGCCAGACCACCTCCCAAAGGCCAGACCCACCCTCTGGATCCCACAGATGCCTGCACACCCTGCGGTTTCTGAGCCATTTTTTCTTTCAACTCACCTGTGACGGCATCAAAGAACTCTTCCTCCCCGTTCATCCTTCAGTGGCCAGGCTCCGTCACTGCCTGGGTGTGCTCTTCCTACTGGATCATCTTAGCTGAGCTACATGCACAGCACAAGCAACTCTGCGCTACAAACTTCTCGGTAAAAACCCAGCAGACACAGGAGATCTGAGGGGAGAAACATTTTGGTATACTTAGCTTCTAGAAGGATGTAGTTTCAAAACAGATTTAAATAGCTATTCAGCACTCTAGAAATCAATCTCAACCACATGTGAGGAAAGACACAAAGCATGCGATCCCACAACAGACACACAACTCTTCCAACAGTATCAGGGAGAGGAAGCACTCCCTGCCGGAAGACGGAAGGGGTACGTTTGAAAATCATCATCCACGTGTACAGGCAGACATGAAACACTGCTCTGGGAAGACGCAGAGAGCTCGAGAGGACAAGCTACGTGAGGCCATCAGGCTCCAGCCCATCTCAGGAAGTTCTGCTCAAAGTCATCAGAAGCTAGAACCAAGTGGCTATAAATAAATGGAAAACTGTGTCAAAATAACCCAGTAATAGCTTTGGGGACTTTGCTCTTTAGAAGGACATCAGTGAGTCAATGAGGACGCTCAGACAATGCCGGTTGGGAAGGCCCCAGGCCCACAGGGCCCACCACCTTGCCCTCAAACCTGGGGGTTCCCTGCCGCCCTACCAAGAGTGCCAGCTCTGGGTTTGGCCCCTTTGCCTACCAACACATGGAAGTGAGAAAAGGATCCTGTCAAGCACACCAGGAAACACAATCGGCAGCACCCACTCCTCAGCCTTAGAGCACAGACGGGTCTTCCAGCACACAAGCCGTGAAGGAAAGAGCGCAGAACACTAGGGAGAGCGCCACTGTCCTGGCTGAGCCTGGCTTCTCCAGCTTGCACACAGGACCACATGCATGTGAAGCCGTTACGCACATCATGAGGTGCATGACGTCTGACTGTGTGCCTCAAACGTGCAGTTTGTTTACATGCAACTACACCTTCAAAAAGCTACCTAAAAAAGACATCAACAAACATCAGGATTCAAACAAGGAAAAGCACATTGTCAGGGGCGGCAGCCACACCTGTCATCCCAGGGTCTCAGGAGGCTAAGGCAGGAGGATGGCAAGTTCCAGACCAGCCTGGGCAACTTAGCGAGATCCTATGTGAAAAACTGAAAGAAAAAGAAACTAGGATGTAACTCAGTGGTAAAACATCTGCTTAGCCTGGGTGAGGCCTAGGGATCAAACCCCAGCACCAAAAAAGTCCTAATGTTAGAGGTAAATCAATCGAAACTTATGGAAAGTTTTTGAATGAAGGTGTGAGATGCTACTCTGCTACCCATACTATGGCGACACTGGTATTGCTGCGGCATGTGGACCACAGGGTTCAGCAGTGACCATGGGCCTCGGAGGCCTTCCCCTACAGGCTTCCCAGGCAGCCCAGATGCTCTGCCTGTGGCTGCCAGCAAAGGATGCACCTACCAGCAGGTGTTCCATGCCTTCTTCACGTCACCAGGCCCCATGAGGGGCGCAGACCACCAACTGCCACAGGCCAGGCCCCTGTAGCTTCCTCACCCTCAGGAGATGGAAGCCCATGGGCCCTGGGCAGGAGCATGGCACACTCCTGGGAAGCCTCTACTGGTTGGGCCCTGAGAAACAACAGGGAGTCCATAGAGGCCCTGGGCCAGCCAGTAGACTACCCATCCTGGCTGGTCCTCAGTCCTTCTTCACAGCTACCCACCCCTGGATTCTCGGAGGCCTGGTTCAGCACACAGGCCTCAGCTGCCCAGAAGCTCACAGCTCTGGGGTATCTCTGATTCCTGACCCCCTGAGTCAGGCCAGAACACCACAGGTGGCTGGGGGCTGTGGCTCAATGGTTCAGCACCCAGAGTCGAGGCTCTGCAGCTGGGGAAGGAAAGACTGGCCCCAGGGCTCACCCTCTGCAAAGCTGAGGATGTGGGGTGAGCAGCTGGGAAGCCAGCCAGTGGCTCTGGAGTGCGCCATGAGCTTCGGCTCCCTTTCAGAAACAACCCGCAGGACAGCGCCTCGGGAGAGGGCTGCAGGGTTTGTTTTTCTTTAGTCAGCTCTTTCTGGCCAGCATTATCCTTTTCTAGGTCCACAGAAAAAACAGGAAACTTGCAAGGGTGTCCTCCTATTCTTGTCCCTCCCCAGGGGCCACTCTAGCCAGGGAAGGGGGCTTCTTCCTTCCACATGGTCCCCAAGCCCACCCTCACTGCAGCCACACCACCACTGTTCCCACTCCCACAAAATGCCCACCCCCTTGCAAATTGCCACCACTGTACCCTCTTGAAGGTGCCCGCTCTGCTGTCCCTCTCCCACCAGTATGTGGCCCAACCAAGCCCCAAATGTCCTAGCACCTTATGAATGCTCATACTGCAGCCTGACAGAGGCATCCTCACACTGTCCTTACAGAAGCAGATCCAGCAGTTGGGCAGTGAGTGAGCAAGAGCCAGGGGCCAGCCAGGCATTGTGGCCATGCCTGTAATCCCAGTGACCCGGGAGGCTGAGGCAGGAGAATTGCAAGTTCAAAGCCAGCCTCAGCAACTCAGTGAGACCCAGTCTCAAAATAAAAAATAAAAAGGACTGGGGGTGTGGCTCAGTGATTAAACCCCTGGTTTCAATCCCCAGTACGAAAATAAAAAAGAGCCAGGGACCAGTGACCACCATTGTCAATCACTAAGAAGCCCAATCCTGTGAGGATTCTACTCTATCAAAAGCAGGCAAGTGAGGCAACCTGGAAGAATTCTCATGCCAGACAAGAATACAAACAATGTAAATGTGCGAAAGTCACGTTTGAGGCTAAATATTAGTTCTAAATTTAAATTATTCCAAATAGCACACGTTCTATTCCATAACTTTAAAGTACACGAGCAGTACAACAAGACACTCTGTGCAGACACATCCACACCTGCGCTCGCCTCGGGCCCCATCCTGCGTCAGGATGCCAACAGCCTTGCCGCAGCACGGCTCGCCACCACAGTGTCTCCTCCTGAGTGCTGAGGTCAGCCACAGATGGCTCAGTGGCCTCAAAAGGCAGGAGGAAAAAAGCCAGGCAGCAATTGGAGCAGGGGACTTCCCAGACCCACTTACATACAGGCCTGTGCCAGGAGGTGGCAGCAGGGCTGCTCAACATGCCACCCACACTGACGGCCTCAAGACCAGTGCGTGTGACAGGATGTGACAGAGGACAGTCAGGCCAGCGGCCTTCATCCTCACTCCAAACCTGCCCAGGCTCCCGCCCCTCGGCTCACTGTAGCATGCCCTCTGGGGCCTGGGAAGGAGGGGGCCTGGGAAGTCCATTGCTGGGAAAGCTTTTTTACAGAAATTGTATGAATTAAGGATCCCATGAACAATCCCTGCTCGGTCTTTTTTCAAAGGGCGTGTGTGTGGTTGGCAACAGATCACCACTGCTGAGACCGCATGTGGCACCACTCTGCCCGAGCACACTGAGTCCTGGAGTCAGGCGGGTGAGCGGGGTGAAGAACTGAGTGAACTTTTCTGAACACCTGTCCCTCATCCATAGGCTAAACATAGTTAAGTCCAAATGCGTGAGAAGTGCCATGATACTGCTCTTTCCTCGGGGCAGGACAAACACAAGCCAGGCTGTCTGGCTCTGCCCGGCCATGTCTAGGGTGGTCTTCCCAGTCAGGAGCTGTACTGGCTCCTCACCGAGTGGGCTGCCTGACTGCAGGCCAGACGTCAGCTCTCCACACTAAGAAACAGGTGCGGACACAAAAGTGGCCGCCTGCTAACTGAAGGCACCAGCCAGGCAAGTTGATCAGCCACCAACAGGGACTTAGATTCTCACAAGAAACACTGCACCACTCGCCCGCGGCCCACCGTGCTCCACATTTGCAGTGTGGCCTTGCCGAGGCAGGCAAAGGGCCAGCCCAGCAGGGTTCCCGGGCAGCAGCTGGCCCTGAGGGGAGTCTCAAGACCACTGTCCAGGCCAGAGTCCCTCGACTGCTGTCCCCAAATTGATCAAACTGCTCAGTACTGAAGAGCAGGTGCCAGAGCGTGTCCCCGCTTCCAATCCAGCGCAGGTCGTCCACACACAGGTGAGCACAGCTCTTCATCCACACGTGTCTGCTTTAGTCAACCTCATCATCATGCAACAGGAAAAGCCATCCAAACGTGCCCGAGGGAGTGGTTGCATGGCTCTGGACGGCACCCGCAGCCCTCCCTCACTGAGGCGCAGCAGGCAGACTCGGTCAGTCTGCCCCTCGCAGGACTGCTCGCGTGCAGCTCTGCCCCAGCAGCCACTGCACACCTCCAAGCCCGTGACCAGGTGAAAGGCTGCTGTCCTGCAGGGCTCCTGGACACCCTTGCCCTTTCGTCAGCTTCTCTCTCTATGGCCTCCATCCAGGGCCTTCTTGTTATCTTGCCCAACTCCACACTGCTGGTCCCCTGACCGGTTTTACTGTGTTGAGAAACTTATCATCCTAACATCAGCCCTGCCCAAGTCTCGCCCAGCTGTACTTCCTGAGCACTTCAGGGGTGGTGGTCAGACCAAGGTCAGGAAAACCCACAAATCTCCCCCCCACTGCAGGCCTCCAATCAAGAAAAAAGAAAAAACTGCTAAATTCTGTTGGTGACTTTTTTCTCCCCCCGAAAGATGACTCAGACTATTCATCAATTTATCAAAGGGGCCTTGATCCAAAAAGGGTTCTGACCCAACCAGAGGTCCCAGGACTGTGCAACCAAAGGTCCCAGGACTGCCTGGAACTCTCTGCAGACAAGCCACGGCCACATAACCACAGGAAGCCTGGGCTTGCAGGCCACCTGGCTGGGCACCTACACTTGCTACACAGTTCCTCAGTTTCCTGATGAGAAGCCAGATGACAGCCTCCCACACTGACTCAGGAGCTGTCCACCAAGGCCCAGCCAGCCTGCTGCAGAGCTGGAGCCAGAGCCACAGCCCCAGGGCCCCTCTCCCTCCTTCCTGTCTCCCCGACCTGCCTGACACCTCTCAGGGCGACAGTAACTATTAACCCTACTGGTTCTGCCACAGGTCACTGGCAAAGGCTGCTGTGCCAGCGCACACTCAGGAGTGAGGACACCCACCGTTTCTGGAATGACTCCATGCCCCAGCTCACGTCTGACACCTGCTGCCGTCAATGCTTCTCCAGGGTGTTCTGGCCTGGCCACCAGATCAGACATTCACTTCAGTTTTAAACAGCAATAGACATCATTTCTGGTCGAGCACAGTGGCACCAGCTGGCCCTGTCGCAGGAGCAGCCCTTGACCCGGCCTTCTCTGATTCAGTGAACCCAGCCAGCTGTGTACCTGCACGCCAGCACTGCCATTCCTCCCACAGCTGCCTCTGCATATTACGGAACAGCCTCCCCAAGACCCTCCTCCTCCCTGTCACGTTCCCCAAGAGCACCCCATGCCACCTGGAACAACTGCTGTCTGAGCACCACCCATGGGGAGGTCTGAGCTCCGGCCCTGTGTCCAGAGACCAACCAAGAGCCCCTGGGACCCTCCCAGACATGCCTCAGCATCAGGGACAGAGTCCCAGACCCCAGTACCAGGCCAGCAGGCCCAGGCCGGGGCCAGGCATAATCAGTCCACAACAGGTGGGCACCCTTCCCAGCTACACCAGAATTTCTCAGGCTTGGGCTACGAAGCCCAGAGTAGGTTTCTCAAAATTAACCAAACAGGTATGCTGCTTAAAAAAAGAAAAGAAAAAGAAAAAGAGAGAAGGTAAGCAAAGAGAAAGAGACACACAAAACACCAGGCAACCCAGGAGACTGTGCAGGAGGATGCAAGTTCCAGGCCAGCTTGGGCAAGACCCTGTCCCAAAATAAACAATAAAAAGGACTGGGGGTGTGGCTCAGTGGTAGAGTATCCCCTGGGTTCAATCCTATACCCCCGCCCCCCCCCCCCAACACACACACACACAGAGCACAGTCCATACACATGCATTCTTGAATCTGGTCCCTTCTGGAGGTCATCTCCACTACTGAGCCCAACTCAGGGACAGCAGTGTTTGTGCTACCAGACGCTCTGACCTGCATGCTTTGAAATTCTATCAAGTTATCCCATGTTCTTTCCTGAAGGAAAGGGAAGTGTCGTAAAGTTTACGGAAGCACAATGAACCACTGAATCACGTTTGTTAATAAGAGCCAAGTAGGGGCCTATGGGAGACTCACTCCCACATTGGGACTTGAGCCCAACCAGCAGTGACACCCAGAGATGAAACTTCCTCGCAAAAAAATCACAGCAACAAATTACTTACTGTAGGAAACTGCATTTATGTCAAATTAGAACCTAAAATACTCTTAGGATTTAAGTATTTTTAGTAGTCACATTCAAATACTTTCAGTCTTGATAAGGTTATAAATCAGCCATAAAATACACTAAGTTTTGGAACTAAACTTTACCCTTCACAGTGCTGCAAACTAAATCAGAAGTCTCAGGGCTGGGGATGTGGCTCAAGCAGTAACGCGCTTGCCTGGCATGCGTGGGGCGCTGGGTTCAATCCTCAGCACCACATAAAATAAAAATATTGTGTCCACCGAAAACTGAAAAATAAATATTAAAAAAATTCTCTCTCTCTCTCTCTTCTCTCTCTCTTTTTTTTAAAAAAAAAAAAAAGGAGTCTGCACCCACCAAATAGAAGTACAGTAATGACTGGGACAGCCTCGGTATTCAGGGATCTTTTCCTACATCGGACCTCACTTGATGGTTCCTGATGCCATGGTAACTTGTTTCAAACAGAACACAATAACCTATTTCACAAGCAAAGACTAGAGGCCAGAGCAAATGGTGGCCCAGAGGCCCAGTATGAGCTTCCCCAGGTCCCCCCACAACTCTAAGATGCTGCAACTCACGAACACAATGTCAGCTCCATCCTAGCAAAGTCACCAATGCATCTACCCCAGGCACCCTTCCACTGCCACAGCAAGATGACTGACACCAGTTTCTCTCCCTCTTTACAGAGAGCACAAAAACATCCTCATCGAAATAAAGAACACCATAATTTCAATTAGCCAAATGCAAGGAGACTTGAAAGTCAATCAAGTTGTTTTGTTTTGTTTTTTGGTACCCAGGATTGAACCCAAGGGCACTTTACCACTGAGCCACATCCCCAATCCTTTTTATTTTGAGACAGGGCCTTGCTAAGTTGCTGAGGCTGGCTTTGAACCAGTGATCCTCCTGCCTCAGCCTCCTGAGCCGTTGGGAAGTTTTAAGAACTATCTAAGTCTCATTTGCTAGCACTGCCAGAATTGTGGAGAAGACAAGCTAAGAGTCAAGTGGCACTCTCTAAACATTAAAGAACATTGCTTGTTAAGATGGAAAACCCAAGTGTCTGACGGCTCTGCATGCACTTGGAAGGAGGGAAGAAAATGTAACACTGACTGCCTGAAGCTCATGCAGGCCTACCTGAAAGCAAACCCTCACTCTTCAAACTGCATCCACACCTGCCCCCCCTTCCAGGACTAACATGGACAACTTCACTAGTAACAAAGACACTGTGCAGCAGGTGGGCATTGCAGCAAGATCCTGGATGGCCAAATGTAGAATGACTTTATTTAACAAGAAACAAAATGATTTTATAAACACTCAGGCTCACAAAAAATGAAAACCTGTTACATGTGCTACAGGAGACAAAGTCTGACACAGTAACAGTACGACTGGAATGTCTTCAGTGAGTCTGTCAAACAGATCAGTCTGAAACAGCAGCATGGGCTCTGTGTGAGAATGGGAACTCAGGGCTAGAGATGTAGCTCAGTGGCAGAGCAGTTGCCTAATATGCACAAGGCCAGGGCTTGATCCCAGTACCACAAGGGGAAAAAAATGAACCCCAGAGCCACACTGCCTGGGCTCAAACCCCTGCTCTATACTTTACTGCTATGTGGGCTAGAGTAAGCTATGTTCCTCAGCTTCCTCACCAATGGACTAAGGATGATGTCAGTGCCTGTCTAACAGATCCCTGTGAGACACAGAGCCTCACAATGATCTGAGGCAATGGTTGTTAAATACCATCATCCTCTCAGGTAAGAGCCGCTCCTAACAGAAGAACCTGCAAGGCAAACAAGGTGAATTCTGAGCAGATCCGGCCACCTTGTCTAGTCATGTTCTAAGTGACAACACCATGGCAGGTACTGTGCTGCAAGGGAGGAAGTACCATCTTCAGGTTCTCTAGGTTCCTGTCCCAGCAAGGGAAAGGGAACTGACACCTTGGAGCACTTATGTGCCTGAGGCTGAAGCAGCCAGCAAAGCAGACGTCACCTGCCTCAGAGGGAACTGAGGCCCAGAGGGAGATGCCCCCTTGTACTTAGGAAGGCCTCTCCTCTGTCCAGGCATCAAGGGCCATGAGAACCCTTGACCCTTAACATATGGTACTGCACAGGGCATCTGCACTTTTGAGCTGACCCCTCAACAGGATGCCAGGCCACACACAGCACCCACCCAGGTCTGCAACTGGCCTTTCATAAGTATCTGCCAAACCCCACTCAAGAAGACCACATCTCCAGTGTGCAAAGGAGGTCCCTGAAAAGAGTGTAACCCAACAGCTGCTGGTCCCCAGCCCAGTGCCTGTCCTCTCTCCGGCATAACAAAACCCTGAAGGGGGTGACATCCCCTTGTGCACCACCACCACGCGCCTGCTGGCCAGGTACACTCAGCAAGGCTGACTTCAGGAGTACCCGTAGGTCTTGGTCCGGCTCACCTGGGACCACCTGCCAGTCTTGGTCTGAACTCAGAACTCACTCGGTCTAAGGACGCGTCCCTGCGTCCCTGCGTCCCAAACTCCGCTGCGGAGGGAAGGACCTTAGAAACCAGACTGCCGAGGCCCGCGCGGCACAAAGTTCTCAGAGGCCCGCGCGGCCAGCTCGGCCCCCCGCGGCCAGCTCGGCCCCCGCCCGGCGGAAACAAAGCGGCGGCCCGGCGGCGCCTCGGGAGGCCGGGCCGGGACCGCGGGGCCGCCCAGCCGCTCCACCCGGCCCGGCCGGACCCCCGGACCCCCTGGCTGCGGCGGGCGGGCCGAGCGGATGCGGCCCGGCGCCCGCAGGAAGCGGAGGCCGCAGCACCGTTCGAGGCCGCCGCCCAACTCGCGCGTCTCGGCGCCCGCGGCCCAGCCTGGGTCCACGGCGACCGCACTCACCCCGGCCCCCGCCCGGCCCGGCCCGTCCCGTCCCGCCGCACTCACCCCGGCGCCGTGCCCGCCGGCCGCCGAGCCGCGCCGCCGCCCCGCCCCCGCCTGCGGCCGCTGACACCGAGGCGGAAGTGCGGCCCGCCGCCCCGCGACAGGCAGCCCGCGCCGCCACTCGCCGCGCCCCGCGCCGCCGCGTCGGCCGCCGCCAGCCCAATCAGCGCCCGGCCCGAAGGCCGCGCCGGGGCCGAACGACACTGATCACGTCGCCGGGGCGGCCTCTCCCTCCGCCCCGCGAAGTCCCGCCCCCAGGAAGATCGACGGCAGGAACAGCCAATCAGCGCATGGTATGGGCGGGTTATGCAAATACAGCCCCGAGAAGGACGGGGGAGAAGGAGGGAGGGGCGTGGCCTCGGGAGAGGCGGGTTTGCAAACAGTGAGTAGGGTGGTCTTGGCATGGGCGCTGGGGCGACCGGAGAGTGCGAGGCACCACTCCGGTTACAGACCCAGGGGATATTTCCCAGAGATGCTAGGCACCCAGCGAGTGCTGAATATCGTCCTCCTGCCTTTGCATGACGCTCCTTGCTCAATAAAATTCGGTGCATGTTTACCTCTCCATCTGCCACCCTAGCCATCTCACTCCCCTTAAAAAGCCTCCAGGCGCCCACTGGCCTGCGGCCCTTAGTTTCGCCCAGAAGCTCTGGATACACACCTGGAGCTTGTAGTTTTTCCAGAGCCTCTGAGCACCCAGTTTCCTTGGCAAACAGGGTCCCTGTACTTGAGTCATGGGTCTGGTTTGAGATGAGTAGAGTGAGGTTGACTAGGCTGGCTATGAACTGCTTAGGGGTGGGCATGTGGCCTTGTTCTGGCCCAGGAGGCTCAGTGGCAGAGAATTCAGACCAGAGGGGGACTGAAGCCAAGTGGCTCTCATCTGCCTACAGACCTCTGCAGAACCCAGTTATGTGAAAGAATGATTTGCGTCTGGGGCGACTGATGGAGGTGTGTGCCGGAGGAGCATGGCACTTGAGATGCATGGGCCAACAACACCCAGTGCCTGGAGCAGCACAGGAGTCTGTACCATTCAGTGACCTGAAAAACTGCATGTGATTTTCTGCTACAGCCACTTTGAGGTAGGGCCAAAAGGGTACTGGGCCCCTGCAACCACAAGACCCTGGATGAGTCAACCATGATCCCACAGCTCATTTTGAAGGCCCTGCTCAGTGCTGCCTCTTCCACTGCCTCTGGCAAGGGGGGTTCTCACACAGGTCTCCCCTAGCAGGACTGAGGAGCTCAAGGCAGGGCAGATCTTGGGGACTGTGGCCCTGTGGCAGACACACACCCTTGTAAATACTGGGTCCTCGATGGGCGGCAGGGCCCAGGCCACCTCTCTGGCTCTACATCCCAGGGGCTGTCCCAGTGCACTGGTGGGTCCATTGTCAGCTGGGCTGCTAGGGACTAGGAAGGAGCCCCCTGCGTCCCTTCTGAAAAGAGAGATGGGAGGGCCTCCGAAACAAAGGCGTTGCCATGGTTACCCCTGAAGAGAGAAAGAAAGAGAGACAGAGAGAGAGAGAGACTGCAGCCTGCAGAGGGAAGGGTGCAGGCACAGCCCCCAAGCCAGGACAAGGACAGGCTGGTTGCCAAGGAGATGGCCAGGCTGACCAGGCTCCAGCTTCCCCACCAGCCTCCAAGCCCCTTCCCCTAAATCTCTAAGGCTGGCCCTTGCATAAGGACATGCTCCTAAAGGGCTCACCTGCCTGCCCACCCCTCCACCAGGAGTTCTAGGCGCCTCAGACAAATGTCTATGCAGCTGAGCCTGATCATCTCACCCCAGCTGTGGGGAAGGGTGGGCTCTGACCTCAGATGGCTTGGTGCAGGGATGGGTTTCCCCCACTTTAACAGATCCATAGCTGGACCCCAAGGACTGGCTGCTGTGTAGCCAGGTTTGGGCGGGGGCAGCCCAGGTGAACACCCTCAGTCTGTGATGGGGGTGCTGAGAACCAACTTTGGAGGGTATTTTAGGGTCTTCACTAGTTCAAAGGCCAATTCCAGAAGGAAAATTCTCTAGGAATAGATGGAGGGAGTGGAAAGGACAGAGATGGCTGGGGATAATGCCAAGCAAGGGTGAAGGTAACAGAGGACAATGACAGCTGAATGCCCCGTGATTTATGTGCTTCATCTGGTTTCCCCTCGTGGCAGCCAGTCTGGTGGGCACTGCATTGTCACTGGGACCCCCTGGACCCACAATGAGGAAATGCCCTGCAGGCCCCAGGCATAGCACCTCCTGTGGGCCAGTTCCCATCCCCAGGCTGCTGGAGAGGCAGAGCCCTGCCCAGACCACACACCAGAGCCTGCACTTGAAGGAGATGCCCAGGCGTTCCCGCTGGGCTGGGGCTGCCTGGCCCACAGCAGGCCCACTGGCAGCCACTGGAAGGGCCTGGGAGTTGCTGGTCGGGGGGTCATTTGGAGTCTCTGTGCATGTAGTGGTCTGTTTTGGGGGTGTGCTCCCACCTGAAATGCTCTGAGACTAAGCCGAGTCTCAGAGCCCCATGCCCCACCCCCACATGGCATGGATGATCATCCAGTCAACATCAGTGTCCCAACTTCTGAATTTGCCGGTGACCATATGAGCAGACCTCTGCGGTCTTGAGAGGACCCCGGGAGCCAAGCCAGGCCTGAGTGCTTCGCATGGAGTGTAGGGCTCTCTGACCAAATTCCCAGGATCCTCCCTCTGTCCTCGTAGCTAAGGAGGAGGGATCTGTCCCTTTTCCCTATAGTCAGTGGATACCATGCTTTACCCAGGGTCTGCTCCTGGCCTGCCCTTGGGTGCCCACTCTCCCTGTGGGCAGCCATAGCCTCTAGGCACACAAGCCTGCGTCATCCGCCTCCTGCCCTCTCCTGTGGGCAGGCAGAGAAGGTATGACAGCCCCCATTCTGGATGGGCAAACTGAGCCTCTGAGGGCAGAAGCAGCTTTCCAGAGTCAGGCTCCCAGCGGGCAGCAGAGCAGTCCTGCCCATAACCTGCTGCCCTCTGCCCCACATTCTCTTTCCTCCTCTCAGGCCTCTGGCCTGGATTCATCACCTTGTTTGGGCCTGGGCCCAGAGCAGCCCCATTAGACCCACTGGGTCTTAGTGTCCAGGGAGGTGCTGCCCCCGTTGCAGCCCCACCCAGCCAGCTCCGTAGCCTGGTCCCAGCTCTGGCTCAGATCTTGGCAGAGCACTCTTCGCCACGCCCTTCTGGGGCATGCCCTAGAATATTCTCTGTGGACACAGCCAGAGGAGGCCCGGCCGCGGGGGCCTGGCCTCAGCCTCACGTGGCTGGGGCAGATCCCTCCCACCCAGCTCTGGAGTCTGCGGCGTGACAGCTCAGCTCCCCTGTTGTCGGGAGGAGGGTATTTTTAGGCTTGAACCCGCCTCGTGAAGAGACAAGTTATCAATAGCAGCAGCAAAGGGCTTTTTCTTGTTCTTTTTCCCCCCCATGTATTTGGGACCTGAACAATCTGCACCCATTAAATTCTGCCAAAAGGAAAAAAAATGGTGTTCCTCTTATAAACTTTTTACCCCACAGCTTCCTCCCTGCTTCGGCTTTGAGAGCCAACTCTTTCTGGGGTCACTCCCACCCTGCTCCCCTCTCTGCAGGTGACGTTGAGGTCAGTCTGCTCCACAATGCCAGCCGTCCCCACAGAGAGTGAGGGGAGGCGAGCAGCAAGGCCCCAGATTACACTTTCATAGGTGGACGTGGGCCATCACTTCTGAGCTCCATGGTGGCCCTTGCGTTTATTTGGGGCTGGCTCTGTGCCAGCCCTGGGCGGAGTAGCTTTGAAGGCCCTGTTGCCCATGATGAGGAAGCCCTTCGCAGTCCCAGGAGCTCGCTGGCCGCTCTTCAGGTTTCTAGAGGAAAGGGCTCCACAGTCAAGGGGTGGAAAACTGGAAACAGGGCTCCCAGGCCCCTCCCCGCCCTGGCAAATGGGATGCCTGGGAGCCCGGGGCAGACCCAGGACCCCGGAACTGGGAGCCTTTCCCAGGAGTCTCTTGCAAGAGCTGGAGGGAGTGGCCTCTGGCTTTCTGGATGGAAGTTTGGGGCCAAGTGTCTCCTCGCCCTTCAGGGTTAGAGCTCCGTTTCTGAGAAAGCCCAGAATAACAGGCTCCCGTGAGATAGAAATGCGCTCTCTCCTGCGACCAGGGCCCGAGGCGACCCGGCCAGCGGGTGCTGTGAGCCCTCAGAGGCCAGGTCCCACCTGGCAGCTCTCTCCCGGGGCTTCCTTTCATCTTGGGTGTCACCTCCTGCCATCTGGCCAGAGGAGGAAGGAAAAGCCTTCGGGCCGAGCACACTCGCCGGATGAGTCAGCTTCCTCTGAGGACCCGTCCCCAAAGGTGCACCAGGCACTTTTCCTCGCACGTCGCAGGCCACAGCCTGGTCCCAGGCCACTCTGGGCAGGACGGCCACGTTCTAGCTGCATGTGTTGTGCCCCGTCTGAAACAAGCTCAGAGGAGATTACGGATGGCTACCGGTCACAGGGCCTGCCTGCTGGCCTCACCCAAGAGAGACTGCTGGCACCACCAGGGCCCAGCGGCCAGGCCTGTGGACAGCTCCCGGCATTCCTCAGACCCAGAAACGTGGAGCCCTCTGGGGTGAGTGACCACACTGTCAGGCCACGGTGGATGCAACGTCCCCGGTACTGTTGTCCATCTTGGCCTGTGCCCTGAGCCCCAGTGGGCTGCTAGGCCAGCAGACTTTCCTCTCTTTCTGGCCCCCCTAACTGAAGGAAAGTGGTCCCTGCTTCTTCCCTCGGTACCTACTGAGCACCAGCCACATGCTGGCCCTGTAGCGGGCTCTGTGTACCACCATGAGCACAGCATGGGCCCCAGAGGACAGTAGCCGCTCTGGTCCCCCTCTCTGCTCCCTTCCTGGGGCCCACGTGGGGCAGGAAGGGTGTGCACACATCCATGTGCGGGGGACCGGTAGCGGGAGGAGAGACAGCTGGGCTGGGTTACATTTAGCTTGCTGAGAGCCAAGTGCGTTGGCCAGAGCCACTGGCTAGACCTCGGTGCCAGGGAAGCTGCGGCATGGGGTAGGAGGGAAAGGTTTAAACATCCCTGGGGAGCCCAGATGGGGAGCGAGGTGGTGTCTGGGACAAAGAGCAGCACTTTTTCCTCTTCCCGGGAGCAGCCCGGGCCAGCAGAGAGGGCTGGTTTGTCACGGCCACCCGACTTCTGTTCCTGGCCCCAGCACAACAGGTGGAGCTGAGGCCCAGGTATGACACAGCCAGGTACCGGGGGGCCTTCTGGGGGCCCACCCCCAGGAGGAGGCCAGGGGAGGGGAGTGAAAACAGCAGGGGACAGTATGCCAGGCCACTCACAGCACAGGGCAGGGAGCCCCACCCTGCCCTATGGCTCACAGAGGAGAGGGCAGGGTGACCCTTGGGCACTGTCCCTGATGGGAGCCTCCCATGGGCACATGACCTGCACCACCCTGTGAGGCCCAAGCTCAATTGACTGCTCTGCTGTTGCCATCTGGAAATGCCTCACCATCTGGAACAAGAGCCACACTCTCCTTCCCCAGTGGTCCCAGCAGGGTCCATGGGTGTCCAGAGGAAGGAGGATGTGGTGTGGGAAGCAGGCCCACGGGCGCTGCCCGTCCAGAGTCATGTGCAGCCGACCAGGTGACTCCATCCCCTCCAGGGGTGATGACAGCCCAGGCCAGCCAGCTGGGTCTGCTCTGAGAAAGAGATGAAGGCTTGATAAAGGTCTTTGTGTTGGGCACGTTGCTGGCACTGCCCAAGCCGGGGAAGACAGCCATCCAGGAGTCCCAGGGCCAGTGCCTCCCCCTGCTCACTAGCCTTAGGAGAGAGCTGTGAGGGCTTCTGAGCACCCACCTGAGTTGCACATAGTCGGTGCTCAATAAGTATGCCTGGTGTCTGCAGGAGGGTGTGCAAGCCAGTTGGCAGAGGCTGGGGGTCATGCATGGAGCCTCCGTGGGTCAAGGCTCTGCCGGTTGCTCATGGAGGGCTGGGTAGGCCCCCAGCTCCTGTGCCTCCGTTTCCTTGGGCTTTGAGAGGAGTCGAAGCCTCAGAGCACCACATGCCCCTGCCACGAGCACCTGCTGCTGGGCCCAGCGCCCACCCCATACTCCAGGAGCCACCTGAGTCCTCCCCACATGCAGGTGACCCCCCTCTGCCTCAGACAGGGCGACACAGGCTCTGAGGCCAGCAGTGGGCTCCTGGACCAGCCTGCCTGGAGGGGAAGCCTCGGCCAGTGGCCTGGCAGATGCACACCAAGGCGTCCATACACGGGGAGGCTGGCCAGCCATCAGGCCACCACAGGGCACCCAGGCCGGGCTCACCCTACAGGATGGCACCCAGGCGAGTCACTCAAGATTTCGTCCCTGGGCTGAGGATGTGGCTCAAGCGGTAGCGCGCTTGCCTGGCGTGCGTGCGGCCCGGGTTCGATCCTCAGCACCACGTACAAACAAAGATGTTGTGTCTGCCGAAAACTAAAAAATAAATATTAAAATTCTCTCTCTCTTTAAAAAAAAAAAAAAAGATTTCGTCCCAGGCTCATCCAGGGTCACCATTGTACAGACGGAAATGGAGCCTGGGAGCAGCCGCCTCCCAGGGAAGCGCATTACTCACTGTGGCCCCCCAGCTCTGCTGTCCAGCTGGGCACACCCAGGAAGGGACAGTTGGGACATGCCGGAGAGGTGGGCCCAGGCGGCGCTCGGGAAGGAGTGTGAGGGGAGGTCGGGGGCTGGAGGGGCAGGCTGTGGCAAGGTGGGCGGGGGACACACTGTGGCAGTAAGCACTCTGGTGGCACAGATGCCCTCCCTGGGGACATGGGGATGGTGCCCCTGAGGAAGGTGGGCTCGGCCTGGGCAGGAGCCTGGGCTCCCTTATCCTCAGTCAAGACCCAGCACTGCTGGTTTGTGCTGGAGACCACTGTGGCCAGAGGGTCCCACTGGAAGTGGGCAGCACAAACCTAAAGACCCTGAGCCATGTGGGGTCAGGGGCGCTGCTCCCCGCTGCCCTTTCAATCCTGCTATCCGCACCCCAGGGCAGCCCTGGAAGAGCTGGATCCCTGCTGTCCAGCTGTGTGTTCGGGTGAGTGCTGTGTGAGTGGCGTACGTGTATGTCCAGCAGGGACCAGACTCCTGCCCGGACCCAGGCTCGGCTTTGGCAGTCTCCTGAATCTAGAGAGCGGGACCTGTCCCTGCAGGGTCACAGGACAGTGAACTTCCTCCTCGTGTCCTCCCATCCTGGTGTCATCGGACACTCACAGAGACACTCATGTGAGCACACTCACATGCACGATACGTAGACACGCCTAGAGACACGCAGACAAAACCCAGCGACACCAGCCCTGTGCACGATGTGCACACCTTGCCCGCCCCTGTGAGCTGCCCAGGCCCTTCCTCCTGAGGACCCAGGGGCCTCAGTCTCATTAGCCGGGTCCAACAGACCCAGAACTGAGCGCAGGTGGGCTCACTCACCCATTCCCCAAGGAGCCTCCCCGGACACAGGCAATGCTGGGTGTAAACAGAGGGCCACTGCCCATGAGGGACCCAGCTGCCCCTCGCCAGAGGTGGCTCTGAGCCTGCTTGAGTGGGCTCACCCTGCTGCAACCCCCGCACACCACTGAAGGCTGGTGCCCCATGTTTGCCCAGGTGGGATAGACAGACCTGGAGGAACCCCAAGCTTCAGGGAGGAGCTGGGAGGCAGGTGCTGGGTGGTGCCTAGCCTGGGGAGCGTGTGTGACAAATGCCGCAGTCTGGCTGGGCACAATTCAGGAGCCACTTGTCAAAAGAAACAAACTTTATTTTTAGAACACACACACCAAACCACACAGCTCCTCAGGAAAAACCTTCAGAGCCCAACTGCCACCACCGGCTTCCCACAAGCCTCTCAACCTCCCCCACTCCTCCTGCTCTTGAGGCCGATTGGCTGGGTCGTGTGGGCGGAGCCAAAAAAGTCCCCCAATGAGCAGCTCCATGGTCTGAAAGGGCGGGGAAACAGCCCAATGAGCATCACCGCAGAGGAGCCAATCAGTTGGCAGCTAGAAGTTGCTGGGGCCGCTGTGAGCCAATCATCAGCTGGCAGCTGGAAGTTTGCTGGCAGCTGGAAGTTTGCTGGGGTCCCTTCGGCTGTGGCTCTCAACATCTCCCCCTCTCTGTTTAAACAACAAACATGTGGCTTAGGGACCTTGCCTGCCTTAGGTTGTCCAATAGTACATATGGTTCTTACCTGTTATCGGATGAGCTGACCTCAAGGCGTCAGCCTCCTGTCTTAGGTTGGTACCATTGCAATTGGATCTTACCCGTCATTGACTACCGGTCCAGCATACAGCCACACCTGTGGATAGGTCTTTGTGCCAGCGGGGGGTGAGGTTCTTTGCCTCACCTCTGTTGGCCCCCAAATTTTAGCTGAACGACCATGACAAGCAGAAGGGAGGAAGATACACCAAGCCAAAAATTTCCTTTTGGAAAAATTGTACCACCGATGACACCATCAGCAAAAATACCCCAACACTACCACAAGCCTCTCCACCTCCCCCCACTCCTCCTGCTCTTGAGGCTGATTGGCTGGGTCTGGGATGGGGTGTGAGGGTACAGGGTGCGAGGAAGGAGGTGGGCACCCAGATCCCACCAGCCCTCAGGTGCCAGGCCCAGGCAGGGGCTGTTGGCCCCAGGTTCACCCCACAGCCACCAGAGGCAGCAGCCAGACAAGGGAGCCAGCAACACAGCAGTCACAGTCCCCTAGGGTGGCCCCAGAGAGTCACACAGGGCCCTGCCCTAAACAGACCACCCTCTGGGGAAGAGGATCAGCAGGGTGTGGCTGCCCTCCCCAGAACCTCAGCTGCCTGAGAGGGCCTCGCCTGCCCATGGGTGGAACAGCCTGGCACACATTGCCCCTGCCCAGCCTGCCCAGCCTGCCCAGCCTGCCCAGCCTTGCACCCCTGGCCGGGGTCAGCAGAACGGACCAAGGCCGACAAGCCCTGTCCACGTCATGCATTGTCATCTGTGCTGGCCCAGCTGGTCACTGCAGGAAGACCAAGCAGGCAGCAGGGGACAGAACACAGGAAAACAGAAGGAGGCCAGGTGACACCTGGTGCAGTGGTCACACCTGTGATCCCGCTCAGGCGGCTGAGGCTGGAGGACGCAAGATCAAGGCCAGCCTGGGCAACTCAGCCAGACCCTGTCTCAAAACAAACATAAAGAGGACTGAGGACACAGCTTGGTAACGGGGGCCTGGGTTCCATCCCCAGCACCAGGAGGAGAGAAAGGAGGCCCAGAGGGGCTGAGGAAGGCCAGGCGGGGGTGTGGTCAGGCCGGTGCACTGTGAAGTGGCTCTGGTGGAGGATGGTGCAGAGAGGGACACCCTCTGGAGAGCTGGAACCTCCGGAGCCATCCCCCAGCCAGGAGTCCAGACTAAGGAGTGACCCAGGCCCCACCTGCCAGGGCCCAGGCCCAGGGCAGGGAGGGACTCCTCACAGATGCCAGCCAGGGTATGGGGGTGGACAGAGCTGGGCACCCAGCACTAGCTCCCCAGGGCTAGGTCTTTGATCAGAGTAGAATGTCCCCACCTCTGGCCAGGCCTATTGCCCCCCCAGAGGTTTGACATCTGCCACCAGGGCCCAGCAGGGGCAAGCCCTAGTCCAAAGACCCCAGAGAGGGTCCCCGGCAGAGCAGGCCTGCATCTCGGTAGGAAGGCCCTGCCAACCCCCGGGGCGATGGACTCCTGGGCTGAGGCCAGAGCCCCCGACAACGGGGATGGGAGCTCCTCCAGTCCCAGTTAGCCCACAGACAACAGCCCCCAACCCCAGCTGCCCGGTCTAGAGCGGCGTGGGCAGGGCAGGAGCTGCCGTCCCTTTCCTGTTTCTCCAGAGCGAGCCTGAACGACGCTGTCCAGTCATTCCTCCAGCAAATACCCACTGGCCATCCCTGGAGGTGCATGCCCCAGGCCAGAGGACATCAGGGAGGCAGGTGTCGTCCCTCTGGCTCCTCCAGCAGCCTCTCGGGGGCTGTCCACCCACCCCCTGGACAGACCTGGGTCCTCAAGTCGTCCTCCAGGGAGCCCTCCTGGCATCGCCTCCTGTGTACTGGCCATAGGAGGCTTCAGGCCTGCTCAGTCCACTTCTCTAGGTGCTCCAAGTTCTCCAGACACTCTGCCTGGGCAGTGCGGTTCCCCGGCCCTCCGCCTCTTCTCCCCTGAGTGGAGACCCATCCCCCAGGGCCAGGTGGAGAAGCCCAGCGTGACCTGGGCCCATTTTCTGAGGACCACTGATGCAGCCTGTGGGCTGGGGTGATCCTGCCTCTTAGGCTGGCCACTTTGGGAGCAGGGAGCAGACCCAGAGGGGACTGTGAGCTTGCTTCCTGGAGTGGCCAGGGCCTCTGGGGCCAGGCTCAGCGGCTCTGGGGTGAGCGAGCTGCTCCCCCGTCGCTCTCGTCTTCCTTGTCCCCCAGGTCTCCTCTGTGCTGTGCGCACGGCAGTCAGGTGAAGAGAGGCGCAGCGGTAAGGCCACTCTGCAGGGCAGCTACCACCACGCCCCGTGGGGCCTGAGCAGCTTGGGCCAGACCACGTCCTGCAGGGCAGGACACAGCTCCTCAGGGGCCACCAGTGAAAGGCCCTGGGGGACAGGAACCCGCTAGTGTTTGGAGGGCCATGGCTGCCCCTGGACCACCCCTCCCACCACTCTCCAACCCCGCAGTGGGCATGGGATTCCAGGACGCCCTCCCACACTGCTGCAAGTCCAGCCGTCAAGACCGCCACAGCCAGGCCAGTGCAAGGGGCTCACGTCCTCCTGGCAGCTTCCTCTCCCTGCTGGGTGTGGAGAAAGGGACAGGGAGCAGCCTGGAGCTTCCGGAAGAGATCCCAGGGACAAGTTCCCTGCCTGAGAAGGAAGCAAACACGGAGAAAGGTGGCCTGGGGGGAACTCATCTGTGAGCACCTGGATACAACTGTGTCTGAAGCTCGTCTCCCCGAGGCTTCTCAGTCCTGGGCCACAGTAAAAGCTTCTTTTCACCAGGTGAGGTAATCCTAGCAGCTTGGGAGGCTGAGACAGGAGGAACGTGAGTTCAAAGCCAGCCCCAGCAACTTAGCAAGGTGCTAAGCAACTCAGGGAGATTCTGTCTCTACATAAAATACAAAAAAGGGCTTGGGATGTGGCTCAGTGGTTGAGTGCCCCTGAGTTCAATCCCTGGTACTAAAACAAAAAAAAAAAAAAAAAAAGAAAGAAAGAAAGAAAAATCTTCTTTTCCTCAAGGCTTTCTTGAGTTGGTTTCTGTCACCTACAAAATCAAACAACAGCGACTCCACCCTGGACCGTCAGTCCCTGCTCCTTCCCAACACCTGGGTCTTGGGCCTGATGTACATGGTCCTCAAAGGCAAGGAGAGTCAGACCCAGTTTCATTCCAAATCAGTGGCCTCAGACACCATTTTTATCACACTGGGCCCTGAGCTCATCAGGATGCACCCAGAGCTGGCTCAGAATGTCACGGGGCGGGGGGTGGGGTGGGGAGAAGACAAGGAACAAAAAAAGAAAAAATCTGCATTCCCATATTCAAATGAGCTTCTGCAGGAGAGGGAGCAGACAGCAGTCCCTCTGCAGCGGTGGCAGGCACTGGACCCAGACCTGACGCCGGCCTGGCCCTCCCTGGCAGGCCGCTGGCTCTCGGCGGGCCCTGCTCCCTCATTATTTCCCATTAGTGAGCCATGTCCTCCACAGCAGGGGCAGAGCTGTGTGGGGCCAGGGCACGAGCTGGCCCTCCCTGCAGGCAGCAAGGTCTTTGCTGACTGCTCTAGAGAAGCTGGAGGCAGAGCCTCACCCTGGGAGGGCACCAGGGCCTGGGTCCACCCAGCTGGGCTCCACCGCGGCCCTTGCAGCCTCTCCCCTCATGTGCAGCTCCAGTTCAGTCTCCACACACTCGAAGCAGAGCGTGCTGTTGCCCACATGCTCCGGGTCATTCACCCCAACCATCTTTGTAGGGTTTCAGCCTAAAGCCATGGAGTGGGGACCCCTCTTCTCTCAGCTCCTGCAGATCACATGCCAGGTGTGGCAGGTCCTCAGCTGCACTGCCCACTCCTCCGCCTGGTTCTGGCCCTCTGTCCCACAGCAGCCAGGGGTCCTGTGAAAAGCCTCTCAAACCCTCCTGGAGTCCCCACCTCACCCCGGGGAGAGCCTCACCATGGCATGAGCTGCCCCTCGCCCCCCGCTCTCTGCTCCTCTCCCGCTGGCCTCCCTGTGTGTAGAACAACCAGACACCCTCCGACCTGTGTCCCTCCCACCTGCTGCCCCCTCTCTCCCTCCTTGTCCAGCTCTCTGCCCAGGGGTCTCTTTCTCAGTAGAGGCTCCCTGACTCCTTAACTATCAGAACCGGACCCAGGTCAATGTGGGTCTCCCAGAGGCAGGTGCAAGATGGGCCTGGAAGCGCAGAGCTTGCTGAGGATGCCTGTGAAGGGACGGAGCAGGGAGCAGGGCAGTGACCCCAGGCCTCCCCTGCCCCCTCCCTGCTGCCACCCTGCAGGTGGGGTGATGCTCCTAGCTGAGGGTCTCAGCCCTGGCCCTGTGCCTCTGTAGGCTCTACCGTCCATTCACAGAAACGGCCAGGCAGGAGAGTACCTTGGAGCCCAAGTGGGCCCCTGGATCCCACTCTTACCCTGCCATGCCCACTGGGAGGCAGCAGCCCTTCTCCTCGTGCTGGTCATGGCCACTTACCCCCCATCTTCTTGTCTGCTGGTCCCTGGGCCCAAAGAACTCACCTGCTTGCAAGGTGGACTCATGTCTCCCCACCCCCACCCCTGAGTGTATGGTCCCTCGGGGGACAAGGACCTCTAACCCTGCAGAGCCCATAGCTTCAGAACAAATTCCCCAGTAGGTCATGAGAGGGACGCTGCAGGGGCTCTCCTGCCATGGCTACTGGATCCAGGCACTTACGCCCAAGCCCTTGTCAGAGAAAGGTCTCTGATTGCCGCCGGGTGGCCACACGTGTCATCCCAGCAATGAGGGGCAGAGGCAGGAGGATCAAAGTTCCAGGACAGCCGGGCAACTGAGGAGGACCTAGCCTCAAGATAAAACATGAAAAGTAGCTCAGTGACAGAGCCCCCAGCTCAGTCCCCAGGACCAGACAGGAAAAGAAAGCTCTGGGATTCATGGTCCGTGTGCTCTCAGGCAGTGCCCACCCTCACAGGTGTTGTCTGTGGGGGGCTCTCCCTGCATCCTATGAGGCCAACTGCTCAAGGTGCTGGGGCCAGTGGCATAGCACATTCCTGCCCCTCTTTTCTTTGGGGGGAGGCACGTGACCACTGAGCCACATCCCCAGCCCTATTTTGTACTTCATTTACAGACAGGGCCTCACTGAGTTGCTCAGCGCCTCGCTGATGCTGAGGCTGGCTTTGAACTCACGATCCTCCTGCCTCAGACTCCCGAGCTGCTGGGATTAAGAGTGTGCACCCAGCACCTGGCTCCTGCCCTTCTCTCACTAGGAAGTGGGCCCCTGGCTGGGTGCTGTTCTGTGTGGAATCTCTGGCCTCTGGACCAGAGCTCTATATGCCTCAGCATCGTGGGGCAGGTGCCATGGCACAGGGCAGACCCACACCTGGAGCCAGCACTAGCCTTGTGAGAATCAGGCCAGCGCAGCCCATGTAGACAGGCTGTGTCGGGTGTTCTCCTGGAGGAGGTGCCCTTTGGAAGCTCAGGGTGATGGTCAGACTGATGGTCAGACACTCAGGGGCAGCAGAAGTAGTGGGACTCAGCAGGTGGGAGTCTGGACTCCTAGCCCCCTAAAGCCTTTGGGGTGGCACTACAGCCAGGCCATCGTGTTTTCTGGACTGGCTGATGGCACCCCTTGGTGCATTCTGATGGGTGTTTGCACATGACACAGAATCATATGCTTGTGCCCACAGCCACATTCCAGCCCCACAGCTCTGACCCAGAGCTCTCGGTCTCTGTACCCAGGACTTTTCCTCCCAGGCCTCTGACCCTCCTGCCGGGACACTGGCCACTGACCCTAAATTCCCAGTTGCAGGGGGCCATTTTTTCTTTTCACCAAGTGCAAGGCTGGGCCGGCCTCTCCCTGGGAGAGTCCTTCAGAGCAGGATGCAGATGGGAGCTGCGCTACTGGCTGCAGCCTCTCTGGTGCATTTGTTGGCCTCGGGGCTCCACCGCATGGCTGGGCCAGGAGGATGTCTGTTGGAGTGTGTCTGTTGGGCATGCTTCTCTCCCGGCTGGGGCCACTCGGGCTCGTCTTCCGAGTCTGCCGAGAGAGTGGGCTCCAGGTCTGTGTGCTCCCAGGCAGGCGGCCTGCAGGCCTGGCATAGGGGCAAAGGGCCCTGCGCACCATTAGGGCTTCTGGGCCTCATAAGGTCGTGCACATGGGTGCTGACAAAGAGCCTGGCTGACAGGGGCGCTCAGCACTGCCAGCCACTACCATTACCAAACCCCTAGCCAGCCTCAGCCTTCCCTGCTCCTGTTGAACTCCATTTAGAGGAAGATGTCCAGCTCACAGAAATTTGGTAACTCACCCCGAGGTCACACAGCTGGGTCCTCAGCACCAGCATCTGAGGCAAGTCCACCCTAGCAGTGGACCCTTTGGAGAGGGCCTTGGTCCCTGAGCTCAGCCTCCTTCTCAGACTTCCTGTGAACATGACCTGCAGGATGTGGGCACCCTGTCTACCCTCAGTGTGGAAAGGGCATTCCCCAGAACTACCATGGGGCTGTAGAGCCGAATTGTCCTTGCCCAGCTGCTGACATAGAGGCCACTAGGGAAGTGCCCTCTGCCCCAGGGGTCTGGCCCAGTTGGCTCTTGGGATGGACAGAAGGCAGGGAAGTTGTGGACAAAAGGTGGAGGAGGGGGGATGGCAGGTAGGACTTCAGTGCCCTGTTCTTGTTCTGCTTTGGGTCCCAGCCTCCACTCGTCACAGGCTTGGTTAGCCTCCTTTGAGCCTCCACAATAATGGCAATCCCCGGGACAGATACAGCTGGAGCAAGGCTTTACAAGGAATTTACAGACTCCTGTTGACTCTGCCCCTCAATACTGGGCAGTCAGCCATTTATATTCCCCATCTTGACAAGGGACACTGAGGCTCCAGCCTGTAAGGGACCCCTCCTAAACCCCACCCACCTCCATCTCCTGTGGTCTCAGGGGCCCCACATGGCACCTCGGCTAAAGTCAGCCTCCTTCCCGAATGGTGGGAGGAGCTGGACCTGGGGGAGCGTGGCTGGGGTGAGACAGGGAGCCTGCCAGCACCCCACCCACAGAAGGCTTCAACAGTGGGTCTGATGGGGTCCAGCTCCAGGGAGTTCTCCACCTTGACTGAAAGGTAGCGCCTGGTCCAGGCACACCTCCTGCCCACAAGCCAGTGGGGGTGGGGCAAGGGAACACTGGGAGCCTACAAGAGGAGCAGGTCTGTGAGACATCCAGGAAGGGGTGAGCTGGAATCCCACCCCAAGCAGGCTCCTGGGAGCCACGAAGCAGTGGGCGTGCTGGGGCCATGGACCTGGGGGGTCCCCTCTGCAACCAGCCACGGGGGAGCAGAGAGAATCCCTGCCCCCACTCCCCAAAGTTTCAGAATCACCACTTGGGGCTGGAAGAGAGGGCAGATCTCCACGTGGCCAAGAAGCTACTATGAGCATTGGGGTGCTCAGATGCAGCGCCTGGGGTCCTTCTGCAGCCCCTGCCACCAGCAGTCTCCCCCACCCCCACCACACCCCACCACTGCATTTCTGTCCTCTTTGAGGTATCCACTGATGTGAGCTGCTGATGGCAGAGCACAGTCTATGCTTCCCTCTCCCTCGGGCACTGTTCCCTGTCTGCTGTCTGATGTCTGACTGTTGGCGGGTCCCTGCCTGATGCTGGGTGACTGTTTCCCTGACTGTGGGTGTCTGTGTGTCTGAGCGTGGGCGTGTCTGTCTGTCTGCAGTAAGCCTCTCCCGCTGACTGCCCTTGACCCTGAGGATCTGAGCACGTGTGTGGAGGGAGGGGGCGCTGCCTCTCTCGCTGGCTCTCCTCCTCCACCCCTCCCGCGGGCGCTAACGCAGGCAGCCTCCGCTGCCCTGGCTGCGCTCGGAGCGCAGTGACCTCGCCTGTCCGCTGCAGCAGTAACCGGCCCACCGTGATGTCTGCCGGGGCATCAGTGGTCCAGCTCCGAGTTGCTTGCCGCTGCCCCCTCCCTCTCCTGAGGGAACTCCTGGGCTCTGGGTGGGCATGCTTCTCTCCCGGCTGGGGCCACTCGGGCTCATCTTCCCTTTCCCTTATGTAACTCCACATCTGTGCGCGCCTTGCAGGTCACCCTGGACCCTGCTCTGCGCCCTGTCACAGGGAGACTGACACCAGGGTCCGGTGCATACAGGGGGTGGTGGAACAAAGTCCTGGTCAGGACACTGGTCTGAAAGACCCCCTACCCCACCCACCCCTTCTCCTCCGGAGTTTCATCCCCCAGAAACCCACTTGCCCAAAACATGAAACTAGGAGGAGGGGCCCTGAGGGGCAAGTTCCTCAGAGAGGGGCGTAGGCCTTTCTCCACCCCCACCTCAGGTCCCCGCAGGAGCCCCGGCTCCCAAGAAGATCTGGGCAAGGGTCACCAGTGTCGAGAGCATCTGGAGGGCCTAGGAGACCAGATATCGACCCGCAAATGTGACCGCATGCTGGCCCCCAGCCCCCCCCCGGGCCGGGCTGCCTGCCAGCCACCGTGCGCACCCAGGCTGGGGCTACAGCAGACCGGGCGGGCACGCGGCGCTGTCCGTGGTGCTGCCCGCGCCGGGCGGGGCGGGGGCGGGGCGGGGGCGGGGCGAGGGCGCCAGCCAATGGCGGGGGCTCTGCGCGGGGCGCGGGGGGCGGCGGGCTGGGCGCCGGGCGCACTCTGCTGCGCGCTGCGCTCGGGGTGCACCGACGCTCCGGCGGCTGCTGGGGTTCCAGCTCCGCTCCCGCTGCAGCTGCCTCCCTCGCCGCCCGCTCTGCTTGGCTCCGATTTCGGCCCCAGCCACTTCGGCGCTGCTCGCCCCGGCCTGGGCCCCGGCCCCGCAGAACATGCCCCGGGCACTCCCCGGGGAATCCACCTGGGCAGAGAGCCCGCAAAGACGAAGACCCCGGGCCGGGGCCCCACCCTGCCGCCCTACTCTCAGCCGGCGCACTACCCCGCGTCCCCGCGCCGCGTGAGCCTGCGGGGTCATGGAGCGCTCGCCGCCCGACGGGCTGCTGAACGCGTCGGGGGCGCTGGCGGGCGAGGCGGCAGCGGCGGGCGGGGCGCGCGGCTTCTCTGCCGCCTGGACCGCGGTGCTCGCCGCGCTCATGGCGCTGCTTATTGTGGCCACGGTGCTGGGCAACGCGCTGGTTATGCTTGCCTTCGTGGCCGACTCAAGCCTCCGCACCCAGAACAACTTCTTTCTGCTCAACCTCGCCATCTCCGACTTCCTCGTGGGTAAAGCCCCCAGACCCCGCCGGTTGCAGGAGTCCAGAAGCGCCTAGCTCTGCTGGGCCAGCGGGGCTAGGGGAGCAGACCTGGGGTGGCTCCCGCAGGCGCACGCTCCTCCCAGGAGCCTGGTCTGGGGAAGGGGCGTCCAGAATCTGTGGGGTGGTGGGAGGGGCGAAGTTCCTGGCCTCCTGGGCCGTGGGACGCAGTTGGGGAGGGACATCACCAGGGAAAGGACCCCCAGCCGGAGGGCGCTCTGCAAGGCGCCAGGCGCAGCAGCCGTGGGTGCAGCGCTGTCTCCTGCGCCGTTGCCAAACAAAGGCTGCGGCGGACTCAGGACGCGCGGAGGGCGCTGGAGGGAGGCTGGGGGAGGGGACATGGAAGGGGGATTTTTAGAGCTGTGTTGGGGAAGGGGGCCGTGGGAAAGGCGGGTGTTGGGTGGAGAAGATGCTTGCAGGAGCGCTCTCACGTGTCCATGCTCTGCTGCCGGCTGGGGGGCGGGGCGCGCGGAGGGGGCCGGAGCGCCAGACACCTGTTGGGGCTGAGATGCGTCTCCCAGACGCTGGGAGCTGGGTTTGGCGGTGGCAGCGACTGGCGGGGACGCAGCCAAGCGCTCTTTAAGCTAGGAGAAAGGATTTCTGGGCTTTTAAGCTGAGGAGGGAGGCTGACTAACAGCCAAGGCCAGGGCTGGGGTCCAGCCTGGTGGAGGGTGGGGAAGAAATGCTCTTCCTTCTTTTTGGAGGCTGAGAGAGTCAAGCAGAAGCCCGACTCTGGGTTCAGAGGTGCCATGCCTGGATCCTCCCTCCTGCCCACAAGTCCAGGGGACAACAGTGGGGCTAGGGGCTCTGTGGGGACTGAAAGCTAGCGCCACACTGAGATGGTGCCCAGTGGGGGGATGGCAACATAAGAATAGCTGTTCCCAGACAAGCGGCTGCCCTGTCATCGTCTCCCCCCTCCCACCAGGGCCCTGTGTCACTCTGGTGGGTCTGACCCAAGGCCCTGTCCACCACACTCCATTCTCCCACAGGTGCCTTCTGCATCCCGCTGTATGTGCCCTATGTGCTGACTGGCCGCTGGAGCTTCGGCCGAGGCCTTTGCAAGCTGTGGCTGGTGGTAGATTACCTGCTGTGCACCTCCTCAGTCTTCAACATCGTGCTCATCAGCTATGACCGCTTCCTGTCAGTCACCAGAGCTGTGAGTCCTGTGACATGGGGGGGCAGCAAGTGATGGCCTCAGGGAGTCCTGAGCAGGTGGGCATGTGGAGGTGGGTGCGCGGTGCCTGGTGGGCAGGCCCCCACTGGACTTGTGGGCACTCTTTGGCCAGGTGCCCATTCCGTCGCCATTTGCTGCCAGTAGGACTGGTCCTGGCACAGGCAGGAAGCAGGGAGTCTGATCTGGAATCATATATTCCTGCAGAAAGAGGTGTCACTGCCCAGCCTCTGCCCCAGGGCAGGTCCAGAGTGTCTGGAGGTGAGGGAGATCTGTTCCCTCTCACATGTGGGCACACGTGAGTGTGCACTCACGTGGCCCCAGGAAGTCAGGCTGCGGCTCCATACGCACAAGACCCCTGGTGTCAGTGGGGCCACACAGGCGCCAAGGCAGGGTAGGGCCCTGGCAGTCTCTTTTATCTCCTCATCTTCTTGATGGCTCACCGCCCCCAGGTCTTAGCAGGTACCCCTTGCTGGAGGACCACACTTCTTTCAAGTCTAAAAAGCTGAGGGACAAATGCAAAGAGTGCAAGCCTGGGTCCTCTTGACCACCACTTGTGGTCCTTGTCTCCAGTCACCAAGGAAGTGGGGCAGCAGGAGTTAAGTGGAGTGACGTCCAGAGCCTGCATGGTAGTCGCCCCGTGTGCCGCAGACCAGGGTGTCGCATGAGCTCTGCTCACCCTCCTGTTCCCACCAGGATAAAAGCCACCATGCTGTTGCGGGGGAGGGGGAGGGGGCTGTCAGGTCACTTTCCCCTGGGCTGTGCCTTAGGGCCCTTCAGCAGGACCCTTGGCCCTCCTGTCACCCTTCCCCCTGCTGGCTAGCTGCTTTCTGCACTAGGAGTCTTGGGGAGGACTTGATGGCTCCGCCCTCTCTACTCCTCCTTCCAGGGATTCCTGGAATGGGGATCAGGGAGGTTTGATGTCTTCCAGCAGTGGGCCAGCATGTGGCTTCATTCCTGTATCTCCAGCTCCCAGGGGGTAAGCACCTGAGCAGGGGCTGGGCTGGAACCACCCCCTTTGGCACAGTAAGCCTCTGAAAATGGCTCAGGCCTCCTCAAGATGTTTCACATCAGAAACAGGGTGGCCCCAGGTGCTGGCCTATGCTAAGTCTGCTGCTGGGGATACACTGAAACACTGGGCCAATGACAGGACACCAGGAGGGTACACGGCTGATGCAGGGGGACAGTAAAGGAGCAGGACTCTGTGGACTGCAGGAGACACTGAGACAGGGCATCAGCCAGCCAGGGGTGTTGGTGGGCGTAGGGGTGGAGGGAAGGGAGGAGAAGGGGAACATTGCTGCCAGCAAGAGAATGTGCAGAGGCCAAAGCTGGCCTGGGTTTAGTCCCTCCCGACCACGTGCCCCTCTGCAGGTCTCATACCGGGCCCAGCAGGGCGACACCCGGCGGGCAGTGCGGAAGATGGCACTGGTGTGGGTGCTGGCCTTTCTGCTGTATGGGCCGGCCATCTTGAGCTGGGAGTACCTATCTGGTGGCAGCTCCATCCCTGAGGGCCACTGCTATGCTGAGTTCTTCTACAACTGGTACTTCCTCATCACGGCCTCCACGCTCGAGTTCTTCACGCCCTTCCTCAGCGTCACTTTCTTCAACCTCAGCATCTACCTGAACATCCAGAGGCGCACCCGCCTCCGGCTGGATGGTGCCCGCGAAGCAGGCCCCGAGCCCCCACCTGAGGCTCAATCCTCGCCACCTCCCCCACCGCCTGGCTGCTGGGGCTGCTGGCCCAAGGGGCATGGGGAGGCTGTGCCCCTGCACAGGTATGGGGTGGGCGAGGCTGGCCCTGGTGGAGAGGCTGGGGAGGCCACCCTTGGAGGAGGCAGTGGTGGTGCTGCAGCCTCCCCCACCTCCAGCTCTGGCAGCTCCTCGAGGGGCAATGAGAGACCACGCTCACTCAAGAGGGGCTCTAAGCCCTCTGCGTCCTCAGCATCTCTGGAGAAGCGCATGAAGATGGTGTCCCAGAGCATCACCCAGCGTTTCCGGCTGTCACGGGACAAGAAGGTAGCCAAATCCTTGGCCATCATAGTGAGCATCTTCGGGCTCTGCTGGGCCCCATACACACTTCTGATGATCATCCGAGCCGCCTGCCATGGCCACTGCATCCCCGACTACTGGTACGAGACTTCCTTCTGGCTCCTGTGGGCCAACTCGGCTGTGAACCCTGTGCTGTACCCGCTGTGCCACTACAGCTTCCGCCGAGCCTTCACCAAGCTGCTGTGCCCCCAGAAGCTCAAGGTGCAGCCTCACGGCTCCCTGGAGCAGTGCTGGAAGTGAGCCAGCCCACCCGGGCCCCCAGCCGCTCCCCTCGAAGACCCTGTCTCCTGGGCAGCTGGGCCACACATACCTGCCTGGCTCACTCCCAAGGATGAGCCACGGCCTGCGGCCCACCCTAAACACCATGGCAGCCTCTTTTAGACCGTCTGCCCTGGGGGAAAGCTGGTGGGCTGGTCAGGGGCCCTCAGGGGCTGAACTGCCACCTCCTTTTGCTTCACTCCAGGAAGGTTCCAGACTTGCTGTTCAACCCCACCGACAGTGCAGTGCCTGTGGTGTCCACCATTTACACACTTGGTAGTTACTGGGTGTGTGCTTCAGCCCCCTGCCAGCAGTGTGCCCCTGCACGTGCGCACGCCTGCACACACCTGCACACCTGCACTCCTCCCAGGCACGCTGGGTCTGCCTTGGCCGCTGTCTGTCTCACTCAAGCCCAGAGCCTGGCCCCTTTAGCCTTTCCTCCCCGCTCCCTGCCCACCACGTGTCAGGTGCCCCAGGAACCTCGAAGCCGTTCTCTACTTTTCCTTTCTGGGTGTTTTCAGGAAGATGAAGAAAACACGTCTGTGAACTTGATGTTCCTTGGATGTTTAATCAAGAGAGACAAAATTGCCGAGGAGCTCAGGGCTGGATTGGCAGGTGTGGGCTCCCACGCCCTCCTCCCTCTGCTGCGGCTTCCGGCTGAGCTGCGCCAGCTGCTTCTGCCCGCCCCGCCCCTGGGCTCGGAGCTGGTGGGTCCGCTGGCTCTGAGAGTGGTCAGAGTCCTAGTGCCTGCTGGGTGGGCCAGAGCCTGCCCCGCCACCCCATCTACTCAACCAGAATGTCTTGGGGACTGTTGGGTAGGGGGTCCCAAGGCTGGCAGGAGTAGTCAGAGAAGACCTGGGCTAGGATGCCCAGGGAGGGGCCGCCTTGCCACATCCTGCGCACCTGCTTTAGGTGCTCTGCATGCTCCGCTGACTCTCTGTGTGCCCGCTGCACTGCCCCTGCCACCGTGAAGTCACAATAAAGCGTATTTTTTTATTGGTGCTGATTCCTGAGGACTTTGTGGAGTGGTCAGAGTCCGTGAACTCCAATCAGAGGCTCCAGGAAGACCCCCCCCCCAAAGGACATAGACACAGACCTTGGCATTCTGGATGAAGGACTTGGTAGGAGGAAATAGGTCTGCCACTTCCAGTTTAATGCCCCTGTGGAAGAAGAGGCCCAGCCATGCATGTGTGTGGGAGGGTGGCTGGGAGGGAGTCACACCAGTCTCGAGGATGCAGACCTGTGCCCCCACCCTGACAGAGCAGCCCGCCCCCAGGACAGGGGTGCTTGGCCTTCTTTGCAGCTGGGTGTCCTCACAGCCATGACCTTCCCTTAGGGAGCAGGGCAGCGAGACCCAGGACACAGGGCCATGCCTGTGCACTGAGTTAGGGTCGGGGAGGGCCCTGGGCATGCCCTTGTGCTGGGTTGGGGTAAAGGGATGGGCACAGTGGCCATGAAAGGCTCCTGGGGACATGGGGACATGGGGGCTAGAGCTGAGTTGCTGGGGCTGCCCTGAGGGGATGAGCCAGGGGAGGGGATAAGAAGCTTCTTTGGTAGAGGCACTGTCCTGGGCAAAGACCTGGAGGGGGGTGTAGTGAGGTGCGTGGGTGGAGCAAGGATGGTCTCCTCCTTGGGGAGCAAATGGCCTAAAGGGCTGCCCTCCCCTAGGAACCCAGAGCCACTTGGAAAGCAGGAGAGCTGGGGCCCTGGCTCTCACCTGTCCTGCTGCCTTGCGCTGCAGGGTTCACCTCTCCTTCCCTGGGCAGGAGTGAACCCAGCATCTCACAGAAGCTGCCTCTGGACCAGGCACCATGCAGTCCAGATGTGTGAGTGCACTCCACGCAGTGCCGGGCTCCACAGCAGCTCAGTCTCAGCACTGCAGAAGGGACCCAGCCTCCAGCAGCTCCCTCCCCAGACACCCCCTACCCACCTTCTACACCCACACTTTGTTTTCCAAACTCTCTAGAAACCTCCTGCCAGGCCCCTTTCTAAGCCTGGGACCTGCCCTCTCCAACACCCTTTTCCTGCTTCAGAATTTTAATCCTGCCAATCTCTGATTCAGGCAGGACCCTCCTCTTGGGCAAAAGCATTACAGGCTCCTCTTAATGACCAGAGGGAGGGTGACCCCAGGGTGCTGGCCTTCGTTCACTGTGCTTGTCTAGGCCTGCACCTCCTGCCCCATGCCTCCTGGCTGGGTGCTGTTCTGAGAGCCAAGAGCACTGAGCACCGAGGCCACCTTCAGCATCAGGCAGCCCGCCCCGCCTCCTGGAGGCCCTGCACCTCCCCAGCAGGCTAGCCATTGGCCTCCAAACCCCTGCACCACCTGGCCTGCCCCCCAGCGGGTGTCTGTCCAGAGGCCTAAAGCTGTCTGAGAAAGGACAAAGGACTGTGCTCTGCTGCTGTGGGTGCTTCCTTGCGACAGCACAGCCAGAGCCTGGCCGCCCCTCCGCCCGGCCCTGCTAAATGGCTACAAATTGGAGGATAAAAGCACAGGCTTTCAGGCAATTTTGCCTTCAATCTCTGGACACTGCCGCTCCTGGAGCTCCTGTGCAGGGACGGAGGAGGAGAGAAGAAAGGCACCGAGCCTATTGGGCCTCTGCAGAAACAAACACGCCCGGGGCCTTCTTCTGCAATCTGAGCCCCGGAGGAAACAAAGCCCTGGGCCCAGAGCCCAGCAGCACAGCTGTTATTTACTGAGCACCTACTGTGTACCAGGCATAGAGTGGGAGCAACACAGATGTATTCCCTGAGCTGTGGGGAGGTGACAGATGACTTAAGGGGCAAGGTGTGCCACAAGACAGATAGCTACCATGGGCACATGAGGTCGGTTTGGTTGCCCACCAGGAGCCACCTAGAGCAGGAGGCAGGATCACAGCCTGGCTGGGTATGCCCCCCAAAAGAAAGCTTAGGGACATCAGGGACCAGCCAGGTAGGTGTTGCCACGGTTCCTGCCCTGCACTGGCTCTGAAGGTGCCCCCTGGGGACAGGTTCTGGGCACATGCTGTGTGGGGGTCCTTCTCTGCCTGGCATGAAGACCCTGAGCTCTCAAGGTGCTCACCAGGCAGTCCACTGTCCTCCTTATGCAAAAGGCCAAGGTACTGCAGGGCCAGGAGGGATGACTGGGTCTCCCTGGCAAGGCTTCCAGAGCCCTGAGATGCCAAAGAGTCATAAGGCTACTGGTTATCACCTCTCTGCACCCCAGTGCACCCCAGCACTCATGTGAGGAACCTTCCACCAATAATTATTGGTGCATCTCTGCAGCCCAGGGGGCAATGTGTTCTCCACTCTGCCTAGGAGAAAGCCAACGGGCACAGGGGACTTGGCCCACGTCGGCAGGGAGGTGGCATCTGGAGCCAAGCCTGACACTAAAGCCCACACGTTTTCCATTTCCCCACATTCTTCCTAAGAACCTGCTGTGTGCAGGGCACTGCAGGAGAGTGGAGTATGAAATAATCCCCGTAGGGCCACATCCTCCTGAGAGACAGGATCTAGGCCTCTATTCCCTGCATGAAAGCAGTGGTGTCCCCAGGAGGGGACAGGATGGGGCACCCAGGGAGAACTCTAAACCTCAGAATTGAGCCCTAGCTCTGTTGCTCCTAACATGAAACATTGGGTGCTCACTGTATGTCTCCATTGTGCACAGGAAGGAGCTGAGAAAGCAGCTGACCTCCATCAGCCCCTCTTGGGCCAGGACTATGTGGGAGGACAAAAGAGGGGCAGTAGAGTGGCTATAGAGCTTCAGATCCCAACATACAATTGCCCAGGTTGCAAGAGGTGTGTGCTTTGAAGGGAAACTGAGGCCTCATCCCAGCCCAGCCCCAGATCTGCCTAGAGGTCAGAAGTGAAGTGCAGGCCGAAGGGAACACCAGCCCTTTCACACCTCATCCCCACAGGGTTCCAAGGCCAGGTAGGGGCAGGGGTTGCTGGAACAGATGCTGCTGCTGCTGCTGCTTCTTTCAAAGTTTTTTCCTTCCTTCCTTCCTCAGCTTCTTCCTCCTTGGAAGGGCTCAGCCATGCCCAAGACGGCAGCCAGGTGCCTGGCACCACTCTCTTGTCTGGAGTGGCTCAGCAGACCCCTTGTCCTGGGTGCAGGCAGCAGCTCATTAATGAAACTGCCTCCAGGGACACGGAACAGTGCTGTGCTAACTTGTTGTAGGTGCCTGGGTCCCACCTGCCAGCAGGTGGACTACAGAGGGCTGGGGGCTGAAGATAGCCCCTGCTGCCCTGGACCTGGAGGGGTCAACTTCCCCAATGTGCGAGTGGACATGGCATCTGGAGTTGGCTGGACCGGAAGTTTGGTCAGGTTTTCCAGTCCCCAGGGACCAGATAGCCCTTCCCTCCCTGAGACCTGGTGAGGGCAGGGGGACGTCTTCTTGCTCCGAATGTCCAGGCCTTATGGCTTATCCAGTGGCCAGTGCTGAGGTGGGAACATCCAAAGATTGGGGATCTTAGAGGAGAAGTCAGGGTCAAGGGTCAGGGCCAAGCTCCAGAGGTTCCTAAGTTTCTTTTAGAGGACAGAGAGCAAGGAAGGGGCAGAGTTGAGGCTGGGGACTCCCTCACTGGGGCCCACCTGGGAAGGGGCCTGGCTTGAGTGTTCACTATAATAACATCAAGGGCAGAGCTGTGCTGTAACATTGCGTCCCGGGCACTGTTCTGAGCCCTTTCCTTCAACTCATCTAGCCCTTGAGCATGTCAAGTTTATAGATGAGGAAACTGAGGCACAGAAAGGGTTAGTGACCTGCTCATATCACAGAGCTAATAAGAGAGGCTAATCTAGGGCTGCTTTCCTTCTGGAACCCCTAGCTCCCTGGGCAACCTTCTTGTCCTCTTCCAGGAACAGGACGCTGGGCACCTTCCTGGGAGAAGCACTTTTCTTTGGGGAACCATGCCTTCCTCACTCCAGCAGGGCCACCCAACCCTGGGCTTAGGATGAGTGGGGGTCCCAGGCATGGCCAGCCAGAATCACCAGGATGGCCTCAAGGTGGCCCACAGCCACAGCCTGGGAAGCCAGAAGCAATGCTGGTACTTTGGCTGGAGCGTTGGAAGGATGGGCCTTCTCCAAATGCCGTTGCTGGCCTGGCAGCCTCCAAGGCTGAGGTCACCTGAGCGGGGTAGCCAGTGCGGAGACAAGCCAAGCTGAGAGGTGGAAGGAGAGCCTCCTGAGGCCATCGTCTGAGCACCTGGATGCAGCTTTGCCTGAAGTGAGGCCTAGTGCTTCAGGTTTCACAAGTCATCCACACGCTTTCCTTCCTAAAGCCATCATGATGAGAAAGATCCTGCTGAGCATAACATAGCCCAGGTGGCATCCTGACCATGATGCATCGGTGTCTTTGATGAATAAAAATGTGGAGTTAAGTATCCAGTGGCTCAAATTTAACTGTGTGCAACTGGCAGGAAAACATTTTTCAACACAGCGGGCTATAGAAGCTGAGAGGTGACATCCTACCTGTCAACAGGCTGCCACAAGGGTGTCCGAACCAGTAAGCAGGTGCCCTGAGATCACCCGGTCCCTTCCCTCCTGCGAGGTTTCTTGCTGGAATGCCAGACACAGACCCCGAGAGGCATGCAAATGCCCTTCAAAGGAGCAAGAGAGGGGGAGGTGGGGAAGAACCAGCTTCTGACCGTGGTCTGCCCCTCTGAGCCACTGTTCCGCCATGCTCAGACAGCACACACTTGACAGCCTTCACAGGTCTCTGCTGTCCATGCTGGGTCTCTTTAAAGACCCCAGCAGACCCGGTTCCAAGCTGGGGTCAGAGTGGGGCAGCTCTGCAGTGGGAAGCCTGCCTGCAGCCCTCCCTCCTGGGCTCCTGGCCATCATGATCTGAGGGTCCATCATGGCAGACCCACAGACTCTGACAAGCCAGGACAGTGGGTGGCCAGTGGGCCACTTCCTCAGTGATGCCTCCCTGGTGGGCTTAGTCCTTCAGGACACACAGCTTCCTTTATCAGCTCTGGGTCTCACCTGGTCCATTATCAGCTCTAAGCCAGAAAACATGTCCCTTGTCCCATTCCCTCCAAGCCATTTTTCATGCTAGAATGATGAACTGAGTACCCAGGGAGAGGTGGAGCTTCACATTCTGGGCTGATGTTAAACCCAGTGAGTCAAATTCTAATGCAGGTATTTCAGAAAGATGCACCCAGGGAAAGGATGGAGTCCACAACCCCCGCCCCCCACCACCACTGCATGCTTTATGCTAGACCCTGCACCAGGCTTCTCCTCCAGGGATGGCAGGGGTTGTCCATCTGGGTGGCAGGAACCACTGGGCCTGAGCCCCCAATGGACCAGTGGCTCTGAGGGCTGTTGGGCCATGGAAACCTGTAGGGCCACCCAGATGCTGCCTGGGGCCAGGACTGGGCCCTTCAGTACGCCCCTTTGACCAATAAGCTCCAGCCTTTCCTCAATGGTCCCTGTGGGCCACACAGCTAGGTGGACACAGGGCATAGGACCCATCTCAGGGAGAAAGCAACCACTGCTGGGGCCATGCCAGCGTACACAGGGGCAGCTGGTTGGAAGGCACTGGCTGGGGCCTACCTGGGGTGGTCCGGGCACAAGAAGTTACTTAGAGCACTATTGGCTAAGTTTCCCAACACCCATTACCTCAGGGCTTCCTTCAGTCTGTCCAGCTGCCAGTCTATTCCAGGGCCCAAGGGGGCCTGAGGGTCATGCCAGGCAGAGGTACACAGGAGAGTGCCTTCCTGGCAAAACAGCTGGATGGCAGATTGACTTGGCAGGGCTGGGGCCAGGTGGCAGAATGGAGGCAGGGCTGTGAGGGGATCCAGGAAGAGCTCTGGCCCCCCTGCAGGAGACCTCTTGCTCTGTCCTGAGCCTCCCAGACTGTTCCCAGCAGGCAAGCTTCTGCCTCTGCCCCTGGAGGCACAGTCCTGACCAACCCTGAGGGGACTAGCCACCAGAACCACGAGGCTTTGCTCTGCCCTTGGCCATGTAGCCCAGTGACCCCAGAGGACCCTGACCCAGGACAGGGTCCCACACATCCAGGATAGCTGAAGTGAGTGTGCTTGACAAGTTAGGCCAGCCTCAGTACACAGGTCCATGTGGAGCTGACACCCTGCCCCAGGTCCTAGCCGAGCTCGCCCCTCACCATATCCCACCACCCAGCCCAGTGGCTGAGCAGAGCAATTTTCTGGGCCAAGGCCAGTCCTGTCCCCAGGGGCCACAGCAGAGTATGGGGTGATTTCCTGGATTTGGGGAAAGACACTGGCTTTTGTTAAGAAAACTCTCTTCAGCAACAAAATGATGGCTAGAAAGAATGACCAGGCAGCGCTGTCTGCCACACAGCCTGTCCCCACTAGCCACCACAGTGCCCCAGGTAGCCCTGGCTTCCACCCCCAGGTTCAGTGGGTATGGGCTGGGGGCCACTGGCCTGCGTGAGAGGTCACCCATTCTGCATGCCGGGATGGGAGTCAGGGCCTAACTTGTTTCAGAAGGGCCCCATGCTGACCATGGGTGGGGCTGGCGACACAAATGTGAACATATCCAAGTGTGGATTCTTTTACCCTTGTGGGGCTGATGGCCACGCCCCCAGGAGTCCCCATAGAGGAAGAGGGAGGGACATTCACTGGGAGGCCTCATGCCAAGGAAGTTCAGGCCTCAATGGACTCCTCTATGTGTCCCCTCAACTGCGGGTACCCATTCCCTCATCAAGCGGTGTTCCAGACAGACTGCCAGCTGGGGACAGCCAGGGGCTTGCTGGACAGTGACACTCTGGCTAAGGTGTCCTGCCTTTCCTTTGAGTTTGCCATAGACTCACATGCTGGGGGTGAGGGGCATGATGGTGCAGAGACCCTGAGCACCCACTGCCCGATGTTCACTAGCGGAACCACAGGGCCATAGCAGGAGACGACACCCAGTATCCACACGCTGCCCATCCTACCTGCACCCACATGAACGTGTGCTCATGTGCGAGGTTCTGGCAATTTTCGTCTTTGTGGCATAAAGCATATGTCACATGAATCTGCCATCGACCCTCCTGTAAGTGTACACCTCAGCAGCCTCAAGCGCATTCACGCAGCTCTGCAGTTGCCATCACTGTCTGCCTTGGGACTGCTCCTCTTCCCTCTGGAGCCATTGCCCATGAGACTCCAGGGTCCTTTGTGGGGTGCTGAGGGCGAAGCAGGGCCTCAGGCAGGCCAGGCAGGCACCCTACCTCTGCGCGCCTCCCAACCCCACTCACAGCACTGTGTGGATTTAGGACCCCCACCTCTGTTGATCCTCCTACTGCCCTTGCCTGGCAGCGGCACCTCTCTGTCCCCCATCTCCCAACCCTGCAGCCCCTGCCTCTGTGCAATCTGCTGCAACACAGACAGTCACAGCGGTCCACCCTGGGGACATGGCCTCTGCACTTGCCTGGCTTCCAGGCAGCCCGTCAGGGCAGGCGGCTTCCCACTCCATGTCCTTTAACTGTGTCCCCTACTGGTGAACACCTTCACATACCCTAATACGAGTATACTCAGTACACCTGTCCTTCACATCTGGCCCTGGTGCCAGTGTTCTCAGGTGTTGGGGACACTGCACACAAAACCATGTCACCTTCTCAGGCAATGTGTGAGGGTGGCAGCAGGTGCTGAGGGCCTAGATGGTGGGCTGTCTTTGCTTCCTGAATGGGGGCATTTGGTCACAGGGGTCAGTAGGAGGCTGTAGTCTAGGTTGTGCCCTCAGCGTGGCCAGGGAATGGCTGGCAGGGCAGCAGGAGCCCTGTCCTGTGAGTGGGCAGAGGAATTTGTCACGCTCAGGGTCCTGCACCTGCCAAATGGAAAAGGCACGGGGCGGGGGGAGGGAACATTAGAAGGTTGCAGTGATAATCCCAAGGGAGGAGCTGAGGCTGATGCACTGACGTGGATGAAGACAGGGAGAAGGGAGGGACTCACAGATGCCCCAGCCCATGGCACGACACGCCTCCTAAGGCACATGTGGCATCAGAGAAGGGGTGTCACATGGGGCTGATAGGCCAGCACTCATGTCCATCCAGAGTTTCAGGATACACCTTGGTCAGAAAGAGAAGCTCTGTCAATGTAGTCAGAGGAGGGCATCCTGAATTTAGAGAGCACCTTACGTCCAATAACAGGTTCCTAAGAGGACAAAGGAACACAGGGAGATGCCACATGAAGATGGCAGCAGAGGTCTGAGGACAGCAGTAGCCACTGGGAGCTGAAAGAGGACACAAGGACGCTCCCTAGGGATTCTGATACTTGGATCCTAGGCTTCTGGTCTCCAGAACTGGGAGGGAATACCTCTGTTGTCCCACATCTGGACTTGTCCTGGCTCCCTGGGGAGTATCAGGTAGCTCTGCCTCAGCTGGGCCTCTGGTTGCCAGGCTAGCCAGGTGGGACCACACTATGGACCCAGGGCAGAGTAGGAGTGGCAGGGCCCTTGGAGTTCTGGCTGGGGCTGCCCCATTGGTCAGGGCAGGTTGGGACACCTAGGCTGCAGCTGTGAGGCGGGCTCCACTTGCACTCTCTCTGCCACCAAGGCCACCAACTGCCTATCGCTTCCATCTTCTGGGGAAAAGGGAAACCTGCCCTGCTGGAAAGTAGGCCAGCCCCCTTGGCCTTCCCAGGCTGTTTATGTCCCTGGAAACATTGTGCCCTGCTGGCTTCTATTTCCCACCATCGATATGAAGGCAATGTGGCAGGTGGGAACCTCTGTGCACAAAGGAAGTTTGGGCTAGACACACCCACAAATCTTGAAGCAGACCTGGGGCAGTAGATGAGCGGACAGGCTGAGAGCACACCCCCAAAGCCCTCCTGGAGCTGGAGGCTTGGTCTCTGGACCAAGTGGATAGAAGCTCTAGAGCAAAGGTGCCAGGGTAAGGGTGGAGTACAGGACTCAAAGCTGGGGAATTTAGGGACATTTTGCATCCTGAAGCTTGGGTCCCCATTTTCAGGCCTGCTTCCAGAAAAATCATGGAGTAGCCAGATTGCAGCTCATGGCAGATACCCATGCAGAACCACTGGGGGTGACTATCCACAGGAGGCAGGCTCCCAAGCAAGACAGACTGAGGACTGCCTCAGGGCAGGCCAGACCCATCTTGGAGGGCCTCTGGCCACTGTTTGTAGGTGGCTGACCCACATCCAAGAGAAAATCTCCAGCAACAAAAAGCTGGCTTACTGAAGTGTCTGAGAAATGTCACCAGTCAGTGAGGACAGATAATGGGAGACAGAAAACAACACAGAGCAGATATATACAGCCTGCCCTGGTACAGGGCTCCTTAGTTACAGTAAGCACTGGAGACTGGTGTGAGGTCACTGAATAAGGGAGCTGGGATGGAGTGGGAGGGGGCAAGGAATTGGGATGGCAGGGCAGGGAGTTGTGATGGAGGAGGGGGCAGAAAGTTGGGATGAACAACGGGGAAAGGGCAAGGCTGCCTGAGTCTTCTAGCACCACCTTCCTGTTTGAATTAAGTAAATGTACCCAGTACTGGTGCCCACTCACTTGCTCATTCCACAGATACTTGCCCACAGCCTTTTTGGGGTCAGCTCCTTTAAGGCTGCTAGGGCAGAATGAGAACCAAAGGCCCTGTGTGGGAGGACTGGTGCTCCCTTCTGCCTTGGAAGGCAGAACCTGCCTCACGACAGGTGCAGGGGAATGCACCTGCCACTAAAGGCTGGGGCAGTTGGCCACCTGAGGCTGGCCTTCAGCTGCAGGAAGAGGGGAGAAGGCAAGGTCAGAGGTGGGTCGCGGGGACACTGAACTAGTATCTGGAACCAGGGAAAAGGGGTGATGTCTGATAGGGACAGGGTTTCTTTGGGGACTGGAAACCTCTGGATGCAGTGACAGGCACAAAACCCTGAGTGTCTACTAACCACCACAAGGCAGGCTTTAAGAGGGTGAGTTGAGGGGCTGGGGCTCAGTGGCACAGTGCTTGCCTAGTATGTGTGAGGCATTGGGTTCCATCCTCAGCACCACAAAAATAAATAATGAAGATTTAAAAAAAAAATTAGGGGCTGGGGTTGTGGCTCAGTGATAGAATGCTCGCCTAGTATGCATGAGGCACTGGGTTCAATCCTCAGCACCAAATAAAAATAAAGATATTGTGTCCACCGAAAACTAAAGAAAAAAAAATTTAAAAACCAGAATGGCAAAAAGAAAACTGTCTGTAAAAGCAAACAGGAACTTGGCAGGTAGACTGAGTCCAACTTTTCCTTCCTAAAGGAGAACAGTGTTAGGAAGCCACAGGGCTTCCTGTTGTCAGGAAAGCTCAGGCAACACCAGTGATGGTGTGGCAATGGTCTCAGCCAAGGACTGATAGTTGTGTCCTCAACTCTTGAGGAGCCAGTCCAGACCAAGGCCTCTGAACCACAGGGAGGCTGGGCGGGGGCTGTGACAGGGTCAGGGAAGGGAGGCCCCGCACAAAGATGAAAGCTATGGATAATTAACGCTCTCAGGCCAGGCTTGACTACAAAACCCTTTGTGGTGGCCTGAAAGAGAAAGCAAACAGATGCAAGACCCATCCCTGGTTTCTAGAGCATGAGGACCTTTGAAATTACAAGACATTAAAATAAAGCTTTGGGTAAAGGACCTCATGTTCTAGTTGCAGATTTGATGTTAGATCAAAACGGAATTGCTCCTGAAAGCCTAGGCACAGGCCTATTATTCAAGGCAGCCCAACCCCAATGCACAGAAAGGACCTCTGCACAGAGCATTCCTGGCTGGCCTAAGATCCCATGGCAAACCTCACCCTGTGACAGGTATCTCCCCAAATGCTGAGGGCCCCTTCTCTGTCTTCTGTTGTCCCCGCCATTTCTGATGGTCATCAGGGACATGTCAGAGAGACACTGGGGTCTTAGGGGCAGCATTCTGAAGGGTAGGCCACCCTCATCCTGCCCCACTTGTACTCAGTGAGGTGCTGGGGCAACCTCGAGCCCCCCATGGGAAAGAGACTGCTTTCCTAGAGCACAGCACCTGGAAGAGAGAGCATAGCTCCTGTCGGCATTAGGAAGAAGGCCAACGATGTCCCTACAGGACCTGCTGAGTCTTGGTGACTGCCTGGCCCAAAGCAAGGGTTCTCTTCAAACCCCAGCAAGCAGAGCACTGCTTTGGCCGCCTGCTGAGAGTGATGCTGGCCATTCAGGCTCCTGTTGCCTGCAGTTAGCAACCCGCTGTGCACACTGAGCAGAGCCAGAGGCGGGGCGTGCCTGTGCCGGATATTGGGTGCACTCAGTCGCGAAGCCAGGTCCGTCTTCGTGTTTGGGAATAGCAGGCAACACCACTGAGGAGCTGTGCCCAGGCCCTGCTGCACCACAAGGTTGTGGGTCACAGGCAGTAGACACCAAAGGCTACCTCTGCCACATGTGCTAACATGCTCGAGCCCCAGGCTCTGGCTGCGCTCTTCTGCTGAGCTCCCCCAGCAGCCCGTGCGTGCACAGCAGCAGCAGCAGCAGCGTTTGCTAACATCAGCCAGTGGCATGGTCCTCCTCCTAATTAGGGGTGTTAATTAGCACAAATGAGTCAAGTTAGCAAATTAGTCTGTAAGGCACTTGGGAGCAGGTGATGTCAGGTGGCAGAGAATGCTCCACCACCTGAGGGAGCACTACGCCAGAGAGTGGGGGAGCCCTAAGTTGGCAGGGAAAACAGAAGCACCAACACTCTCCAATATTTACAAGCACTTTCTCTTATGTGTTCAAAACCACCCACATTTTATAATCAGGTTTGCTTGTGTGGTGGCCTGGAGGCCCCTGTGTCCACTGCCTGTGCAGTACCCTGCCCTGGGACACGGGTGCCACTGTGCACTGCTACCACCTGAGAGGCTGGCTGCCTCGCTTCAGCTCGGCCTCCACGTAGGCCCTGTGTAGCACCTGCAGGTGCAGCAGCAGCTGTTCCAGGTTCTCCCCAGTCACTGCCGACAGGGCGATGACCTGTCCCAGGTGGTCCTGGAGCTGGGGCAGATGGGCTCTGGCCTGGGGGAGATCAATCTTGTTTGCAACAACCACATGGGGCCTCTCAGACAGGCCTTCTTTGTACTTTTCCAGTTCGTACTTTAAATCATCCACCTGAGTCCATGGCTCTGGTAGGGAAAGGTCCACTATGAACAAGAGGAAGCGGCAGCGCTCAATGTGCCTGAGGAAGCTGAGTCCCAGACCCTTGTCCTGGTGGGCGCCTCGGATGATGCCAGGGATGTCTGCCACTGTAGGAAATAAGAACATAGGGTCATGGTGGGCCCCACAGGCTGGACTTTCAACCTGGTGGCTGGGGAGCCAGGCCCTAGGGTTGCCTCAGCCTTCAGATGTGCAGAATGCAAGATGAGGCTGATCTGATGAGGAGTGCTTAACTCGTTCCTGTCCTTTCTGGCTTCAAACATGATCCAAAAAGGAAAAAACGGCTTCCTGCACTCTATTAATAATTTGATTACTGAGGGAAACCATTGTGGAGCCCTTTGCAAACATAAAGTGCTATACAAACCACCTTTCCAGCAGGCTATTTTTACTGGGTACATTATCTTCTGGAAAAAGTTTTCTTCTCTCAAAATGGTACAGGGAAAGCTTTTTAAAGCACACGTCTACATCAGGGCAGAGTTCACAATGGAAGAATGAAGCCGTGGCAGAACTCCTCAGGTTGCAAACTTGTACTCCCAGATCTGACCTGAAGCTTGGATGGCAGGGGGTGGTGCTGATTTCAGGACACAACAGACTCACTAAAATTGTCTCAGTTAGGAAAAACAGTACGCCAAGCTTGGGAGTTGGTTGTTTTCCTGAATTGCTCAGATCACCTTAACTCCCCTGGGGGCAGATTCTGGATGCTCTACCTGCCACCTGTTGGTGACCTTCGCAGTGAACAGTCCCCACGTGGGGCTTCAAGGTGGTGAAGGGGTAGGGAGCCACAGCAGGTTTTGCATTTGAAATGGCCCGGAGCAGCGAGGACTTCCCAGCATTGGGAAAGCCGACCTGGAAGACAGGGAAGACAGCCCGTGACTCTGGGAAGGCCCTTCATGCTGCAGTTGGCAGCTGGCTGAGATGGGACCAATGAGCTGAGAAGCTGTTACTGTCCCCTAAGCCAGTAGCTCATCTTGCCACCAGGGACCCACCATCCCAGCATGGGCCACCGTCTTGAGCTCCAGGTGGAGAACGCGTTCCTGACCCGGCTCTCCCGGGGTGCAAGTCACAGGGGCTCGGTTGTCATTGGCCAGGAAGAAGCGGTTGCCTTTCCCGCCTGCCCCGCCCAGTGCAGCGATGTACTCCTGGCCCCGCTGGGACAAGTCGGCCACGACCTCACTGCCCTCCTTCACCAAGGTGCCCACGGGAACCTGAAAGCAGCATGGTATTCATGAGTTACAGTGCACAATCAGGGCTGCAGGGTAACCTCTCCTCTCACAGCCACCAAGCACAATCCTGGCCACCAAGAGTTCCATGGGGCTGTTCACAGTCAATCAATCAGACTGCTCAGTGGCTTTAGCAGTGTTTTTAAGTGTTTCTAAAATGAGAGGACTGCCTTGGCCAGAGACGGGCACAGGTGTGCTCTGTAGGTTGCCCCCTTTGAGGCCTCTTCACCTGCACAGGGCCCACACTAGTGCACAAAGACCTGTGCGGTGTGTACTCCCCCTGCCTTGTCACCCGTGCCTTCAGCAGTTGATGCCAATGACAGGAGAGGTGGATACAGCAGTTGGGCTTACCCGGACGAAGAGCATGGCGCCACTCCGGCCAAAGCAGTTCTTCCTGCCACCATCTTCTCCACTGAAACCCTGATACTGGGATAGGACCGACGACAGCGACTTGACTTGCTGGTCAGCTAGAGGCAGAGCAAGAACGAAGACGTCCCTTTGGGTTGAGACAGAACAAGTGCCTGCAGCTAACGTTCTGTCTTTCCTAGGAGCCTTAAGATGCACACGAGATAAGGAATAGAGCTGGGGCAGGCATTACTCACAAGCAACACAATTAAAAATTAAGCTCTTACTTTCCTTCAAAGAAACTTCCATTCCTGAAAATTTTGAAGTTACTCATGATGCCATCAGTGTAAAGAAAGCTCTATTTACCATGCTGTGGATGCTCTGCTCCTAGCTTCCTCAGCACTTGGGCTTATGTGTGCTGACTAAGACTGAGGCTCTGACATCTACTACCATGCTAAGATTCCTAAACGTAAACTACGTTTGTGTCCCGGACAACAAAAGAAAGCACTCGAGGCTGATTTCTTTCTTTAGCGCACTGTTCTTTTGTTCGGCAATATTGGACACTGAGCCCAGGGCTTGCACATGCTTGCACACTACGTTTGTGTCCCGGACAACAAAAGAAAGCACTCGAGGCTGATTTCTTTCTTTAGCGCACTGTTCTTTTGTTCGGCAATATTGGACACTGAGCCCAGGGCTTGCACATGCTAGGCAGCACCCTACCAATAAGCCACACCTCATCTCTCTCTCTCTTTTTTTTTTTTTGTGGTGCTGGGAATTGAACCCACGGCCTTGTGCATGTGAGGCAAGCACTCTACCAACTAAGCCCTGTCCCCAGCCCCCTGCTCTCTCTTATTTTTGAGACAGCATCTCTAAGTTGCAGAGCCTGGACTTAAACTTGCAAGTCTCCTGCCTCAGCCTCTCAAGTGGCTGGAATTAGGGGCTGCACTACCGTGCCTGGCTTTCAGTGCACCATTTATGAACACCCACATGCTTTATAAAAATGTCTACATATCAAGTATTTAATGTAAGACACGTTAGGATAAGAAGGTAGATGTGAGGACCCGGCTCTTCCCCAGATACTCTCAGGGCACGTGCCTCTCAGGATGACATGGCCACCGTTGCCACCATCTCCACCATCAGGGCCCCCGAACTCCTTGCGGGGCTCGCTGTGGAAGCAGCTCATGCCAGAGCCTCCATTTCCTCCTCGAACAAGCACTCTCCGATGGTCCACAAAATACCTCTTCTACAGAAAGCACAAGACACCTACAGCGTTAGCTACACCCCATGGTCCTTCCAAGAGACCAAGTATCCACGAAAAAAAATGCCTTTTTATAAAATTAGAAGTTTATGGTGATAGTATTACTAATCTCTCCTAAAACCCAAAGATAAAAATCAGTTCTCACAAGTCATTACAATTTTTTTAGGCTTCAGTTCCTTCAAAAAGGAACTCGGCATTTCCAATCTAAAGAGAACCCAGCTGTCTCCAATGGGACACATTACCAACAGTCCGGTCTTCGCTAACATTCTAGTTCTAGTTTTGTAGGCTGCAGCAAGGTTAAGGTGGAGTCTCTCCTGGACTTTCAGCTGTGAAGAGAGAAGACTCTCTGTCCCTAACTGCTAGGGTTTCTCTGTGACATGCAGAGAGGTGATACACAGAGCCCTTCTTCAGAGCAGCTCTCTCTACAGGTCCTGAAGGCAGGCACAACCAGCTAAAGAAGCAACTAAAGAACAACTAACTAGTTTAGTTATCACACATTAGCTCGTCTTACAAGTCCAGCTACCCCAGGCCTCAGGCACAGTGCCCATGCCCAAAATGTATCCATGGGGACGCCTGCTTTCTGCAGGTCTGCAAGGACAGATATACCCTTGGTCCCTGACAGTCCTCTGCCTTCCTCAGGACTCAGGTCATGTGTATTTCCCACCCAGTGGGTTATATAAAGAGCTTATGATTCCCCGGTACCACCACTTGGAACCATGAATTACTATTTCAAAAACTCATTGTGCCATTTTGCTATGTGCCAACAAAATCAGGACCCACCTGATTGGGGAAAAACAGAAGTGGTAAGATGCAGACTTGGGCCTAAGCCAGGAAGGGGCGTCCCCTCGGCCACCAGATGCCAGATCCTTGATCTGCCTGCTGCCTGCCCAAGTTCCCCACTCTCTTCCCTTCTTTTGTAAACAAGTGGCTAGGCAGGTACTGCTTTGCTCCTGAGCTAACCAGATGTGCCTCCTCTGGAGGCCCTGCTCTTAGAATGCACCTGGAGAACTGCAGGAGACTGAGTGAGATGCAAACATGTGTTTTTCTTCTTCTTTTTTTGATACTAGGGAATGAACCCAGGGGCACTTAACCACTGAGCCACATCCCTAGACCTTTTTATACTTTATTTAGAGACAGAGTCTCAATGAGCTGCTCAGGGACTTGCTAAGTTGCTGAGGTTGGGTTTGAACTCATGATCTTACTGCCTCAGCCTCCCAAGCCACTGGGATTATGGACATGTGCCACCATGCTCAGCTGTATTTTCTTAAATTTAGTTAAAAGACCATTCTTGTTTTAAATAGGTTTTGGTAAACAAAAGAAGAATAATTGTAAGACTTAAACTATAAAACCAAAGGGCCACTTCTCCTTGGACATTTTAGGTTAAGATCCCTTCATTCTTACATGCTGGCTATTCAGGCCAGTAACACATGAGCAGCCCTGTACTGCCACACCTTCCAAGGTACCTGGCCCTCCTTGGGCTGCTCTCTGTGACAGCACAGTCCTTGGCACAAGGCCACATTCAAAAGGCTCTTCAGTCCCTTCAGTAACAAAATCAGCATATGAGACACCCTGCTACCTTCCAAAGGGGAGCCCATGGCAGGGTGCTCCCAGCTGAGAAATCTCACCAGTTTTTTCTCAGAGAGTGGCTTCTTTCCAGGGGTCTCCTGATGCTTGGTGTGGTCCACGCAGCCCACTGACAGCATCCTGGGTGAAGCCTGCTGTGGAAGGAGCCGGCAGGGCCTGAGGCTGGCCTGTGCAGACGGGGTCCACTGTGCCAGGCCCTCCAACAGGGTCTGAGAGCTTGCTGAGAACAGCCTCACAGGGATCATGGCCCCTAAAATGAGCCAAATGGGCAAAATAAGATGTTTGGTTGAACCCTGAATGTCAAGCTGAAGCTAAAGCAAAGTGCCTGGTGCATGGGAGAAAGAACCTGGGTGCCTGAGAGAGACAGGACCAACCAATAATCCATGTTTCAATGCTAAGCACCTGGCATCCTGTGGTGCCCACCAGCCCATTTGTGATGTAAGCAGAATATGCACACAAAGATCAAAATCCTTAGGTCTCCCACAGGACTGGGAATACTTCTCTGGGGAATATCGAGTAGCTGCTTAATGCAAATGTTAAAAGGCAAGCAAAACCTCAAGTCAAAATTGTTTCAAAATAAAAATATCCATTTGTCCAAGTATAACTGAGTGTGTTAATCTCCTGCAGCTTCAAATAATTAAACTGGAACGTGAGAACACTGGATATTTTAGGTTAAGATTCCCTTCATTCTTTTTTTTAATATATATAATAGTTGGGCACAATACCTTTATTTACTTATTTTTACGTGGTGCTGAGGATTGAACCCAGGGCCTCACAGGTGAGAGGCGGGCGCTCTAACACTGAGCCCCAGCCCCAATCTGAGCACTCTACCACTGATCCCCAGCTTGAAATCCCTTCATTCTTACATGCCAGCTATTCAGGCCAGTAACACATGAGCAGCCCTGCACTGCCACACCTTCCAAGGTACCCTGGCTCTCCTTGGGTTGCTCCCTGTGACAGCATAGTTCTTGGCACAAGACCCCATTCAAGAGGCTCTACAGTCCCTTCAGTAACAAAATCAGCATATATGACACCCTGATGCCTTCTAACAAACTCCCAGCCTTGCCACTCACCTTGGCACGACCCAGGGAAGGTTACACACCTGCTGCCTCAGTCTCCTCACCTGAAAATGGACAGGGATGGTGAGGACAGGCTGAGCTGACCCACCGGGACAGAGCAGCACTGGCTGTCCCACTGTGATGTGATGAGCAACATCTACTTGGTCTCTGCCCTGGGCCTGACCCCACATTCCAGACCCTAGCGATTCTCTCCCTGAGTGATGGGAAAAACAAGAGTAAAGAGTGGCATCTGACCAGAGCACCGCACCCCTTGGGACTTGTGGAGTGCAGAGGGGGATGCTTGCTTTATGAGATATTCTCAGTGACCCCTGGATAGCTTCAGGACAAGAGCTGGTCACCAGAAAGAGCAGGCCTGGAGTAAACCTTGGGACTTTCACCTCACCCTGTCCTCCAGCAAAGAGAAGGGCTGGGACTGAGCCAACAAGTGATCACACCTCGTGAGGAACCTCCACCAACACCCCAAGCCATGGGGTCTGGAGAGTTTTTGGGCCAAACTCTTCATATGCTGGAGGGTCCCCACCCAATTCCACAGGAGCAGAAACTCCCATACTGGGGGCCTTTCTGTGGCTGTTCACTGCATCCTCTGCGGTCTCCTTACAAATAATGGATCCTTTACAACAAACAAGTAAATGCTACAAGTTTTCCCGAGTCCTGTGAACCTGCGGAGAGGATGGAGGAACCCTCCTTGTTGTAGAAAAGTCCGACAGAAGTGTGGGTACCTGGAGACCCATTACTTGCAACTGCTATCAAGACGGGAGTGGTTCTGTGTAACTGAGTATATGGCTTATGAGATCCCCTTTCCCTGGCACAGTGTCAGAATACACTTGAATCGTGGGGCTCATAGCTGGCATTCCAAAGAGCTAGAGAAGGGCTTGGTATGAAGATCTGCACACGGGGCGAGGGTTCTGGGGTGGTGTGGACAGCAGCAGCAGCACTGGTCCAGCGCACGCTCTTTGTGAGCTATTTCTCAGTGCTGCCAGTGCACTGCATCCAGCTTCCCTGCCATCCACCACTCCCAGGCAGTCTGAGGTTACTCAAGAAGTTGAACTGGTTAGAAAAAAAACATTCCCCAAACAAAATCCCAGACTCAGGCTGTTTTCCTGATGAATTCCATCAAACATTCAAAGAATAACCAGTCTTAAACACACCTTTTCAGAAAGGAGAGGAGCTAATGGTGACTATATAACTAATTTTATAGGCCAGTAAAGCCCCAGTACCAAACCTGACTTTACAAAAAGAAAGAAGAGAGTAATACCGCTTGTGCATAGGCACGAAGGACCCATGGCAAAACAGTTCTTGTCCCTTTCCATCCTGGCAGCATGGAAAGGGACAAGCACCAAGACTCAGGAGGAGCTGCCCCAGAACACACAGGCAGAACCCACGGGGCACCTCACCATGGTGGCAGACCCTACAACCACTGCAACAGCAAACCAGGAGAAGGGTGCACTGCCCCACTGACAGAAGGTCTTCCAGGGCTTCCAGCTACATTCAGTCATGATGGAGAAAAAGGCAAGACAGCCATGCTGAGCACCTCTATGCCACACAGTCCTTTCAGACATTGCAGTAAAAGAATGGAAGGAGGAGGAAGTAAAACTCCCTATTTACAGAAGAGACGAGGGATTCCACAGAAGGCCCAGGGAAATCTACAAACCAACAATCAGAATCAAAAAATGAGGCTGAAAGCAGGAGGATCGAGAGTTCAAAGCCAGTGTTAGCAGCAGCAAGGTGCTCAGCATCTTAATGAAACCGCCTCTAAATAAAATAAATAGGGCTGGGAATGTGGTTCAGTGGTCGAGTGCCCCTGAGTTCAATCCCGTTACCCTCCCCCTGGTTCCCCCCCCCAAAAAAAAAGGAGCTGGACAAGGTTGCAGGGTACAAGGTTACACTTAGAAATCAACTGTGTTCTTATACATTAGTAGCAAAATAACTGGGAGGGCTGGGATTGTAGCTCAATGGTATAAACCTTGCTTAGTATGTGTGAGGCCCTTGGTTTGATCCTCAGTACCACATAAAAAATAAATACATTGGAGGCAGAGAGGTGACTTAAAAGAGGAGACCAGGAAGGAGTGTAAAAACTGGTGGTTGGGAGAGAAACTTGCAGCTTACCCACACAAGTGCGCCTGCAGCAACTCAGCCAGAAACTCATGCCATCTGTCTTGGAGCCCGAGCCCTGAAGATCAGTGATGAAGAAGCAGGTTGACTGCAAAGCCCCCTCCAAATCCTGCTTGATTTGACGTACCTTTTCTGCCCTTTTGACTGGAGCTGAGGGAACCCACTGATGATGCAGGCCTCATTTGCCAGGGGAACAGATTCTACACTCTGCAGTGCTGATTGGTGGTCCTGATTTCCTTTCTAATGAGGCTATTCTTATGCTATCCATTATCGTAACCCTTCCAACCACTTGGATCTATTAAGTTTCAATTAATTAAAAAAAATTGAATGAAATGTGAACTTGGTTCCTCAGCCCTACAGGCACTCAGCCACACGTGGCCAGGGCAGCACACTGGGCAGCAAGTGTGAGGAGCTGTGATCGTCACAACTCTTCTCACGCTCCGTCAAACAGTACCCCTGCGCTGGGCCCAGCTGAGCACACAACAATAAAGACGGCGACGGTGAGAATCCAGGATCGGGTCTGACAGAGACAAGCCTGGCAGCCTCAGGACAGGGCTTTTACAGACTTAGGTGGACACTGTCACTGTGGTTCTAGGGTCAAGCTCGGCTTGTACTGGTCCACAGGTTACTGCCAAAACCTCCCGGAGAGGCTGAGGCTCAGCCCTTACAAGGCTGCCCTGTCAGCAGCCTCACCAGGACCCACCGCCTGGAAGGAAAGCGGGAGGGCTTCCCGACAGTCCGCTCCGGCCTGAAGGTCAGGGCGGCACTCACGGAGTCACCTCGGGCCTCTGCTGGTCCTGCCCCTGCTCCCCCCGTCCGGAGTCCAGGGCAGGGGCAGGGGCACTGCCACTCTCCGGCTCCCCCGGTGTGGCGCCTGCCTCCTGAGGCCCTGCAGGGCGGAGACTGCGGGCGGCCACTCGCCGAGGCACCGCTAGCTCTCCGGGGCCCCAGCTGCAGCGGGGGCGCTCAGAGCGCGGCGCGCACGCGGGCGTCGCCGGGAACTAGGGCGCGATGAGGGACCCCACGCCACCCACCACCTCTGGGCGCTCTCCCGCACGCTCCGGGGAGGCCTCCGGAGCTCCAGACCCGACCACCGGCCCGAGGAGCCCGGCCGCGCCGCCGCGACCCACGGGAAAAGGCCCTGCAGCCCGCCGCGCTACCGCCGGCCCCAGGAGCCACCACTTCCGGGGCAACCACTGCTTCCGGGGCTGGATCCGGCCGCGCCTGCGCAGGCCCCGACAGCGTGTGGCCCCGCCCCCGGCCTCCTGTGCAGTTTGGGACTGGAGACTGAACGCCGGGGCGCGTCCCCAGCCCTATTTTTGTACTTTTAGAGACAGGGTCTCACTGAGTTGCTCAGCGCCTCGCTGTTGCTGAGGCTGCCTTTGAACTCACGATCCTCCTGCCTCAGCCTCCCGGCCGCAGGGATCACAGACTGGCCACCGCGCCGGCTCCCCGGGGCTTCTGAGAGCGGCTGTTAGGTCGCACTGGAAACGTAGTTTATACCCCGACCCCCCAAAAGGGAGCCCCTACACGGCCTCGGAAATGTCCTGCACCTGTTCGGTAACAGGAACGAGGCAGTGGCCCAAAACACCCGCGAGCGTCGAGCTGCGGAGACTCCGCCCGCGGGGGCACAGGAGGCCTGGGTGCAGGCCCGGGCCTGGCCGTCCCCTCGGAGGCCACGGGGGCCCAGTTCCCCTGCGCCCGTGGAGGCACGAGGAGTCCAGTCCCCTCCGGGCCCGCGCCGTCCAGAGGGGCCTCCGGACACGCCGCTCCCAGGACGCCGAACCCCGAGGGGAGGAGCTTCCGCCCCTCGTGGCGCCTCGGAGGCTGCCGAGCAGCCATCACCTGGGCTCAGCCCGCCGCGCGGGAGGAGCAGGGAGCTCTCGCGGCTTCCCGGGCACTGTTGGCCTTAGGCAGGGGACAAAAACCAGGGCACAGCCATCCGCACGGCACGACAGTTCATTTAGCCCAACTTTCAAACGTTCACGTTACAGAAGAGAAGACATAATACAGCCAATGAAATAACTGTTGGCAACACTGTTCCCCACAATATTACATAAAAGTGGACAAACATTAAATAAACATTCTGTTATTAATAAATATATTAACACTGAAAATCATGTATAAATTAGGAAATAAATGTACAAACTATTTCACAAAGTGCTTTTTAAAATATATACACAACATTCAAGAAATTCTTAATGTAAGACATTCCAGATTGAAGTTTTGGGGTAATAAGTTTTTAAAGTATCCTCCTCTTTCAAAAAACATTGACACAATCCTTAGAAAAACGGGGGGTGGGGGGGTGGGGGGCTGTAGCTCAGTGGTGGAGCGCTTGCCTAGCATGTGTGAGGCCCTGGGTTGGATCCTCAGCACCGCATAAAAATAAAGAAATAAAGACATGCTGTCCACCTACAACTACAAAAAAAACCCAAACAAACAAAAACACCCACACCGCGCACACACACACACGGGGATGGAACTATCTTCACAGTTACCTGACGTGTCCCACATTTTCAAGCAGTCCCCAGCTGAGTTTGCAAATTACTTCTATAAAAATTTCCAGAAAGGAACAAAATCAAAAGATGACCCCTAAATGAAACTGCCAGTGCCTCTGTCATTTAGCAATTAAGAACTCTCATTTCTGTAATTTAATATGGGCATAATATTTTTAAGCCCTTATCAGTGTTAAGGATTTCTTTTTAAAAACCCTATGCCTATAACATAAATACTGAAATGCCCATGTTCTCATAGGAGAGTGGAAAATGTCCTAGAACAGGAATGACAGTCAACACAGAAAAGTCCTTTCATCTGAGCCTTGGTTCTTCTCTATAAATGGCAACAGTACCTCCATAGTTCCCAGCCGGACTGCCAGGATTAACTGCAGCAAAAATAGTGAAAGTGAAAAATCAATAAATAAACAAATGTGTCCTGTGAATTCTGAAGTACTCAACTCTGGACCAAAGAATTACTTTTGCTGTAATCCCAGCTACTCAGGAAGCTGAGGCAGGAGGATGGCAAGTTTGAAGCCAGCCCGAGCAATTTAGTGAGATCCTGTCTCAAAAAAATAAATAAATAAATAAAATAAGGGTTGGGGAGTACTCAGTGGTACAGCGGCCCTGGGTTAAATCCCTAGTACTGGGGGGGAGGGGGGGGAGAAGAAAGAAGAAAGAAGAAGAAAAAAGAAAAAGAAAGAAAGAAAAAAGTAGATAAACTTTTAAAATATAAAATTGATTAAAGAAAACATTGTCTTTAGTAGGCCTAACATCTTAAGCACTGGAAAATCTTTGTATTTTCTGAGTCGTTTTTGGAAATACATCAGCATTTATACAAAGATTTCTTTTTTAAAAAAGGATTCATAGTAAATACAGTGGTCGTTATTACCCAGGTAAAGGCTGATCAAGGGTCCGCGCAGGCTTTTTCCTTTGGCCATGATTTTCCAAGTGTGCTGTCTTGATATTTGCACAGAAGATAAATGGGGTTGAATGTCCTAGTGATGTAAGAGTCACTCACTTTTCATCATATAAAACCTTTACTTTTCATTCAGAAGGACACAGGGAAGTTACTGGGGTTCTTTTCAAAAACAGGATGCAGATCTTAGATATCCCTAAAAGGAAAGAAACGCCTGCTTGGAGATCAGAACAGGTCGGTCCTGGAAGAAATGACACAAAATAAACAACTTGCCAACCGCTGGGAGATTTGGTATAAATACTTTAAATCCTTAGGACTGGGCATATTAAATATTCGAATCCTAGAAAAGACATAAGATGAACAAAGGCCAAAGCCAGGCCCTTTCCGACTGCCCTGCTGGCAGAGAACTGCCCCTGCCCTTGGGTGACACGACTCTCCCTGGGCAGGCTGACCACACGCTGCCCTCGGGCTCAATTATTTGGAATACAGTCGCTGTCCTCTTCACCTTTAACACAGGACAATATCCTTCTGGAGAACAGAGCTGGCGAGGGGCGAGGCAGCGGAGGGTCTGGCTCCTGCAGGTGAAGCTGTGCATCCTTGTCACACCAAACAGAAACTGGCCCACACACAGGGCCCAGCACTGCCGGGCTCCGGAGGCGACGGGGTCTGAGGGCAGCAGGCAGTGGCCAGAGCAGGAGCTGCTCCGGCCACAGCAGACCCAATGGGAGGGAGCAGACCCAGCTTGCTCATGTGAACACGAGGACCGTGGCACCTTTCAGCTATGTCCCATCGCCAGGCACAGAACACTGAGGATGAGATGACCCCCAAAACTAGCTAGGAACACGGAAAAGAGGGTGGGGGGCAGAAATGGGACAACTGCTCCATCGCACTGACATACAACACCACACACGGCACCCCAGGTCCCAGCACGGTGCTGTCTTGCGCCAGAGGTGCAGGTGGCTTCGTACCCAACATAAGGTGGGCACGTTCACATGCAGGCACGGCGCTGGGCGAGGGGCCAGCAACATGGCACAGTTCATCAGAACCACCACAGCTGTCCAGCGCCCAGACACACTCCCACCAGGCTCCAACGAGAACACGGGTCCTTCATTGCTGGTAGTTTCCGTACTGGCCCTAGAAGAAATCAAGACTTAGAGGTTTTCTTTTTGTGTGTATGTGTGGTGCTAGGGATTGAACTCAGGGCTCTGTGCATGCCAGGCAAGCGCTCTACCAACTGAGCTATGTCCCCAGTCCCAAGACATGGTTCTGAGTAGGAGGGTCGGCTCTCAAAAGCGAGGCCAGCAGAGTTCAGGCCACCCAAAGAGCTGGGCAGCCTGAATGCCTCAGCACAATCCAAGTCTAGCCCAGGGCTTCTCAAGTAGAGCTGATCCTTTCCCCAGCGACACCTGGCAGCCTCTGGGTGCACTGGCATCCAGCAAGAGGCCTGCAGAGTGCATCATGGCCCCACAGATCCCTCCATCCCACAGCCCGCGGCAGGACCCCACAGCCTGCAGCTGGCCGTGTATCTCCCAGATACACAAATCAGGATCCTGGGAGCTAGATGATACTTTCCCCAAAATGTCATTGCTCTCTTCTCCGAGGCAGGCATAAAATTACAAGTCTTCCAGTCGGTCTATCACGAGATGAGAACGTTCACTTGTTATTTCCTAGTAATTCCAGTTTTGCATCAGGGGCAGGTTGCCGCCTCCTGGATTCCACAGGGCCTCCTGGATTCCACAGGCGGCTCCCAGTGCACACCCAGAGGCCAACCCCAGACCTGCCTGCATGCAGGGCCAGCACGCTGCACCCAGAGCACTCAGAGGGCACTCTGGACCACGGTCCCCCATGTCCAGTGGTCTGCTCCTTTAGGGACTCTGCCCTGATGATCACACGGCTGGCTTTACACCGTGCTCACAGTCAGACTTCAGATTGGTTCACCCTTTTAGAAGTAGGATGAGAAGCACTTAAGAAATCTGGGGCTGGGGCTGGGGCTCAGTGGTAGAGCGTTCACCTAGCACGTGCGAGGCCCTGAGTTTGATCCTCAGCACCACATAAAAATAAATAAAATAAAGGTATTGTGTCCAACTATGACTAAAAAGTAAATATTAAAAAAAAAAAAAAAAAAAAAGAAAGAAAACACCCTCTTAGCCACTCAGTTATCCAAGGAAAACAACCATAACATGGTGCTTTGGAATTTCACTAGCTGTGTGAGGTCACTGATGCCTGCTACCTACACGTCACTGTGGAGAGTCACATTTTGCTAAGGATTCTCTTCAAAGGAAGCTCCAAATAAATGTCTGAGACACATCTCCCTCTATTGTTCTACACTGCAGCTACCCGGTCTTTTCCCTGCTGTCTACAACACAACAATCTGCCATTCCCCAGGACTTTCGCATGTCCTCTCCCTGAGCCTGGCTCATCTCATCCATGAGGGTCCTTGCCCCTTGCCACAGTCTGGCTGGGCACAAAATCACGAGCCACCATACACCTTGTAGATTCAAACAGCAACTCTTTATTCTCGAACTGTCACTGGCACTTACACACACGTTCTGGGCAAATACACGTTCTGGGCCCCAAATACCCTCTGAATCCCGTGAGAACTCAATGGGAACTCAAGGAGCGGGCGAGCCTGAGGCAGCAGGATACGCCCTAAACCCCCACCCACCCTAAACCCGGATCCGCCCTGGTCCTTGAGCAAGGTCACCTTACATGCAATGACACTGCAAATGACCTGGGTCATGCCATGCATCATTCTTACTTAGCAATGGCCCTCAGCAGCCCCTTCAGTGCTTCAGGCACACAGACCCTGTCCTTGCAGTTGCAAAGGGCGACTCCTTGTGAGGCCTGTGGAGCCCTACGCCCTGCAGCCTGTCTCCATCACCTCTTTACTTAGTTATTTGCTGGTTTGTTTACTTCTCTGTGGTGCTGAGGATCGAGCCCCAAGCCTCCAGCATGCCAGGCGAGCGCCCTACCCCGAGCCATGACCCTAGTCTCATCACCACCTCTTCCCAGGCTCTTGCTGTGCCCGGGTTCTGGCCACACAGGCCTTATTGCTGCAGAAGTCCTCATTCTTGCCCACCAAGAATGGTCTTCCTTGGCTCCTGACCAACTGTCCCCTGGCAGACAGGGTTCCTGTCCACCCACCTGCTCCCAGGACAGTAGTGGGTGCCACCAACTGTGTGCTGCCTCCTCAGTGAGCTGTCTTTGCCCACAGCACAGGGTCCTGTCACTGCCCGCCTCACCCACCTGGCAGAGGCCCCAACCTGCTAGGTGCACAGTGAAAACCTGCAGAACTGATGGAGCGAAGGAGAACCTAACGGTCAGTCTAGGGTGCAACAGGCCAGCTGTCTGTCGAGGTGAGACCTTTTTTCGGTACTGGGGACGGAATGCAGGAGGGCTTTAGCAGTGAGCTATATCCCCAGCCGTTTTTATTTCATTTAAAAAATATTTTTAGTTGTAGATGGACACAATATCTTCATTTTTATTTATTTATTTTTATGTGGTGTTGAGGATTGAACCCAGGCCCTCACGCATGCGAGGCAAGCGCTCTATCGCTGAGCCTCAACCCCAGCCCAGCCCTGTTTATTCTGAGACAGGGTCTCGCTACGTTGCCAGGCAGGTCTGAACCTGTGATCCTCCTGCTGCAGCCTCCAAAGTAGCTATGGGTGTGTGCCTCAGAGCCGAGGCAGAGGTGATCATGAAAGGAACCTGGAACCAATCAAGGCTACCTCGTTATGCTTCATGACTGTCATCTCCACAGCCCTGGGGGGGGGGGGGCTCGAAGCACCCAGGTAACTTGCCTGCTCATAGCCATAAGGCCGCTGCTGCTGGGCAGAGGGTCCCGTCTGCGATGCTCGGTAGCCCCCGTACTGCTGGCCTTGTCCTTGCTGGTAGCTGGAGTACTGCGAGGGGGCACTCTGGGCAGGCCCTGAGGAGACACAGGCTCTGTGGGGACCAGCACTGGCTCACCCCTCTTTTGGAATCTCCAAAACACCAGGGACCTGTTCTTCCTCAACACGAATACGGGGAGAGAGGGCCATGGGACTACTGGCCAGACCCCGTCCTGCACCCTTGCCTGGGATGGGCCACAAGGCCTCTTCCCACACACTGTTCCAGACCAGCTGAGGTCACACACGATGGACACTGTCAACTCGTACTTCAAAGATCACAGGAAACAGGGGAAGCTTGCAGCAGAGGAGAAATGGCCAGCAATTCTGTGAAAACTAAGTTGAAGGCTTTGGAAACAATCGATAAAGGCTGGCCATGTTTTTACTGACCGAGGGCCTTGCGCGTGCCAGGCCAGCACTCCACCACTGCGCTGAGCCCAGCTCCCCAGGCTTGTCCTAGATGCTATTCAATTGGCCGTGTCATAAAGGCAAAGGGTCCTATCTGGCTCCCTCCTCCCCCAGAACCCTGTGGGCTTTGTGGGGGCCTTGCCCACGGGGCCCACCCTGAGAATGGGTCTGAGCGGCCCCAGCTCCTTTTCAAAAGGCACTCAGAGGACTCCGGTGCAGCGAGGGCTGAGACCCACTGGGACCCACTGGCCAGAATAGCTTCCTCCAAGACTCAGGAGCTGGCTGCCTGCTACACCAGAGGAAGAAGATCCTGCCTGACCCCAGATTCAAGGATAAGTAAGTGGAGAGGCTCCTTCTTTGGGTGGGTGGGGGCCTGTGAGGACTAGTGTTTTTTTCTGTCCCGAGACGAGGGATTGAATCCAGGGCCACTTTACCACTGAGCTCCATCCCCAGCCTCCCTCCCCCTTTTTGTTTTTGAGACAGGGTCTCAGCAAGTTGCTGAGGAGGCCTGGAACTTGTGATCCTCCTGCCTAGCCTCCTGAGTCACTGGGATGACAGGCATGGCCACCGCAACCCCAGCAGAGGTCACTGCCTGCCAGCTCTGACCTGGGGACGGGCAGCCTTTCTGTGTACTTTAAATGCCGAGAGCTTGCAGGGATGTCACCCAGTGGCCCTCTGTGACTGCAGGGAGAAGAGGGCATGCGCCCCCCAGGTCAGGGGAGTTCCAAGGGGAGCTTCCTGCAGTTTGGGTCTCTGGCCAAGTGCAACCTGTAGGCAAGGGGCCAGGCAGAACAGGGTCCTGACACGGGCAGACTGGGGCCAGGGCCCTGCTGAGACCTGGCCTGGGTGGAGTGAGCTTGTTCCTGCAGAGCTTTGGGTAACAGGACTCTGCAGTGTTCCTGCTGAAGGGAGCAATACCCTGGCCTCTGACTCCTGTGCACCCCATGGATCCTGAAAGCAGGGTTAGGTTGTTCAAGGGCCTCGATCAGCCTCGGCGAACTTCCTGGCTAGGTCTCAAGTTAGCGATCCTCTCGTGGGGAGCAGAAGCTCTTGAGTGAAAAGTGCTTCTGCTATGTAACGTTTTGAACAACCAACAATAAAAAAAATTAAAAAAAAAAAAAAAAAAAAGAAAAGTGCTTCTGGCCCTGCCACTAAACTAGCCCCCCTGCAGGCAGGCTCGGGGGAAAGCCCAGCAAGGTGGATGCAGAAAGCACCCTCCCACGCGGGGCTCAGTGTCTACCACTATGCTCCAACGAAAGGGACCAGGTCTCCCTGGAGAAGTGGCTGACCGTAGGGCTACACAGAAAACACAGAGGTGCTTAAAAACCCCCCAAAACTGAAACATGCTAAAGGGACACAGTGGCCAGGCGCGGTGGCACACAGCTATAATCCCAGCTGCTCGGGAGGCTGAGGTAGGAGGATCGTGAGTTCAAAGCCAGCCTCAGCAACAGTGGGTGCTAAGAAAGTCAGTGAGACCCTGTATCTAAATAAAATAAAACATAGGGCTGGCGTGTGGCTCAGTGGTCGAGTGCCCCTGAGTTCTATCCCCAGTACCCCTCCCCCCTCAAAAAAAAAAAAAAAAAAGGGCATAGGGGCCACAGCCAGGGCTATTCGACCACTAAGTACAATGGTACCAGACCATGACCCGATGTGGAGGTTAACGTCCACCTGCACATGCTGACCTAAAAACACACCTGGAGGGGTGAGTGGACAGACAAGGGACATTTCCCTGCAGAATTCCAAAGAACATGTGAAGATGATCCCTCTTGACCGGAGCTTACTGACCTGCTCCCCAGAAGGAAGGGAAGGAGGGAGGAACGGACAAAGGAGACACCTGGCTACCACCACCAGGGCCAGGCAAGCTGGCCACATTGCCACAGGCGAGCTGTGTGAGGACTGGCTGTGCGAGATGGGACCCACTGGTCTTCTTTTCAAACCCATGACCTAGTCTCACCTGGGGAAAACGGCACACCCCCGTGAGGCATGTTCACACGCCTGGCCAGTGTGCCCAAGATGGTCAAGGGGTGAGGTCATCTGTGACACCCAGAGCAGAGGAGCCCGTGGACAGGGGATGGACACCAGGGACCAGGAGTCTGGACGCAGGGTGGGTCTGGCCCCCGGGGAAGGACACCAGGGATCAGGAGTCTGGTCCCCAGGGTGGGTCTGGCCCCCGGGGAAGGACACCAGGGACCAGGAGTCTGGACGCAGGGTGGGTCTGGCCCCCGGGGAAGGACACCAGGGACCAGGAGTCTGGACGCAGGGTGGGTCTGGCCCCCGGGGAAGGACACCAGGGATCAGGAGTCTGGTCCCCAGGGTGGGTCTGGCCCCGGGAGCAAGCGCCGGTTTCCCAGTTGTGGCAGCCACGTCAGGTCACCGCAGGCCCTGGCTGGACGCAGGTCGCCCTGCACCATCCTGGCCACTGTCCTGGAGACCTGGAACTGCTCCAGAACGAGGCCCTAAGCAGGCGCGTGCCCACCTGGGGTGCAGGGCGGGCCCTCGGGGGAGCGCCCTCTTACCGTAGGCCTGCTGCTGCCCGGGGTAGCTCTGCTGGTTGGGGTACTGCTGCTGGGAGTAGGTCTGCGGCTGGGCGGTGCCCTGCTGGTACCCAGCCTGCTGCTGGCTGTACTGGGAGTTCCCTGCAGAGAGAAGGGCATGCGCTCACTGCCGGTGGCCAGCAGTAGGCCCAGGCGGGCCGTCCACATGTTCAAAGTCTACATCTCCTCTTGACAAAGAGCGACATGGCTGGTGTGGCCACTGGCCAACGCCAATGCCCTGGGCTATGCTGGGCCCCACAAGACAGGCCGAGTCCTGAGAGGAACCAGAGCCTTGCAGACCTAACTGGAAGGCGCCCTGGACACAGCCGTGTGGATGAAGCCACGTGATGGAGCCATGCTTCTCCACGCCAAAGACGGAGGGGGCGGCCAGTGGCTTCTCATGGGACGTGCCCTGTTGACCCCCAGCCTCCGCCTTCAAGCCTCCAGAGCAATGGGTTCCTGTTGCTTTAGGTGGCCGGATGATGGTCCCTTGCCACTGAATGCCCGGGAGACTGGACGGCCCACGAGCACAGCACCAGCGGCAGCTGGAAGCGAGAAGGACACCACAGCACTGACCAAAGGCACCTTGGCTGTGAAGGCCCCTGGCAAGGCGAGCGGGCAGAGAACCACGTCTGGAAGGCCCAGGAAATGGCGCAGGGAGGCCAGCAGAGCCCAGCGCAGCCGCCTGCAGACATGCACCTTCCCTCGTGTTTCAGACAGCGGGGCAGCCCAGGTACTGAGAAATGGCTACCAAGCCAGGGATGCTCAAGTGGGTCACAAGAGAGCGCCAGCAGTCTCCTGGACCACCCTGTGCAGTGAGCACTGCTGTCGTCCCCACTCTGCAGGTGGCGAAATGGACGCAGCAGCCTCACTTGGAAGATGGGCATTCAGACCCACAGGCCCTCTCGTCCTGAGCCACTAGCCACAGCAGGGCCTCTGGGAGGGGCGGGGACACCTGCATCCTGTCTCCAGGCCACTGCCTTCTCCTAGGGACACGCAGTGTGATGCCCAGGGGGCTCATGGCAGAGGGTCGCCTGGACACGTCCCTCAGGTCAAGATGCAGTCAGCTGAAGTTCACACCCCTACTGGGCCCAACGGGCTCCAGTGCTTTGAGGACATCAGGCTGAGGCCACAGCTGATCCTGGGGACCAAGTTCCTACTTCCACTCAGTGCATGCGGGCAGAAGCTTCCCACAGGCTGCCGTCGCCAGCAGGTGGGCAGAAGGCAAGAGGGCTCCGGCTCTCACTTCTTCTTCCTTCGGAGAAAACACTTGTGCTTGTTTCCAAAATCTGATTCCCGGCTGTGCCCACGCCAAGGCCTTTTCATTTCAGAGACATTGAGTAGTGAAGTGGCACACGTGTGCAGACAGCCTCGCCAAGCTCAGAGGGCACTGACGAGCTGCAGTCTCCCCACGTCTTCCTGGGGGGTCTGAAGTGCCCACTGCAGGGCCAGCAGGTCAGAGTCGGCTCCAGGCAGGGATGCCTCCCCCAGGAGGTGTCTAGACCACGTCCTGCCTCCTGCTTTCAAGCAGGCTGCTGTCTGCAAAACCCGACAAAGCGCACACGGTTCATTTGTGTGGGACCACATCTGCGTGGCCCAATTCCAGGCCCAGGAGGGGACTGAGGCTGGGGCAGGGACTGGGAGACAGGTGCACTTCTGGGACCCAGAACATGCCCAAAAGGAATGGCTGTTCTTATGAAAATGTGCCCTGGAAATACAGGGTGGCACCCAGGGGCCGAGGGTGAGACCCGAGGAGCCTGTGCTCCTGCGACCGGTCTGGCTGTGGGTGACAACCTTTCTAGGACCTGCAAAAGTTAAGTCCTTTGAAACTGAGTCCTAGTAACAGACTTCTAGAAAGCCATCTGCGTGCGTCCCACGGTCCGCCCGCCCAGCTTGAGCTCTTAACCCAGGCTCCTCCTCAACACCGAGCTGGCTCCAGCAAGCCCAGGGCAAGCGAGGCAACTCCAGGGAGCCAGAGGACTCGGTCAGTCCAGCACTTCAGGATCCACCAGAGCCTCAGCAGGCTCCTCAGGGGCCTCGGGGTTTGGCCAGCTGCAGTGTTCTTGTATTTCCTGGCCCCATTTTTACTCTTTATGAGATGACAGGTAAAGCAGCTTTTCCTGGGGTGCCTGCTCTCGTGCACCTGGAAAACCTCCAGGGATCTGGGAGGAGCAAGCACAAATGTCAGGTGTCTGACAGCAGGCCATGGATGGGGCCTCAGCAGAGCTGGACAGCCCCGGCCCGGCCTCCGCGCCACCAGGCACACACACGCACACCCACGCTCCACCTCTCTGCTCCCAGCTCTCTGTCTAGGAATCCGCAGCCTCCTGTGATGTGGTCATGAGGGATAAAGGGCAGCACTACGTACAGTGGAAGGAGAGGCCAGCCCTGACCAGTATACACACTCAGCTTACTAACACATGGTCAGGGCGTGGCGGCACGAACAAGGGACAAGGGACATATTAACAAGTTCTGGAAGCAGAAATGCAGCATGGGGTGCGCTCTGCTGCTGCTGGGATGCTGCCAGTCTGAACCCCCACTCCTAGGGGACATGTCAGTCACACTTGGCAGGCTCCTGAGCAACACCCAAGAGGACACACCAGGGGCTCTTGGGATTCCAGGAAGCGCACATGGTGTGGATGACGGCACAGCCAGGGTCCTCCTGTCCTGGTTGACAGCCAACATTTGACACTTCCAACTCTAACCTCTAAATAAGCAAATTCACTCTCATGATTGAGAAACGTAAAACCAAACAGGGGCCCACCTCGGAGAGGGACAGAGGGCACTCCACTCCTGCCGCGCTGCCCGCCCCCGCTAACTGTTCTCACTGGTGTCTCGGAGCCTTTCCCGGCTGCCTGGGGTGTGCTGTGGCAGCATGGCTGAGCACAGTCCCGTCCTCCCTCTTGTCTGCTCTGTGCTTGGCCTCTACAGTTCATAGGGAGCACCTCTTCCAGGGTCGTGCCTAGGGCCACTCAGGAGGGACTCGCTCTGTGCGGGCTGTGCTGCCGCAAGCTCACCACAGTGCCAAGCCCACTGTACCCGAACCCCTCCGGTCAGCACTCTATGGTGTCACACTCCTACCCAGCTCACTCAGCTCACCCCAGGCCTCCTGCCTCTGGTCCTTGGTGGTCAGTGCCTATGACCCACAAGGTTCCTGTGGAAGTTCTTTATGTTGGCCTCTGACTTCCAGGGGCCGCTCTGCACCCGAAGGAGGCAAGATCTATACCCCAGTCCTCAAAACAGCACTCCACTTCTCACCCCACCCAGGACCTCACAATGCACCGCCGTGGGGCGAGACAGACCACAGTCCCTTTGCACATGTTCCTCATGCTGCAGTCTAATGAGAAGAACGGAACACAGCTCTTCTCAATCCAGGAGAGAGCCAAGCCATCTGCCACTATGCTGGCATTATATACCACTTTTGTCAATTACACCTTAATAAAGCTGGGAGGAAAACTGGAAATATAAAATAATAATAATACAATAATTAAAAAAAAAAAAAAAAGAAAGAAAAACAGTGGCACAGTGATGCCACCTGTAATCCCAATGACCTGGGAGGCTGAGGCAAGAGTATCTCAAGTTCAAGGCCAGCCTGGGAAACTTAGCAAGACTGCCTCAAAATAAAAAATAAAAGACTGGGGAGTGGCTCAATGGTAGAGCACCCCTAGGTTCAATCCCCAGTACTGCTAAAAAACAAACAAACAAACAAAAAACCCAAGTATGTATCTTTACGGTGCACAACAAGAGGTATGAGGTGGGTATACATGTGAGTGGTTTCTTCACAGCAGGTTGGGACCTATTAGCTCATTGGCTCGACAGCAGAACATCTATAGATCCAATTCTCGGAAAAATAGCCCCAACAAGTGCACGCAGCCCCGTGGGCCTGCCTGCTTCCAGACAGCTGTTTCTATGGAAAGATGGGGCTGTGAAGAAGGTCCCCGGCTGCGGCACCCACATGCAGCCTCTCCCAGACCAGCGCTGGCCCGCCATCCTTTCTAGATGGGGCTCCTCCGGGAGGGACGTCCCTCATGCAGACTCACTCTGTGCTGCCCGACAGAGCCAGGTCCTCCCACGTCTGATGGTCCTGCCTTTTCTCCATCAGCCCCTAAGGCCCTCAGACCCATTCATGCTGGCCACAGACACCAGCCCACAGAAAACTGCCCAGCAGCTCAAAGCCGGCCCTCTGCCCAGGGCCCTATGCAGTCCTGAGAAGCTCCCAGGAGGTGGGGCATGTCTGCTGGTGTCTATTCTGAGCAGTGAGAAGCCATGTGTGGCCACAGCCAGGGGTCTGTCCTCCCACCTCCAAGGCTGGATCTCAGCAGGGTCCACTCTGGTGAGCACAAACTGGGCTCTAGGGAGCAGCACAGAACCTGCCTATGTCCCTATGTCCCGATGGATGACAAGCTACGTGACAATCCCACCCGTTCTGATGCAGGGCCAAGTCTGGCGTGAACTGCTTGTGCGGCTGCAAGGACCACCGAGGTGCCAGCGTGCAACTGTCCCAGCAGACCCTGAGGCGCCACCCTCTGGGTCTGTGTTCCTCTGCAGCTTCCTAACCCCGCAGCCTGGACGGTCCGTCCTCGGAACCTGCCTCAGCACCAGGTGGGGCCAGCAGGCCAGTGTCTGCAGGCGGAAAGCCTGGGGGCCAGACCCACCCCTCAGGACAAGCGGGGTGGGCTCGGCGGTGCAAGAAGGTGGAGCAGCCCAGGACGCTCACTGGGTCCTGGCAGGTGGCCTGCCACCAGCCTTCTGGAGGACTTTCCCTGTTTTCAAATCTTCTAAAATATTTTGCCACGTGTAACTAAAAACCAGAATTGCTTTGTGGAAAGCAGTGTGCGGGTTCCTGGAGAAGCCAGGCACAACTGCCACGTGACCCACGTGCAGCCTGCCACCTTCACCGCAGCACCATCAATGACAGCCAAAGCACAGGCCAAGTGTCGGGAACAGAGGAGGGCAGAGGAAGCACACCGCGGGCCTTCAGAAAGGGCCACCTGGCCCCGCTACAACAAGGAAGCTGAGGACACCAGTGGGGTGTGGCGAGCTGGTCACGGGAGGCCCCAGGCAGTGCACACCACGGAGGCCGAGGCAGAAGGGTGGGTCAGGGGGCTTGGGGGGGCAGGGCTGGCGTTCAGTGGGGACAGTCTTGGTGTCAGGTGTGGGGAGTCCTGTGTGTGGGGGCGGCATGGTGCTGCATGCCACTATGAATGTGCGCAGGCCACTGGGCAGGCTGTCTGAACAGGGCTGCATGGTAAGTGTCGTTTGTGGCATATTTACCCACAAATGCACGTAAGGAACGCACCTGAGCGTGGCCTAGGCAAGCCACCTGTTTCTTGCTCTCCCTCACCCGGCCCGTCACAGCCCTGCCGTTCCCACCACCAACGTCTGGACCAGGAAGCCTAGAACTGGGCAGCAGAGGCCCCGCAGGCCTGTGAGCTGAGGGCACTCCGGGGCTGCGCTCACCCGCAGGGGATCTGACTGCGCAGCTCTCTCCCCAAGGCACCTTCAGCGACGTGCCACTGGTGGCGAGGGTGGGCACATTCAAACCATGAAGTGGGAAGGCCAGGGCTGTCTGCCTGAGAGCAAGCTCCCATCACCCGCCACCCCACGGCGCTCTGGGCAGGGCTGCAAGCACCTGGCCCAAGACGTGTCTGACCCGGTCAGCAGGGCTCTGGAGAAATGCTGGGCCAGACCTGACCATGCCACCCCACCCCACACACTCCCGGCCTGGCTCATGAGGGCTTTAGGTGCCTCAGTCCCTGCTGGGTGGCTCTGATTGAGGAGGCTGAGAGCAGCTCCCAGGCCACACACTGGACAGCTGGACCGCACGGCAGGTTTGTCCCCCGCACCCCCAGTGTCCAGCCGAGGCTCTCCCATATCCCCACACACCAGGCAGGCAGGACCCGGCACCTGGCGGAACACCCGCATCTTCTAGGAGAAGGTTCTCGCAGCTCTGTGCTACCGCGTGTCTGGGTCCAGGGCGGCCCTGGGCAGCACTGCTTGTTCTCAGGCGCGTGGCGTCCCCGCTCAGGGCTGCTTACCCCCCTCGTAGTAGTGCTGCGTGGACTCCTCGAAGGAGCGCTCGTAGCTCTGCTCCGAGTAGGACGACTGCTGGTAGGCATAGTCACTGTGGCCTGCAAGAGACGGGCATCGGCTGTGGGCAGGCCGCACGCTGCCTCTCGGTCCTGGGGGAGACGTGCGAGCCCAGGAAAGGACTGTCGGGCCAGGCCAGGGACATGGCAGAGCGGGTCAAGGGCCTGATTGCCCAGGTGGCCACACCCTGACCCCAGCAACTCCGGGGATGACAAGTTCAGGGCAGCCTCAGCAGTCAGGATAAGAGGCAGACGTGCTGGGACGTAGCTCCCATACCAAAAATAAGCAAACAAAACGCAGGGGTCACTTCCCACACCCCGGGCTACTGAGAGGCCAGGTCCAGTCTGTCACAGCTGGCTCCGGGAGCACCAGCTGCTCTCCTCTGGCCCTGCTTGGCTCTTGGGGCTTCGGGGCAGGGTGCTGTGTGGCACCATGACTACGGGGACACAGCCTGCCCCATGGCTGGCCTCGGTGAGCATCTACACCCATTTCCCAGCAGGAGGGCACCTGCCTCACGCCCAGGCTAACTGGGCAGCCCACCCGGCCGTCCTCTAGGGAGCCCTGTCTTTGTCCTCCCAAACCTATGCATTTTTAAAGACTAGTTTAAATGCTACCTTCTCAAATCCTGGGATGATCTAAATGCACAATCAGAGGTGACAAGTAGCGGGTGCTGTGCAGGCCTGCAGCCCACCCGAGGCCGTCTCAGGGTCCGTCTATGGCAGACAGGCCCTCCCAGCTCAGACTCCACGGCTGAGCCTGCGTCCTGCCCCCGCGTGCTCGGGCCTCACCCTCGGGGTAGTACTGCTGGCTCATGGGCTCCGAGGCGGCCTGGCTGTGGCCGTACGGCTCGCTGTAGTACTCCTCCTGGCCCAGGTACTGCTGCGCAGAGCCTGCAGGCAACACCACGCTCAGGACCCACACAGCGTGGGGCAGCTTTCCTTATAGCCAGGACCCAGTTGGGCAGCAGGGCCCACCACAAAGAACTCACCCGGGGCCAGGACCGCAGCCACCAGGCCTCCCCTCCTCCCGCCCCAGCAAGGCTCTGGGTCTGGCATCTGCAACCACCACCAGCTGCCCCTCCCTCGGGTCCCTTGCCCAGAGGACCACAGCCCCACACCAGGTCACCTCCAGAACACGTGGACCCTCAGCAGGCCCAGTGTCCTCGCTCATGCACAGGTGGGGAAACGCGGGAGCAGGGGTCCTGGGTGCATGCTCCCCTGAGGGCCTCACCTTGCTGGGAGGGCCGGTAGGGCGCCATGGGCCGCTGCCCCATCATGCTGCTGCCCTGGCCGCCCTGGCCCATCATGGCCATGGACGACTGGCCCTGGTAGTGTTGGCTCCCGCCCTGCGCAGAGCTGTAGTGGGATGTGGCCGCCTGCTGGTGCATCATGGAGACTGTTTGACAGAGACCCCGAGTCACCTGGGAAGCGCAGGCCAGCCCCTGACCTCCCACCCCCATGTCACCTGGACCCCAAGGCATGTCTCCTAGCACAGGGTCAGGGCCCAGGGCTGGGTGCTGGTCTACACGTGCCTCTGGGCAGGAGGACGGGGCTCCCACGGCAACACACCATGGCCCCGCAACTCTCAGCAAACCCTAGCCCAAGCAGTCCCGACCTTCCCTGTCCCTGGGCAGGTCCTGAGTCACACTGTCCCCTGAGCACCCCGACTGACCCGCCTGTTGGCCTGTCACACTCGTCCTGCTCAGAGGTGCGGGGCAGCTCCAGAGAGACAGGCAGGAGCCACCGTTTTAAGGTTTCTAGCAACCACGTTGGAGAAGAAAGGGGGGTCTGTCCTGATACGTTTTGTTGGAGTCAATACTTCCAAGTTACATTTTAGCATGTGATTAACAAACTTGGGAGGCATTTCACGTCCTGTTCTGTAATAAGCTCTAAAGACTAGCGTTTGTAACTCAGGGAACATCCTGCTTCGGGAGCCACTCCACCGAGCCCATGAGGCTCCCAGACCCAGGCCATGCTGCCCCCCACCAGGGCCTCCCGAGAAGCAGCCCAGAGTCACCATCACTGCATGCCACTGGCTTGGCCCTGTGGAGGCCTGGGGGAGGCGGCCAGCCCTGCTGATCCTCTCCTTCCCTGTGCCCAGTACATGGGTGACCCCGGGACCCACAGGCACGGCCCGCGGTGAGTACCTGGGTTGGACTGCATGTTGATGTTGGTCCGAGACACGTAGTTGCTGATGGCGCCCTGGCCCTGCATGGGGACGCTCTGAGAGGCAGGTCCCGAGTGGCTGTAACCAGGTCCCGAGCCGTGGCCACTACCAGACATGCTCATGGAAGTTGTGGGCAGGGTGCTCTGCACCGTCTGCTGCATGGACACGTGACTGGGACCTGTGGAGGGTGGGCATCAGGGGCGGGGCCAGTGAGCACCTCCGTCTCCTCTGGGCAGCTCTGGGGAGGGAGGCGACTAACCCAGGTCAGCCCCAGGTCAAGCAAGTGCACACGTGACGAGCGGGTCCCTCTCCAGGCAGCCGGGCTCCACTCCCACTGGGTGCCCACTGGAACCGCACTCTGCATTCGAAGTGGGCATCGTGTGACCATGTGCGCATGGTGGGGTCTGGAGCTCTGCTCCCTGGGCACGGTGACTCCAGGACGCGGAAGCCAGGGACACCGAGCCCAGCCCTGCAGGCTGGGGGGGCCCCACCGTGGCAGCTGCCCCTGTGGCTGTCTCAGGGACCGTGGTACTGGGAATGTCCCCTGCAAACCTGCTCACCATTGCCGATCTGGCCCTGCATGAGGGAGGCCGGGGGCAGGCCTGTGCTGATGGCGTCGCTGAGGCTGCCTTGGGGGTGCAGGCCCTGGCTGGAACCGCTCTGGCTCAGTGCTCCGGGGCCCAGGTTCATGTTCTGGGTGGGCGGCTGCAGTGACAGAAGGTTGGGAGGATGGCTAACTAAGAGCCACCAACAGCCACCTGGGATTTGGTGGCGCACAGAATTCTCACTGCATCCATGGCCATCTGTTCAATGTCGGAGACCTACAGCCACTGTCACGCTCTGCAGCACAGTGGTGGTGACTAGGCCCCAACATCTCAGGCCTAGTGGAGACAACACAGTGTAAACAAGAGCCCAGCCTGTCCACACACACTTGGGTGTTCAAAAACTGGTCCCCTTGCTGGGACGACAGGGAACCCCTTTGCTGGCCCCCCATATCCTTCTCGGGATCGGCTGACAAGCACCTCAGTGTCCACAGCCCCCACCATTTTGCACTCCAGGGCCTTGGCACAAGCTGGCTCACTGATGTTCCCTGCACTCCTTCTACCTGTGCCCCCTCCTCTCTCATTCTTTATTCCCCCAAGCCCACCTCTGATCACAGTACGCAGCAGGGAGGCGGGATGTACGGGAGACAGGAGACCCCCTGGACCGTCACTCCCACATCTAGATCAACCTACGGCCCCAAATGTTGGCCCCAAACAGAAGCCTCCAGCAGGCTCTGCTGGCACCTACCGGGAGAGGGGACCCGACAGGCCAACCAGGGCTGCTTAACATTACGGACTTACAAAACATGCCTTAACAGTTCCAATGCCACCACTTTCCAGGGGAACCAGGGCACTGGTAAGTGAGCCGTTCTGGGGCCATGGCACCCATCAACGCGAGGCTGCTACTTCCCTGGCTGCACTTTCCCCAACATGGAAGAGGCCAAAGCGATCGCACCTCACAGTGAAAATTCAATTTAGGGAAAACGTTTTTAAAACCAAATCAGTCCAGGCACAGTGGCCCACGCCTGTAATCCTAGCAACTCAGGAGGCTGAGGCAGGAGGATCACAAGTTTGAGGCCAGCCTCAAGAATACAGCAAGGCCCCATCTCAAAATAAAAAATAAAAACGTGGCTCAGTGTAGAGGACCCCTGTGTTCGATGCCTTGGACAAACACAACTCCCTCAAAAAAGCCAAACACTGAGACTGTCATCTAGAGTATTTGTGGCACTGGGGGTTTTCCTGGTTAAGCTCCGCTTCCAGTCACAGCACGTGCACAGCTCCTGATGGCTGACGCTGGACAGAGGAGTCACACTGTGCAAGGCCGAGTCAGAGCCCTGGCCCCAAAAGACAAGGAAGGGCCCAGCAGGCCCAGAGGGACCCCACTCCAGTGCTCAGACACCGGCCGCCCACCCTCCCAGGTTGCCTGTTGGGGGTCGAGTCACCCTCCCCAACGGGAGGGACCTGTCCACCGCCGACAGGTTTACCACCAGTGTGACAGAAAGGTTCACACCACAGCCCCAGGCCCCAACGCCTGCCTCCCCAAGATGTGGTCCCTCAGGTCACCTTCCTACTGGAGGTGACACGCTGGGAACCTGGACCTAGGCAGTGTGTGGCTCCTGGCGGTAAGTGGGGAGCCCTGGCCCCCGTGCCTGGCACTCACGGCGGGCAGCAGCGACTGCATGTTCTGGTTGGAGTCGGCTATGGTGGCCAGGTAGACCAGGTTCCGGTGCAGGATCTGCTGGTACCTGTGGGAGGGGACACGCGAGTGAGGCAGAAGCAGGTTTAACCAGGAGCTGGGACCTCTAGCTAAACCCTGTCAGGACACCAGGCACAGGCCCCACGGCCTGGTCAAAAACAGACAGGTGGCAGCGCTGGGGGTCCAGCAGGGGCAGGCAGGAAGTGGACCCAGCCCAGCGCTGAGCAGGCTCCCGCCCCAGGAGGAAGCAGTGCTCGGTCTCTTCAGAGAGTGCAGGTGGGGGACTGGCTCAAGGAGGCAGAGGCCACAGGGGACAGAGCAGGCAGTGGCCCAGCGTTGGGCTAACTCCACAGCCAGCTGCCCGAGCACCCCAGAGGACACAGGAGTGACAGGGATCCCAAGCTCTCCCACGTCACACCCGGGGGTCCCAACCCCATACACTCATCACACTTGGGGGACTCGAGCCCCCCCACTGAGCCTGGTAACCCACAGGCATACTCTGCGGGAGGTGCCAGGTCATGGAAGGCAAGGGCAGCCCTGGTGTGTCCACAGCTATGTAGGCCCGGGCTCCCTGACGCCCCCCGCCCCCCCGCCCACTCACTGGGTGCACTCCGCCGTCTTGCCCTTGCTCTGGTAGTCCAGGATGCACTGGATCAGGTGGTGGTTCTCGTCCAGCATCTGCAGCAGACGTGGGTGTGAACGGGGCCTGGGCACCAAGGCTTCCTCGGAGCAACCACAGGGCATCCGCCCAGCAAGCCTAGCGAGTTCACCACAGGGTGCAGGACCCCGGGGGTGCCTCGGAGCCCCACCTGCAGGGCGCGACAGGTGCTCAAAGCACAGCAGACCCCAACAGGCGTACCACCCATGTGACTGGAAGGCTCACACCACCAGCCCCAGGCCCTGACCCCTGCCTGAGGTAGCACACAGGGTCCTGCCCTGGGGACAGGAGGAACCGCAGGCACACGGCCTGGGGCAGGAGGCTCGGGCAGGACGAAGGAGCTGAATAGGACACGCACCTGTGGCCACTGACCCGCAGCCTCACCCCTCGGGTCTCCACCACCCGAGTGCCAAATGAGCTGTGGTGGGACAGACGGGCCTGCCCACGCAGGGAACCCCGTCGGCCTCGCACAGCGTAGGTGTGTGACGTGCACCGACTCAGGAGCTGAAACCCAGGCTGAGACCAAGGCCACTGAAAGGCAGGCGTGGGCACCCCAGAGCTGGGCAGGGCTCTCAGCGAGGGTGCACAGGGCCAAGGTCAGGAAGGCCAGGCCTGCTCCCCAGGCACGCTCCACACAGCAACATCAGTATTGCAGGGACTGGTCAGAAACAGGTTCTTGAGCCTGTCCCTGCCCAGGTGGTGTGCCCAGAGGCCTCTGAGAAGCACTGGGTTGGGCTCACGGCTACACAGACCCCTTCCAAGGCTTCCTACACCCGGAAGTCCCAGGACCTCACCCAGGGACCCTCCAGCACTGGGCTGCCTCACTGTCCTGGTGTGTGCCTATCCAGCAGAGAGGACGAGGTAGCGGGGACAGGAGGCTGGGTATGAAGGTGTCTGTGGGCAGCGGGGAACCACACCGGTTTGTGGGCATGGAGGTCACATGAGAGCCCCTATTCCCAGGTGGCTACTTGGGGGCAGCACAAGGATGGCTAGGGAGGCCCAGGGGGTGGCCATGGCGGGTGGGACAAAGAGGAAGGGAGCTGTGGGAACCACGGCACACTGCCACACGAGCCATTCCCTACCTGGAGGGACCATGCCCTCCACGGGACAGAGCACATGGCACCTGTGCCTCCTCATCCCCAGAGGCCTCTCCTCCTCTCCACTCTCAAGAAGTGGCCCATATCTGCGATCCTAGTGACTCAGGAGACGGAGGCGGGAGGATTGTGAGTTCAAGGCCAGCTTCATCACTTTGGCAAGACCCTGCCTCAAACCCTGAGCCTGATGTTTTCCATCTCCACCAAACACACAGCCACCTCAGCCCCCGTCGTCGTCAGCGGCCGACTCTGCAGCCCCTAGAGCAGGTGGAGCCCTAACAGCAAGGGGAAGAGGGGCCCAGCTGCCCACCGTCCCTCAGGGCTGCCTACCTTTTCCTCCGCCCTCCAATGCGGGTCCCTGAAGTCTGTCCTTGGGGTCTAGCTCCCGGAGCACTGGCAATGCCGCCTGGAGGGCGAGCACAGCCTACAGTTCTGTAAGTTTCAACGCCCTCCTCTCCACGATTTTTTTTTTTTGGTATCAGGAATTGAACCCAGGGCCTCTGCCCCTGAACTACATCCCCAGTCTCTTGCTAAGTTGCTTAGGGTCTAAGTTGCCCAGGCTGCCTTGAACTTGTGACCCTCCTGCCTGGCCTCCTACACCCCTGGAACCACAGGCCTGCCCCACCTCTGCCCCTCTACCTCCTGTAGCGTTCCGCCCCACTGTGACAAGATGCCTAGCCCAGCTCAGTGGAGGAGCCGTCCTGAAACAGGGAACCACTAGGGGGCGCTGCCAGCCAGCAGTTGCCACAGAGCCCGCCTGTGTGCAGGTGAGGGCACTCCGGGTCCTTCTCCAGACTGATTAAAGAAAGAAGCACTGGGATTTCTTGTTTTGATCCCAGCATCCAACTCCTGGTTACTCACTCCCAGGCAGGATTCTCTCCAAGGACACTAATGGATGCTGCGAAGCCACCTGGGCCACCCACAGTAGCTCAAGTGGAGAAATGCTAGGTGGTCGCTGTGAGGATTATGGTACAACCACAGGGTGGGACACTGCCCAGCCATGGAGATGCTTCACAGCTCGCTCTCACACAAGGAGATACTGGGCGGCTCTCGGGATGGTTTAGAAGCAGCACACAGCTCCCTTAAGTTAGAAATCCTTGTAGGAAAGGGGCAGGACGCAGGCTGAGGGCCAGAGTCTTGAAGATCTGCCCGCAGAGTAAGGGACAAGAGAAGAAGAAACGCAGAAGCCAGAACAGGGCACAATGAGCAGCTGGAGGGAGAACCCCAGAGCCAGGGTGCTGATCCAAGTGGGGTCTGACCCGCTGCACAGAGCCACATGGGCAAAGGCCAAGGAGGCTCAGGACCTACTCACCCCTGACCCCCAGAGCACTGGGTCCCTCTTGGCAGGAGATGTGTCCAGCCTGGGAGGAAAGATGTCCAGCCTGAGAGGAAAGATGCTGGACTCCTGAGAGCAGAGAGCACTTCCCAGCAAAGCCCCCAGCACACGCCTGGCTGGAGTGCAGTTGAGCCCCACCACACCTGCTCCCCCAGAAGGAATGAGGCCTATTTGGAGGCTGAGAGGCAGCAGCCTGCAAGAGTTGGAAGCCATGGCTAATGCTTGGGAGACCAGGACCACAATGTCCGGCAAACGATGGATAAAGAGCAGTCATCACCAGGAGAGGGAATGGAAACCTGTTTAAAACAGCACCAAGGGTCAAAGAACTCCTGGGAATAAAAAACCATTCAAGGGGCTGGGCTGGGGCTCAGTGGTAGAGCGCCCGCCTCGCGTGTGTGAGGCCCTGGGTCCGATCCTCAGCAGCACATAGAAATAAATCAAGGTATTGTGTCCAACTACGACTAAAACAGACAAACAAAAAGTCCAGGTGTCTTATGAGTTGAAGGACCCTTAGGAAAGAAACAAGACTAATGGAAAAGCGATGCGATGACAGGGACGGTGGGGCTCCTGAGAGGGACAACCCAACTGGAGACTGCAGAGGGGTAGAGACCTGAGGGGGAGACTTCTGGCAGGGCGATGGCATTGCAGAGGAGACCCAGGAGGGTGATGCCCTCGCAGAGGAGGCTCCAGGAGGGCAGTGAACCCCCAGAGGACAACCCTGTGGGCGTGATGACCCAGCCTGAGGTGCCTATTGGAGGGCTGATGACCTGGCCCTGACAGAGGGTTCCACAGAGTCACCGATCTAACTGAGGGACTCCAGAGGGGTGATGGAGGAGCATGACCTAACGGACAAGAATTTCCAAGGCAGGATCATGGAACCCTGGGGAGGAGACCCAGCCCGGGGGACTTCTGTAAGAGCACCGCAGACCACTGAAGGAACCCGACACCGTCAACATTTACCCACAGCAGAGACGGGAATTAGGCGTGAGAGTTCCAAACAGCTCACACTTACACACCCAGGGTCCACAGCAGTGCCTCCTGCCTGTGGCCTATCACAAGGAACGGAGTCCTCAGCTCCCTTGCCAAGTGCCACTGCTGCATTCTGGCCCCTCCTCTACGCATCCAGGGCTCGGTGAAAAGGGTGAAGGCAGTCAACGATGACACTTTAGCCACAAACACAGCTCACTAGGTCACTTTGGATTCATTTTCAAAATGAGGAAACCCAGGCCTAGAAAGCCCATGTGTGGACGGTCTCAGTGCAACAGGAAAGTGAACCCAGGACGCTGGCCTGCCCACCCTCCTCAGTTCCACCTGTGTCCATATCTGGGCCTGCTTTGCAGAAGCCTTCCTTCCACCTGTGGGACAGCAGGCTTTCCAACCCTCTGCCTTCTCTTCCCTTCACGTCACAGATCAGGCACCAAAGCCCGGCTCTATCTCTTTCCAGCTGCACAGGGTTTATAGGACATTCATGCCTCTAAGTCACTAAAGGGTAGATACCCTTTATTCCTGCACTGCCAGGGGCAGTAGGCATTTCTGCAGCCTGCTGATTAGGGGTTCCAATGAAGCTTCCCTGTGACACCAAGCGCTCAGAGGCAAGTGGCCTGCCACTGACCCACTGGCCTAGAAACAGGCTCAGGGCAGAGGGCCAGAGTCCTGAGGAGGGCTCCTAGGGGACCACCAGGGAGTGAGCCTCACCAGCCATGACCAGAAGCTGCACTCTCCTTCTGCCCCAGCTCCCCACAACCAGGACACCCACCAGCCTTAGAAAGGAAATAAGCACAGGGAGGTGGGCGGCGCTGTCTTTCTCCAAAGGCACCCTCTCACTGGGCGGAGGAGCTCCCGAGGCCCTGGCAGTGGGCCAGCAGACACCTTGGAGTACCCAGCCAGAGGGCTCACAGCCCCGCTGCACTGGGTCAAGGGGATGAGGCCTGGGCTGTGACTGTCCCCACCCAGAGAACAACACCCTTCCCTGCTTCACCCCAAGTGCACGGTGCACTACTCAGGTTCAAAGGCTGTGCAAAGAGGGGACACAAAGAGGCCAAAGGCCAGTTCCCCAGTGGCTCCTGGATCCCTCCCCATGGTGGACCCCAGACAGAGCACCCCATCCTGGAGATGGAAAGACAGGCTCCTGTGCTCCCCTTCAGTGGTGGGTGGAGGAGAGGAGACGTGTCTAATCACAGGGAAGGAAGTGCTGTCACTCCTAGAAGTCACTACTTTGCCATTTTTTTTTTCTTTTCTTTTGAAACCAGGGCTTGAACCCAGGGGCACTTAGCCACTGAGCTACATACCCAGAGTCCCCATTTAAAAAAAAATTTTTTTTTTCAATTATTTAGAGACAGGGTCTTGCTGAGTTGCTTAGGGGCTTGCTAAGTTGCTGAGACTGGCTTTGAACTGGCAAACCTCCTGCTTCAGCCTCCTGAGCTGCTGGGATTATAGGTGTGCACCACTATGCCCAGCACACCTCACCATGTTAATGGCAGGTTCAAGTGCCCAGGCCACTCACAGTGTGGGGGCAGCTCTCTTCACAGAGGAAGACATACCTTTTCAACTGGATCACCTGTGTTCTCTGTGATAGCAGTTCCAGGTCCGAGGACAGCACAGAAGACCAACTGCTGACCCAGCTCCCAAGCCCTCTCCCATCATCATCCAAACCTAGGCACACATCCCTACCCAGATTGTCATCTCTCACCTATGTCCCTTATATCCCACACCTGGGCACAGGTACACTGGGGCAGGGCTGTTCTGATTTCCACCACTTCCTGGCTGGGAAAATCTGTTGCCTGAAGAATCTGAGATGCCTAAATGGGGACTGGAGTGTGAAGTACAAATTTCTGAATAAATATTGAAGCCAGAAACAGACTGTTAAGTTCCAGAAGGCCATGGCTCCAGGAGACCTGTGGGATGCTGATGTGTGCTTCCAAGTCTGGGGTCCACCCTCCCGCCAGGCAAAAGTCCTGGCCAGATGCCACAGCAACAGCAGCCCCCTGCAGCCCCTGAGTCTTCGTATGTCTCAATTTGCTCCACTATAAAATGGGGACGATAATGACTTCCATGAAGAATTAAATTAATTAAGATATGTAAAGATCTTCCAACAGTGCCTAGAATGCAATGGCGCTACAGCAGTGCTTGCTAATAAAAAAGCCATGCTTGCAAGCCTGCATTTCGGCTCTTGGCAAACGTTTTCTCCTCTGCTTGGAGCGGGCCAGGCTCCCCACTTGTTAACCACTACATTTCTAAAGACAGCAACAGCAAGGGCACTTCCGCCAAGAGAGCAGGGCAGCAAGGCGAGCGCACCGGGGCCGAAGAGGCTTACAGGAACCCAGGAATCCTGCTGTAGATGGAACCAGAGTCCAAAAGAGGAACCGACACAGCTACAGAAGACAAGCTCAGACAGGAATGCCTGAACACTCGTTTTCTTCTCCACATCTTCTAACGGCTTTTAGGGAAGTGGCCCCCGCCCGTAAGAAGGCTTTCTCTAGAAAGCTTTGGCCCCAACAGGCGAGAAGGCGGTAGGACAAATCTGTCGTTTCGGTTGGGCGAGGACGCTGAAAGCGGACTGACCGGGAAAGAGGGCGGGGACGCGCCGGCCCGCAAGTCTGCTGCGCGCTCTGCTCAGGGCTGCGGGCCGCGGGACCTGCACTCACACCTCCGATCCGTCCCTTTGTGCCTGGCGCTCTACACCTTACTAAAGCGGCTGCCTCGCCGTCGCCGCGCGCCCCTTCTCTACTCGCCAAGTTGCGCGCTATGGGCGGAGCGGCCGCCGGGCTTCGAGCAGAGCGCGTGGAGCCCCAGTCGGCCGAGACAGCTCCGGAGGCGCGCTCTGCGGACTCGGCAGCGCGCTCGGGGCCAGCACCCCGGCGGCCATCCGGCCCTGCCGCCCGGCGCCCCGGCCAAGGGAACGCGCGTCCCCGCAAAGTCAGCGCGGGCTCTCCGGGGAGCGCCCCCGTCGGCCCAAAGCTCCCAGGCGCGCCACTGCGGACAGCGGGGCGCCGGGCCGCCGTCGGGTCTCACGGCCACCCGGCTGCGCCCCGGCTTTGTTCGCGCCCCACGCCCAGCCCCGCGCCCGCCGCCCACACCCCGCAGACCTGCGCCGCCCACCTTTTGAATGGTTTGCTGCGTGACCTCTCCTTTGCCTCTCGGCCGCGCGGACGCGAAGGCCACGGACATGGTGGTGGCGCGGGCAGAGCCGGTGATCACCGGGGTCTATCCTCCTGCGGCGCCCGGCAGCCCGAGGTGCCCATTCTCCGCAGCGCGGGCGGGGCAGGGGGCGCCGCGCCGTGGGCTCGCCCGCCCCGCCGCTGCCGCCGACCGCCGGAGCCCGCCGCGCTACCGCTCCGAGCGCCGCCGCCGCCGCAGGCCGCGCTCCGCGCAAGGCCCCCCGGAGCCCGCCCCGCGCCCCGCGCCCGCTCGCTGCCGCCGCGCCGCCCCCCGCGCCCCGCGCCGGTGGTTCCGCCCGCCGCGCCCCGCCCGCCTCGCACGTCCGCCTGGCGCGGCGACGCGGCGACGCCGGCAGCGTGGCGGGCGGGGCTGCGGCGGGCGTCCGTGAGTGTGCGCTTTTGAGCGGCGGCGAGAGCTCCGCGCCCCGCCGGCATGAGCTACGACCGCGCCATCACCGTCTTCTCGCCCGACGGCCACCTCTTCCAAGTGGAATACGCGCAGGAGGCCGTCAAGAAGGGCTCGACTGCGGTGAGCACGGGGCCGGGGCGCGGCGGGCCGAGCGCCTCCTTGGAGGCGGGCAGCAGCGCGTCTGGGGCGGCGGGCCTGCAGACAGGGCACGGGCGGCGAGGCTGGCGACCAGGAGCGGAGCAGAGCCGCGGGTACGCGCCCATGCCGTGGAGAGCTGGTGACGCTTGGGCGGCGGCCGCGCTTTGGGCCGTTCTGTAGCCTCGGCGGTGGCCTCCGCCGGGCGCCGCAACGCGGGCTGCCGGGCCGCGCGCCGGGCTGGGGCCATCTTGAGGCGCCGGGAGCTGAGGCCCCAGGTGCGCAGGCGGCAGGAGGGCTGGCGGCGTTCCCGCAGCCAGCTGTGGCGGGGACCGCCCCGGCGAGACCCAGGTGGGCGTCCAGAACAAAAGGAGGCTCGGCGGCCTGCGCTGGTACCAGGCCGCTTCCGGGTCCAGCTGCGCCGCGGAAGGCGCACTCTGTCACGCCGAGTTCTGGTCCCAGCGTGGCGCTCTCGCCTCGCCAGTGTTCTTGTTCAGGGACTCAACTGTTCGTCACTATAGGAAACGTCAAATTATGACTCTTTGGGACACCTGCCAATGTTACTGGCAAACCGTAGGACGATTTTTCTTGTTACCTGGTCTTTTAGAGGTTGAGCGGACACACGGTTCTGAATTTTAAGTGTTTCCATCTCCCGAGTCTTTAACCATTTTGAAATTAAAGCTTCAGGTATGTCTGGTGACCTAACAGTCCAAAGGGCTGTGGCAGAGGAACAGGCTAATGCCCACCAGGGACTCCCAGTGCCTGCTCTGCGTGGCCAGCTGCAGCTTGCAAGCTTCTCTTGTTCGCTGCTTGACGCTAAAGGACATTTGAGGAATCACAGGGCAAACTGAAACACACTCCAGGCTGGGGGCCAGATGGACTGGCCAAGACCTTGCTGAGGTGCCCCTAGCACCTGGAAGCCAAGGCCAGGGATGCTACTCCACTGGCCACAGCACTGTACAATCCCACCTGCTGCAGGGCCCTCTATAGCAGGCAGGCTTTGTTGGTCCCAATGTTCCTGCACTTGTCTAGATTCAAGGGTCAACTTCAGGTGATTTCCCCTTTGTAATCTACATCCTCCTCTCTGCTGTGCCTGCCAAAAACAGGGTGATGTTGACTTTTCAGTAGGTAGTTGTTGCAAACCAGGAGTTTGTCCCTGGCTTTGAGGTTTGGAAGGACTAATCCTTGGACTGAAATGAAGCATTCACATATTACTGGCTAGCTACACTATTCACAAACTACTGGCTAGCCTAGAACACCACATCAGTATCTAAAAGGCCCAGGTTGCACACCTGGATCCTGGAACCTGCACTAGCTCCACCAGGAGTGGGTCATTAACTCCTAGTTTGCAGGGCTAGGTGCCCTGTGACAGACAAGGAGAGAAAGAGGTGTGGACACACACCTTCCTGTGGGGTTCTTGCCTCCAGTCTTTCCAGGGCCCACATTAATATGAGCTCTCATGTTCTGTGCCCAGTAGGATTCTCATGTGGCTTGTGGATTTTTATTAAAGGTTGGTGTTCGAGGAAGGGACATTGTTGTTCTTGGTGTGGAAAAGAAATCAGTGGCCAAACTACAAGATGAAAGAACAGTGCGCAAGATCTGTGCTTTGGACGACAATGTCTGCATGGCCTTTGCAGGTATGAGCCCTGCCAGGGCCTTCTCTGGAGTCACGGTGTGCAGCAGAGCTTTGGGGACTAGTTGGGGAGAGGGGCAGTTGGGAGACATGTAAACCAGGTTTCTTGGGACCCTCTGCTGGGGTGGGCACAAATGGCCAAATGTGTCTTGCTGCCCAGGTAGGGCTGCTGTGCTGCTTCACCTCCAGTTACCTTCCTTGGTCAGTTATCAGGGTGTAATCACCCTGTACCTGTGGCACGGAGGACAGTGCTTTGCCATCACCAGCCAACTAATGGGTGGCATTTGTGGAACACCAGCAGTGCATTGCCATGGCCTTGATCCTGCCCTCCCTTAGAAGATCCAATCTAGGAAGATGTGTTTTTTGTTTTTCAGTACTGAGGCGTGAGCCCTGGGCTTTGAGCATGCTAGACAAGTGCTCTCACTGAGCTACATCCCCAGCCCTAGTATGTTTAAATAGGATCTGATGCACTCGGTTTTTTTTTTTTTTTTTTTCCGGTGGAAGGGTATTCCAGGGATCAAATCCAGGAGTGCTTAACCACTGGTAACATTCTCAGCCCGTTTTATATTTTTTGAGATAAGATTTCTCTAAGTTGCTGAGCTGACTTTGAACTTGAGATCTTCCTGCCTCAGCTTCCCAAGCTGCTGGGATCGTAGGTGTGCGCCACCGTGGCCAGCCCACACAACTTCTCATGTGTTCCACTTTCTCAGAAGTTTCTGAGGGCTGATTAGTTCCACTGTCCGTCACTCAGAAATGCTGTGCTGGGTTTCAGAGGGCAGCTTTTGGAACTCGTCTGCTTATGTAATTCTTACCTGGGTGGAACAGTGAGTGGCAGCTGCAGCAGAAGCTCCTCTGCCTCCATTGCAGGCCTCACTGCCGATGCACGGATAGTCATCAACAGGGCCCGAGTGGAGTGCCAGAGCCACCGGCTGACTGTGGAGGACCCTGTCACCGTGGAGTACATCACCCGCTACATTGCCAGCCTGAAGCAGGTGAGTGCTGCCCTCCTTGTGATGCAGCAGGCACTGTCCTGGAGTGTCCTGTGTGGTGTTACCTCACGCGGACGTCTTCTTCGGTTCCTGGCCTCGGCTAAGTCTGCGCGCGCGTGTGTGTGTGTGTGTGTGTGTGTGTGAGACTTAAGGCCTCTCCCATTGGGCGGCACTGTTCTGTTGTCCCTTTCTGCTGGAGGCAGTCTGGATTCATGTTTCTGGAGAGAAATAATCGTGTTCATCTTGCCCTTTTGAACCACCAGTTACCAAGCAGTTGGAAGGGGGCTGGAAGCTCACCAACTCTGGTTCTCAGATGCCATTCATCTGAAAACTAGCATGTGGCAAGAGTGCTAGTCTGCCCCTCAAAGAGATAATTTCCAGCAGCCTCAGTTTTATTCCATAATGTAGTTCCAGTCCTGGGTGAGTCTAAGAATGAAAATGCAGAAAGATGTTGAAAGCTATTAGCTAATTTCGTTTATTAGTTGAATGGCAGATAACCTGGAGGTGGGCTTAATGATGAACATTTAATCCTTACACTAAGCACAGTTGTTTTGGATGTCACATGAATTTTCTCATGGTTGACAGCACTGACTTCTTTCCCTGCCAGCGTTATACACAGAGCAATGGGCGCAGGCCGTTCGGCATCTCTGCCCTCATTGTGGGTTTCGACTTTGATGGCACCCCCAGACTCTATCAGACTGACCCCTCGGGCACATACCATGCCTGGAAGGTGAGTCCAGGACAAAGTAAAGGGAGGGATTAAAGTCCTTGGGGAGGTACTGGGCCTCTTGCCAGTGAACAAGCAGCAGTGTAAGTTACCTTAGTCCTAAGTGAACAATCTGTTTCATGAAATGTTACTGATGTGAATGAAAGTAAAAAGTTCACTCAATAACAAAGGAACACCAAGATTCAAGGACGTGTGGCATAAATTTAAACTTCCCAGTATCTCAATAATAAAATGGAATATAATCCCATTCATAACATTACCAGTTTTTTTTTTTTTTTAAATATTTATTTTTTAGTTCTTGGCGGACACAACATCTTTGTTTGTATGTGGTGCTGAGGATCGAACCCGGGCCGCACACATGCCAGGCGAGCACACTACCACTTGAGCCACATCCCCAGCCCACCAGTTTCTCTTAATAATTAAAAGTATAATCCCTTATTGTAATAAGAATTAGCACCAATCCGGGGTTGTGGCTCAGCAATAGAGCGCTCACCTATCACGTGTTGGGGGCTGGGTTCGATCCTCAGTCCCACATAAAAATAATAACGGTATTGTGTTGAACTATAACTTAAATATTTTTTTAAAAATTAGCACCAATTCTAAATCCTGTGTGTGTGCATGTGCACACACAGCTATTAGGGAGGCCCCGAGTCTAGGGCTGTCACCTCATGCGCTGCTACAGAGCAAATAGCACAGCTGGAGCAGAAGACAGGGTTGTGCCTTGTGAGCCCACACTTGTCTGTTTCAGGCCAATGCCATAGGCCGGGGTGCCAAGTCAGTGCGTGAGTTCCTGGAGAAGAACTATACCGATGAGGCCATCGAGACAGATGATCTGACCATCAAGCTGGTGATCAAGGCCCTCCTGGAAGTAAGTGTGTCTGGGCAAGATGGAGAAGGAGCATGTGTGACAAAAGCCCATGGCAGTGCTGGATGGTTGGGAGTTGTTCAGCTGCCATGCACCACAGAGCCCTGGGAAAGAAAGTGCCATCATCTGCTTCTTCATATAGCAGGGGTAGTCATGGCTCACCCAGGAACACAGCATGAGAAGCAGGAAGACAGAAGCCCAGTCATCGGACTGTGGACTCTGTACTACAGATGTCACTTGGCCTCCCAGAGGCTTGGGTTGCTAAGTTGGGAAATTAAGAGATCCAGAGCTAGGGGCTAGAGATCTATCAAGAACTCACAGGCTCCATCAAGACTTTGAAGTACAAACAGGCAAAGCCAGGCCCGGAGTCAGGCATTGCGCTTTCCAGTAGCCACTGCTGCCTGTCCAAGGAGGGCTGCCAGGATTGCCACTGTGTTCTTGACGACAGAGGTGTCTTAACATTCCTGTCTTTCCCTTCAAGGTGGTCCAATCAGGTGGCAAAAACATTGAACTTGCTGTCATGAGGAGAGATCAGCCCCTTAAGGTAATCCTCAAGTCGTCATCTTGATTTGATGTTTTCTCAACCATGTGGTCTGAGTTGGAATCTGGAGAGCCACGGTTCAGACCCTCTCCTGTGTAACATCATAGAAAGACCCCGTGGTGTTTCCTTCTGGAGGGTCACTTCCTCCTGAGGCCATCATGCTGTGGCTTCAGCTGCTCCAATGTCCAAGGCTCCACAGTCTAGACACTTTTCCACTTGCTTCCATGGTTCCCAATGGTGTTCATGTGTTCTCTTGGTGCACCGAGGCTGCCAAGTGCAACTTTGTTTTTAACACCTCAGGCAAATGTCACCCTAGTTCCTTGAAGCCCTTCTCCAAAGGGGCTGTGGAATGGCTGCAGCACAAACCAGGCTGCACTGCCCGAACGAACTAGTGTTTTGTACCTTGTGCAACCTGGGGGTTAAACATGTTTCTGAAGTTTTAAAAAATTCTATGTTGTAGATTCTCAATCCTGAAGAAATTGAGAAATACGTTGCTGAAATTGAAAAAGAAAAAGAAGAAAATGAAAAGAAGAAACAAAAGAAAGCATCGTGATGAAGAAATCTCTCTTGCTTAGAACAGCTTTTAAACTTGGTCATTGATGAGTCTCTGTGGGCGTTTCCATTCATCCACCTGTCTGGGATGTCAAGAGTACCCAATAAACTTCCGTATTTTTTAGCCTTTGCTTGTGGAGAGAGCATGGATCTTTTTAGGTGTGATCATACTAGCTCTTTAAGAAGATGGGGTCTTTCCCCCTTGTTTTGGGAATCTGTGTACTTGCTTTTTATGCACTTTCTTTTTCTTTTCTGTCCCTTGTTGCCGGGCTCCCAACAAGCCAGGGTTCGCCTCTGGGGGTTCAATACAATTTTCCATTTCCTTCCAGGCAATGAGTTGCTATATTCAAAATTAGTTTTTTCTTTCAGCTTTTAATGGATTTGTTTGTCCCCCGTTTTCTACCTAGCTGTTCCCCTCTCTCACATTTTAGCCAGAAAGAACCCCTCTTGGCCTTTGGGTCCTGGGCGGGTCCTGGGCTGCTCCAGGCGCGTGCTGCTGCCTCCCTCAGCCCCCAGCTGCCCTCTCTGGCTTGCAGTATATGCTATCCTCTAAAACACAGACTCAGGAGGTCACTTTTAAGCTCAGCATAAAAATGTGTAATTGTCAAAATGACTGGTCAACTGGATTAACAGCAAGGCTACTTCAGGTGGTAAGCAGCCTTTACATCCACCAGCAGCACAGTCCAGCTGCTGAGCTGCACAGGTCAGAATGAGGGCTGTGGCCCCTGGCATCTACCATACACACTGAAAAGAACTGGTCATTGGGTTACTTCCCTCCACTGCCACCACCAAAACAGAAGGCTGCCTGCTGCCAGTTCCTGCTCTAGAGCCTAAGTGGAGGATAGGCAGGTACCATAAGGGGAAGCCAAATTCAGCTGTCCCTTCTGGTCCTCTGAGCACTGCTTTTAAAGTCACCTGGAAACTCATACTGAAGTAAATAGACTGCTTTTAGCCTAAACTAGTGTGTATGCAGATTCTAGACAGCAGGGCCACTCATCCCAGAAAGGCCGCCAACAAGAGGATCCAGGCCTATCTCACTGCACTTCAGTAGGGTCTCTCCTTCCTCAGGCTCTATATGGAACCAATTCCCCCAAATCCTACCACCCCAAGTGTACTCTAGGGCTGAATAGCACCTGCCTCTGGGTAGGTGGGCCCTGGATATGCTGCAGACGTTGTTAGGCAGCACAGAAAAAAAGTTTTAAGGGTTTGCATATTTATTTATAATTACAATTTACATTTCCCCAACAAAGCAGTGGCAATGCTATGTTCTACTTCTCAGCCATGAAGTCCTACAAAAATAAACCCAAGCATTTACAATGACTTAATACAGAACTAAAGCCTTCATAGCTATTTAAAGGGGTTTAGTTACCAAGGTGCTTATTTTCAACAAAATGCCCTGTCAATCAGAAGGATGCATGCTTACACTGGAGGTCTGACCCATCTTACTCATGCAACAAATTTATATTCCCCACCCTCCCTCCACCCACCTTTAAAACAAACACACAAGAACTATTTACAATCCAGAGGAAAAAAGGTCAACTGACCTTGCAAAAAAAGACTGGCTCATTTCCAAGTGGATGAGGACAAGAGTCCAACACTGACCTGGGTCAGAGGCTGGTAAGGACAGGACAGGAGAGCCAGGGGAACATTGTATGGGGTGGTTCAGGGTTTCAACCCTTAGCCTCAGTGCCCGTGGAAGCCAGGCTCTGCATAGGTAACGTTCAGGGTCCCTTCCCAGTACCACCAAGTCCACCACCCTCTGCCAGCCCCCAACCCTAACAACATCACTCGGTTTGTTACACAACATGATTCATGGGATATCCCTTTCCCTGCCTTTGCCCCACCCACGCATATGTCCGGCCCACCCTGTGCTGGCCCTGCCAGGCTCCTGAGACCCTACCAATGACGGTGGGGGGGTGGGGTGCCAGGCCAGCAGCACCAGGGGCTAGATGGGTTACAGAAATGCACTTGGCCACATGTGCCAAATGAGATTTGGTTCCACTTTAAAAGTCAAAGCTGTCATAAAAAAAGAAAAGTCACAAAGTGAGGATCAAACCTTCGCTATAGAAAATGCCAAAACCTTAGAATTAGGCTATGCGCAACCAAAAAGGAAACGTAGGTCAAGATACCTCAAAGAGGTTACCCATGAATACTTCCCAAAAAACAAGTGGTTTTAACTCAGACCACGTCTAAGTTCAGTTAAGTCCAAAACATAAGTAGCAGTATGGGAATTTTCCAACTCAGTAAATGGGACCCACTCCTTCCCTGTTAAGTGCAGAGCATTTCTGTGGTATCCTTATGTACACAGCGTCACTTCTGTGCTCTTCAGCAGGAGCCTGCAAAAGAGGTCAGAAAATGAGCACATCCACACCAACTGTTACATGGCTGCTCAGTATCAGCAGGGACTGCTGCCTGACCAGTAACAAGGGCCACTCAACCCCTCTTCCCTCCCTTGGACCGCCCACTCTCCTATCAGGGCCCCCTCCAAGTAGCACACTGAGGAACGGGAGACAGTGAGTGGCAGGAAGCCCTGGTTCCTCCAAATGCCACCTGGTTGGGGTGGGTCAGTACCAGTCACCATACAGGGACACTACCCAGACCCAGGAGTGCACACGATCCCTGGGGCCTCGCTAACAGGCTCTGACTCCATGCAGGGCTAGGCTGGACTAGGCCACTATGCCGGAGCCCAGCAGCAAGCACAGAGCCCTCACTAGACTCCACCATGGTCCTTGCCCTCCCACACCCATGATCTCAGCTGGATGAAGTGGGCAGCAACCTGGGTCCTACCTGACTCTCGCTGTTTCTAGGAGACCCTGGGTGACCCTGAGGGCTGAGGCCGTCAGTTGGGCCTGACACCTTCAGGATGCTCTTCTTGTGTGAAGATAGAAAGCCCACCTACCCTCTAGCACCTCTGCTCTGGCTAGGTACACCCGTCCCAGAGCCTCCCACCCAAGGATCCAGAAGGTTCCCACACTCACTCAGGCTGCATCTTCACACCCTGCCAGTCCCAGCTCTGTGGGAAGTCGGGTTGCGCCGGGTTGTCCCGTTGCCCCTTCCTCCACGGAACCCACCACGGGAACTACGACCGCGGAGGAACCTCCCTGACACGCCAAAGGTCTCCGTGTTGAGCTTCCTCTCTTCAGCCCATGTTGTACGCCTGGAACTGGACCAGAGATAAAGTGTGTGGAATCCTGATGACAGCAGTTAACGACTCAAGCTCCATCCTCGTAATAGCCCAGGGAAGAACCACAAACCGTTGTTGGAGCCATTACAGAGGTGGAGGGAACAGGTTAGGCCTAGAGATGAAGACCACTGCAGCCATCTTCCTGAGCACTGGACTGCTCAAGACCTACCTTTCATCAACAAGGCTAAGCAGGTTGCCACCAGTGGGTGACAAAGGAAGCCTTCTCTCCACTGATTGCTGGGCAGGGAGAGAAGCTTGGGCGCCCAGGCCCCATGCAGACCTCAGACCAGAACAGGATACAGACTCCTCCAGACTCAGGTTTCTACTAGAAGGATATGGGTGGAGAGGGGCAGGGCTGGATGGAGCAAGAATGGTACATGTGCTTCTGGGGGTGATAGCAGATGGCATCACAGCTCTCACACACCATGCTGCCCAAACATTTGGGGGCACAACTCCCATGTACAACCGTGTGCCCAGTGCAGCCAAAATGTTGGCAGACAGCCAGCCAGTTCCTGTCCTTCAGTCTAGAAGCCTGCTGCATCCACAGGCTTCTTGGTTGAAAATGACACTGTTCTTTGTGTACCCAGGCCAAGACATGTGGGACTCATTCTGGACTCCCCACACCCTGTAAGTGCCATCCTCAAAACACACTGTGTCCAGCCTTCCCACCACATACAGCCCAGTATTCCAAGAACCTGCACTCCTGCTGAGCCAGCCACCTTGTCCACCCAGCCTCATAGTGGCCCACTCTGGGCCACTCTCATCAACATGCTATATTGTCGCATGTCACTCCTGGAAGGTTGCCCACAGGATCATAACAAAGCCAACATCATTACTGTGACCTGTAACACCCTACTTGAACTCCTACAACACCCTCCAACCCAGCCCCACAGAGACACATAGACCTTCACTCACCCCTGTGGCTACCCTCCGACCCAGCCCTGCCCACCCTCCACTGCTGGGCTCCTACGTGTCCTCTGTTCATGTTTTGTGCATCTCCACTTGCATGCTCCCCCAGTGGAGTGTGAGCATGTGCCAATGCCACTCAATTTTGCCTGCTGCCACTCTTGAATGCCTAGGAACATTCCTGGCGCTCAACCTGTAGGACACATGGATCTGGGTTTCCACACCATGCCTACTCTACAGATTGCCCACATAGTCCAGAACATTCACCCAAGGCACTAAAGACGATCACACACGTGAAACATGGTCACTGGTGGCCAACACCAAGGGAAAGAACATCACAGTCAGAACACTAGCCAGGCCACTGAGACCAGCAAGCAGCCCAGCAAGAGCACTGAATGTAGACAGGAAACCTAGTGACCAGGGGCCTGACCTCAGTGAGTTCCCCTGTGGCTGGATGATTGCCAGAATTTCCTGCACCACATCCTGGATGGCTGAGAGAGACAACTGGGGACTCTAGCATCTATTACACAGAAATGCAAGCTCCTAGGGCATGTGCCCTGAATTCAAGGCTGTAGGTTAGGTCTTCAGGTGGAGACTGCCAAGTCTGTGCTTCTGAGACATGCACGCAGTGACGACCTTCTCTACCAGTCCACGGAGGCCTCACCTGGTCTTGAGTTCAGAGGAGATGTTGTCGAAGAATGACTTGGATTTATCGTAGTAGCAGTTGGGCCCCAGGAGGTCTTCTTCAGCAGGAGTTTCATCACTCTGAGTCACCACGGCTGGGTCCTTCTCTTCCCCCTTCTCAGCTTTGTCCTCTAAAAAGAGAAGTAGAGCACACAAAGGTGCAGAAGCAAACACCACAACCCCCTCTCCAAGGAGGTCTCTCTCCAGGGGTCCATTCAGCAGCCCACACCATGTGTCCGTGTCATGCTAAGCAGAGACCTCTTTCTACCAACAGTCAGAACAACTGTCTCCCCCTCCCACCCCCAAACACTTCCTTATCTCATTAATTCTTTGTTAATTCCAGTTTCCAGACTGGTCAGCACCCCAGCTGGCTTCCCAGATCACCTCAGTCATCTTTTCATAGCACACTCTAGGGATATGTCCAGGGAGTAGTAACTTTTATGCAAATCAGACCTTTAAAATTCAGCTTCTTCTTGAATTCTTTGTCAAGCTCCTCTCGGTTGAACTGAGCATTTGCACTCTCAAAATCGAAGTCACCTTCAAACTTGATCGTGTTCTCTTTGACATTACTTGGACGGTTTTGCCCCCTAGAGCGATTTCTTGTTCGCCGGTTGCCTACAAGGAAGAAGGACAGCAATGGCTGAAGTAAACCACCAACCCAATGTTTCCAGCAGGACTTCAAACGCAGCTTCCAAGCACAAGCAGACAAGAGGGGCAGCATCCACGAGGACAAGCAAAACGTGGCCTGTTGCTCATGGCTCCCAAACTTGGGTGGCCACAGGTGTTACCTGACCGCCTCCTTTGAGGTCTTCGGTTCTCGTCATTCACCTGCCCTTGAGTGTGCACAGCTGCCGGTGGGACTACATCTGAGGCGCAAAGGGAAGAGTAAGGCAAAGCTCCTGCAGAAGCCAGAACCCAGCCACCAAAGCAGGGCACCACCACTGCCTGGGGCCCCATGGAAGGAAGTCTGCCATATGGGCTTGTCCAAAAGCATGTGGGGCTTAGAATAGGAGAGAAGTTTAATGCTTTAAAAAATAACCAAGAAAGTAGTGTGCCACTGTGAACACAGCAAACTGCAGGGGAGGAAGAACTCAAGTACCGCCAGTGGTCTTGCTGCTTGGCTGGGCCTGGCGACCGTTGAGTTGCGTCCCTGTGGTGCCCTTGCCAGGTAACAGCTTCTTGGCATTCAGGTTATCGACAGAGCCAGTCTGGACAGCCTGTTCCACCATGGGGCTCTTGCCAACAGGGGCAGAAGGAAAGCCAGCTCCTGAATTGAGGAGGGGAAGAGGGTTTACAAACAGAGAAGAAAAGCCTTACACCTCCAGTCACTTCTTTTCTGGCTGACAATCAGGCAGGAGAGGGCAAGTGCCCAGAGAGGGGTCCAAGCCCAGGCCAAGCTTCCCCAGACTGGGCCGCTCCCTAAAGAACAGCTTTCTAGAACCACACAAGCTCTAACCCCAAAGGGGCTCAAATAGCCCTGAGATGATGAATTTCAGGATTCAACAATCTGTTTCTTTCCAGTCCACACCAGAGTAGAACCAGCCCAGCCTGGGGTCTTCTAGCAAGTGCAGTGGTCAAACTTCAAAGTTAAATTCTAGAACACTATCATTTTTGCTTACAAGGTAATAAAAAAATAGGATGAAGAGGGAAGAACTGACCACAGTTGTCAGACTGCAGCTTCACAAGAGTATAGGCTCCTCATAAAACAAGAAGGGCTCCCTGGTGACCTCAGTAAGGGCTATTCTTAGAGTACTGCCTGAGATACATCTCAAAACCAAGCCTCAGTGGTGGTCCTGATGCAGGGGATGTCATCTGAACCTGGTAGAGGGTGTGCAAAAGGCCACCTGCCCAGACTGCCTCTTCCCACTCCTCTCCCAGGTTCCAGATCTGTGGGAAGTGTTAAAGAGAGCACCTGGGGACTGAGTGGAAGTGGTCAAAGATGAGACAGAAAAATAAGTCCTAACCACAGGGTAACCACTGTCAGGGGGGCAGCCCAACACAGATGAAGAAGGGATATACCCTAACTTTGTATACTGGACCGATGTTATGGAAATCAGTGTAGAAAAGTTCTTGTAGCCAAATCAAGAGTAGCCCTCACAGGGCAGGCATCGGAAAGGTCCTCTCTGACAAGAATTAATCTGGACCACTTTCACTGGCTTATCACACGGGAATGGATAGGGCAAGAACTTTGGGCATATATATTTGCCTTTTAGAAAATTGAACCAGTTAAAACAATCTATCTGCCCTTTGGGTAGTTTTATGTAAATATTCCTGAGAAAAATCAGAGTACAAAGTGTTTAAGTGGAAAAAATATACTGCTCTCAGACATACGCAGAACTTAAAAGAAACATATCTAACAGACTGACAGTGCTTGTGTGGCCAAACAAGAGCATAGACAGTTTCTTGGACCAAGTATGGATGATGGTAAAGGCTTGAGCCTGTGGCAATGCACATGAAGCATAGGTAAAACAGATGTGTAAGAAAACAGTGAAAGTGAAGTTCAGAACTTGAGGTAAGTTGAGAACATCAGGAAACTCTAAAAATGCCATAGGCATTGCTGTCTTAGCAGACAGGTGGACACTAGATTGACAAGGTGGCCTTCAGGACAATACCCAGCAGCTGGCCATAGAGCTGATCATCACTGAGCTCCCATCCTGAACACGCTAAAGGATGACTTGTGTTTGTGGAGTGGCTGGGGAACTCCGCTGCAGCAGTCTAGAACATAATTAGGTCCCAGCAAACCCCCAAGGAAACAGCTTTGTATTCAAAGGAAGTTTCCCAAGCATGATGGTTGGGGCAGGTCAAAACAAACTCTAGACCCAGGCAGTGTGAACCAAGGGCTCCCTATCTAAAAATAAAAAATAAAAAGGGCTGTGGAGATGGCTCAGTGGTGTGCCTCTGGTTCAATTCCCAGCACCAAAAGAAAAAAAAAAAAAAAGCTATAAAACTGGTAGTTATGAACCACATTTTGGGCTGAACAAAACAGAAGCAGTATCACTGCTCCCTAGGCCTAGCAAACGATCTACGGCTCCTGTCATTCTGGCTCTCATTTTACCCCCTTGGGACTCAGAATGGTCTGCAAGACAGCATGCAGTTAGTTCTCCAAACTGCTGTTACCCTTGGAAGTGAGCTGAGGTGGCTCTGAGGACATGTCAAGCTCTGAAACAGGCTGTGGAGATGGAGAAGAACTAGGGCTGGAAGCAGCGGCTGAGGCTGGAGGGCTTACCAACTTCTCTAAAGGAAGAGAAAGGAGAAAAGAGCAAAGAGAAAGCACACAAATAAGTCAGGACATACTTATCTTGTGTCTAGCAAACTTGGGAAGAGCAAGCAGACTCTCATAGGACACTTTGCTCATACACACACATTTTAGAAACAGTAAGCTGGGCTGAGAAATCACCTGTCACATGAGGAACAGCAATCAAGACAAACAAGTAACCCACAGAATTGATCTGGGTCTAATTAATGCTCCCTGCCTCACACTGGGGTCCAAGCAAAGACTGCCAGTGCCATGTTCTGAACACAGCTGCAGAGCTAGAGCCAGGCCAAGGACAAGGACAAGACCACGCTCACTCTCAACATGGAAAACAGACTCTTTACTCTGGGACTAGTCAACCTTGGTTAAAACCATTTTGAGCAGGACCCTTATGGTAGAATAACAAAAAGATTTAACAGGAAAATAGGATATTATATTTACAGGCTCACAGATGTGCAAACATCTAGAAGTCCTACATAAGTACACATGTCAGCACTCCTCCTTCCAGGCAGGTGTACCAGGACTTCCACGCAGACCCAGGCTGATGTTCCAGATCAATTCTGACCTGGTCCATTGAGTCCAAGACCCACAATGCCCACTCTCACTCAGCTGGACAGCTACCAGATACTGGAGAGCAGAAGTTGAACAGGGGAGACCCACCCAGCATGTGCTACAATAAGTAGTCTAGGAGCTGAACATGACAAGAGGACACGCCCCACCCTTAGACCTGTCACTGTACTTCCTGGTGGTCATAAGCAGGGTAGTTCAGGAGACAGAAACTGTTACTTACCTAGACCTAAGGACGCAGCATACTGCTGGCTGAGCAGGGAGCTGGCTGCCAGCTGGCCGTAGGGCGGCATCCCTCTGAAGGGGCTGTAAGGCACATGCGGCTGGAAGGGCGAGGCGGAGGCAGAGCCCAGAGAAGACTGAACAATGAGACACACCGGTAAGAGAGGTGCAAGGCCATCCTGATACCCTGCAAGTCTGCTCAGAGCACCTGCTCAGAAGGGAAGCGCCAGTTCTGTCACCTGTACTGCTGACATGCTGAGTGGTCCTGAGGGAGTTTTTAGTATGGTCAAAGCTGCCTTTTTCCAACCAGTTGCACCTGTCCACGTAACACTATCATGAATTTCTCCTAACTTAATTAAAACCCTCCGACAACTCCCCTCTGTCACTGGTGGAATCTAGCCTCTCTAACAAGAGAAAGTACCACCCTCAATTCCAGACATAGCCCTGCAGAGGTGCTTCCATTTCCCAACATCTGTCTTTGCTCTGAACCCCAAGCCTCAGAGAGGACGGGTGGTAGTCTGAGGACTGACCTTTTCCCATGCCCTTCACCTGGCTATTTCCTCTTTGCCCCTTGGGCCTGGCTCAAACATACATTCTTCTTTCCAAGTCCGTGAGGACCCTCCCTCCAAACTTCAGAAGCCTGGCCTGAAGAGCTCCTCCAAAGCCCACCCTGCCTTCTCCTACCTTCCAGGTGCACCCTCGACTCAGAACCCAGTGCAACCTGAATCCCAAAGGAGCCAACAAATGTTTAAACTTACAAGTAAATATTAATCTGGGCCCCCTGGTAATCCTGAGCCACAACCTAAAAGGCTGGAATGTGGCTTAAGACTTACAAATTTGGGGTTCCACTGTTTTCCCAACAAGCATCCCATGCCACTCAGGGCTTGATTACACTATGTCCAGGCAAACCCCAGAAGTAGCACCCCTTCACATCACATACACACACAGAGTCACAGGCCTCCTTCCCAAGGGGTCATGCCACACAGAACACACTACCTACTATATGCTGCGTGAATTAATGCTTTTCATAGGAACATCAAGCACTAGATGAAAATGAGACTACTTTTTCCTAAAGAGTCATTCCTCAATTTGAGCACTTCAGTCAAACATATACTAAATTCCAGGAGAAGCCAGCTCCTTTAGAAATGGTATCATGTGGAAATACAGTGACACACGTACCTGAACGATGGCAGGGTCCTGAGGGAGAGTGTGCTGAGCTTTCGGAGGTTCACACACAGTGATATCTTTGATGTCACTTCCCCGGAAAATGATGTACTCGTAAATTTCCTCTCTTGGGGGAGCAGGCCTATCTGTAGGACGATCTTCGGTACCAAAGGATCTCACTTAAGGATGAAAAAAAGGAAGGGTTGTCACCCTTTGCCAAGTCCATTTCATCAATCCTCTGTCACTACAGCTCTATATAGTTCCTGGGCCTGCCAGAAGACAAGGGCCTCTGCCCTGAGCACCATCCCCAACACAATACCCAAATTTGTAATTCAACAGCTACTTAATCCCTTTTAAGAGGGACCCATCAATGAAAGTCCAAAAAGACAATTGTTCGTAACTGACAAAAAGAATTTCAAAACAAAGTCTCACAAAGATTCATATGCTCCAGTGTAAACACATCCATACACAGAACTCTCTGCTTTGCAAAACCTCCCTGGTTCACATCTGCCTTTGCAGATGAAACCATCAGCTGTTTTTTGCTCAAGGTCTCACCACACTCTGCAGCTGCAAAGGCAGTTTTCTAAGGTGAGGACCTAGGAGAGTGTCACCCTCACCCGTCTGCATACATCCAGTCTAAGGGAACATCATAAAAACGAGGAGAAAAAAGACCTAGAACTGGGATCCCTAACAATAGCTTCATGAATCCCCAACAGGGTCCAAGAACCCTATCACACTTCTACTCTGTATGACTCCAGGGCCAGACTGGGCTTGGCAGCAGGCTCTATCTAATAGGGAGGGCAACTTCTACTGGAGGGCCTACTCTTACCTCAGTTTCTATAACTGGGATCTTGTGTCAAAATAAGTACCATACCAAGAGCTCAAACGAACAAAAAGACTTGGAACACCGTGCTGTTTCCTGCAGTGTTACCCTGTGTGCCCAAGTTTGAACATCAGGGTTCAAAAAGAGACATGTCTAGGATTTGGGACAATTGCACCCTGAGTCATGGGGCTCCCTCTGACCCAGGCCAGCTTCAGACAGGTCTCAGCACTTGGCACCAGGACCCGAGGGCCTAACACCAGGCACAGCACACCGCGGGCTGCTGCAGAGCTGGCCGTGCTGGCTTTCCTCCAGGAGGCAGGGGAACCCGCTCCAGTCCTCTAGAGGATGAAGACAAAGGCTCTGGGGCCCGCGTTGCCAGCACTGGCATGTGGGTTCTGGACCTCTCTAGTCACAACAAGCACCCTCAAGTCAGCCAGCACCTACAGACAGCTGTCACAAAAGGACAGCTCAACTGGGCCCACAGTAAAATCAGTCGGTTCAGGCACCCTATGCCAACGGATGCTCCACAGGACCCGGTGGGCCCAGCTGGATAAAGCGTTCCTGGAGAACGCGCGGGTTCGCATCTTTTCACCCCGCCCCCACCCTGCCTTCTGGGGAGGCCTGGGAGACTCGGCACCTGGTCCCTGCTGGTACAGTCCCCCCACACAGGTGAAGAAGAACCACAGCTATCGGAGCCGCCCATCCCGCAACACCTGCAGGACGGGCTGCATGGAGAGGACGGCGCCACGAAAACCATTGTGCGGGGGCGGGAACCTGGCGAGGCCTGGAGGGGCGTCCCAGGGCGGAGACGGGGTTCCGGGCGCGGGGCGTTCAGGGTGGGGGAGGGCCTCGGGAGCGTCCCGGGAGGAAGGGGCGTCCCCGGTGAGCGCGGGGGCCATCCCGGAGTGGAGACCGGGCTCCGGGCCGGGGAATGGGGGACGCCCCAGGGTGGGGGCGGGGCCCGGGAAGCGTCCCGGGTGGAGCCGGGGGTCCGGGCGCGAGGAGCGACCCGGGGTGGAACCCGGGCTGGGGGGGGGTGGTCCCATAGTGGGGGCGGGGCTCGGGGAGCGTCCCGGAGTGGAGACCGGGTGGGGGCGGCGTTCCAGAGTGGGGGCGGGGAGCCGGGCGCCCGGGGTCCCGGCGCGGGGAGCGTCCCGCGGTGGGGGCCGGGGCCTGGGCGCGGGGCCGGCCCGGGGCTGTTGGCGGCGGTTGGGCGCGCGGGGCGGGCCGCTACCTTTGGCGAGCGCCACGGTGGAGTTGTCGGTGTCGATGGTGTAGAGAATGCCCTCGTAGCGGATCTGCGCCTTGGAAATGAGGCTGATCTTGCTGCCCAGATACGGGGTGCCCGAGGAGCCGCTCATGGCGGCGGCCGCCGGGCGCGGGGGACGAGTGCTGGGCCCCGCCCGCTCCGCCCCGCGCGGTCGCCGCGCCGCCCGCTCCTGCGCTGCTCCGCGCCGCCGGGGCGCCTCCCGCTGCGCCCAAGGGGCTTGCGGGCCGCGAGGGAGCGAGCTAGCGGAGCGGGGCGCGCCTCCAGGCTCTGAGGCAAGCGGGGGAGGAGCGACGCCGCAGCCACATCCGGGGCCCCGCGCCGCTACGCGCCGCCCCCGCACGCTGGCCGCCCATTGGTTCGCCGCGCCCGCCGCCCTTTAAATATGGCCGCGCCGCCGGCCACGGTGGGGGCGGGCTCGCGCGCCGCGCCTGCGCAGCAGGGTGCCGCCGGCCGGGGGCGGGCCTCTCCTGCAGCCCACGCCCCCGGCAGCCGGCTCCCGGCTGACCCCGCGCGCAACTGGGGCCACAGTACACAGCGGGCTGGGTAGTATGCGCGTGCGCGTCGAGGACGGCCGGCAGCTGTTTGCTGCGGACCGGGGACCGTCCGGCTCGTGCGGCGGGCGGAGCTTGGCTTCTCCAGGGCCCGCCCCGGGGCACGGGCTGGGCGGGCGGCCGGGCTTAGTTCCCCGGCCTCGGCTTCCCTTCCTGCAGAATCTAGGCTCGCAGGCGCCCTTGCGCTGGGTTGCGTGAGCCCCGACCCTCATTCCGACGGCGGCGAGAGGGGAGGAAGGCGCAGCCGGGCCTGGCGGCCCTTGGGTCCGTTCGCCCTTAAATCGAACTCGCGGTGCGCGCCACGGGAGGCCGCCCCTCCTGCCGAACCTGCGGTCTGGCCCTTAAAATAAACCCTGACTCGCGCCCCCCACACACACCCCGCCTCCGGGGCCCCGCGGCCTGGGCCTTCTGCCCAGAGCCGGTGCTGAGCCCCCCAACTATGAAGTAGACAGCCTCCCCATCCTCTGTCCTCTCCTCGCATCGCCCTTAGCCTGATTAGTGATTGTACACGTGTGTGCACCGCATGCGTACTTGGTCTTTTGTCTTTACTGTGAATATCATGAGATTAGGGTCCAATATTGAGTCTGGGGAAAAAAATTAGTGGGTAGTGACCAGCGTTTAATAAAAATGAAATAGAATGAGAGAAAAATAGAGCATACTGCATAATGAAAGTAAGTACTATTTCGCAAAGCATTGCATTCTCATTGCCTGTGGGCTTGGTCAGACATAAAATGTATCTTTTGCTAAGTTGAGAACAATTTACAGCATACCAGGTAGGAGTGGTGACTACCTAGTTATGTGAGGAGGAGACAGGCCCAATGTGTAAGTAAGTTGCAAGTAGGCCTGAGAGTGCTTGTGCTTGGTGGGCTTTTGGTCTGGTATCACCCACCTGAAACCCCACACCATTTCCTGCCTTTTGTGAAACCCACTGCGTCAAGACTGGTGAAAGGAGAACAGAGAAAGCACAAGAGAAGGTAGAAAAGTGTTCCAGTCTTAAATGCTATGATTTAGCTGTGTATTCCAGAATCAATTCTTGGGTCCGGGGAAGTTGTATTCAAGAGAACTGAGACAGCCAGTTAAGACTTGGCCCTGCCTGGTAAAGAGAGTCCTGGGAAGTCTGGACTTGGCCTCCCTCAGTGTGGCACACCCACTTGGTCACAGAAGGCTGCACTTGCTGGAGTAGGTCTGTGAGCACCTCGGCCACCTGGCTGGTTATCCTGCTGTGGGGCTGAGGTACCCCTGCCATGGTCACAGATTTTTAACTCCATGCCTCCCAGTTTCTGAGCCACAAACCTCTGTGTTGAGGGTGGGGTGCATTCTTCACTAACAGGAGCTAGTTCTGTCTTAGAAAAAGACACAAGGTGGGGGTGTGGAGGTGCTGTTCCCTGAGATCTCTGAGTGCCCACCAGACTACTAGGTTTGCAGCTGGGTGGTTCCCTGAGGACACTGGCCACAGTGACATGCCCTCAGAGCAGAAGCTAAAAATACATACTGTGCAATGGTCCAGGAATGTGTCCTGCCCAACACCAGGATTGGAGGGTGCTTGGGAAAGGCCAATGAAGGGGAATGGTCGTGCTGGACCATTGGTATGGTTTATTTCCATCAGCACCTCATGAGGCCAGCTCTTCACATGTGTGCAGGTCTGGAGAACCCACCTACCTACTTGGTCATCACCAAGCCTCAGACCCATGAGCTGAGGGATGTACAGACATGAGCTAGGGTTCTACGACCTCTGGTCAGGCAGATTTCCAGCCTTGGTTTCTCCATTTGGCAAAAGGAGATTATAGGTGCCCTGTGCATCTCACAGTTGTACTCTAGTCATCCTAAAAATGACTGTGAAAGGCTTTGAGGGACAGGGGTCAACATGTGGGGGACAGGCTGTGCAGAGCACCACAGGGGCAGTCTCAGAGATCTCTACTGCAACCACAATCCACCACTTCCTTAGCACCTACCATGTGTATAGAGGAGAGTGAAGAAGTCCCCAATTCCAAAATCAATTCTTGGGTCCGGGGAAGTTGTATAACGTTAACAAGTAGAAGACATAGAGACAGGTCCCTTCCCCCATTGTGTTGCCAGTCTTGCTGGGATGACACAGGCCAGTGTCTTGCAACAGATAAGGGCACACTGCCACAAAAAGCCATTCTGTGACTCAAACCTACATTTGAAAGAGAGCAACCAGCACACCATTCATCTCACGAGTGTTGTTACCAGTGGGACGGACACTGATTCGGAGAAAAATGTGAATAGATAGTCCACAGGTAAAACAGAAATTGAGTCAGTGGTCTAAAGTGTAGGAACGTGCCAGGGAGGGGGACCTCGCCTGTACCCTCGTGTCATTCAGGAATTGGCACGGGGTGGAGCTGAGGGAGCATCTTCAGATGTTCACCCCACCTGGACCAACCTTCCCACCATAGCTACAGGGAGCAGAAGGAAGCACAGGTAGGCTGGGCCTGAGACTCCTTGCTGGCTTTGTAGTGGGCAGGGAAAGAGGCTGGAAGGCCTCTGCTGGGCAAAGCCACTGCCCCAAGAACAAGGTCATGCCAACAGGGAGATGGGTCAGACCTCCCAAAGCCTGCGCTCACCTGGAAGCACTATTTTTACTTATGTGCAGGTCTGACTTGTTAATACCATAATCTTGTTTCTACTTTGACCAACCTGAGAACCAGTCTGGATTAGGCTCTGGGTGGCAAGGACTGTTTTGCACCAGGAGCTGAAGGTGCACATGGGTACCCACAGAGGCAAACACTGGCTGTGATGCAGTGTGCAGTTGGGCAGGGGGAGAAGCAGCTGGCCCTAGAGGAAGTTCCCAAACCCGGGGCTTCTCCACACTGTCTCAGCGTGTGCCTGGGGCCAGATGGGGAGGCGACTCCTCCACCACATTCCTTGGGGCTTGTTTGGCTAAGCAGGCAATCGCTGCCCCCTTGCCTTGGGAGTTCTGCTGGGTCACAGCACTCTTTCAAGTGGCACTCACCAGCAACAGGGAGCCGTGGCCAGCATGGAGTCTAGACTCTCCATGCTGGGCTGAAGCTGACCTCATTCCCTATTCGTTTAACACATTTATTGAGGAGTGACAGTCTATAATATTCACTCATTTAAAGTATACAACCCAGCGATGTTTCACATAATACCAGAATTGTGACTCCATCACCACCACTAGTTCTGAAACTTTTTTTTTTTTTTTTGAGAGAGAGAGAGAGAGAGAGAATTTTAATATTTATTTTTTAGTTTTCGGCGGACACAACATCTTTGTTTGTATGTGGTGCTGAGGATCGAACCCGGGCCGCACGCATGCCAGGCAAGCACGCTACCGCTTGAGCCACATCCCCAGCCCCCTGAAACTTTTTATTATCTCTGCAAACCTCATAGCCATTAGCAGTCTCTCCCTGTCCCTCCCTCGCTCCTCTTCTACTGAGCGAATTGTGGCTGTCTCCATGGATTTGCCTATATGAACGTTTCATGTAAGTGGACTCCTACCATAGATGGCCTTTGGGAACTGACTTCCTGCACCCAGCACCTGCCGGAGTGTTTTCAAGGGTCCTTGTCTTATAGCATGTATCAGAGCTTCATTCCTTTTTATGGTTGGATGATATACCATTCTAGGGTGTGGCTAACCTGTTCACCAGCTGAGGGACACTTGGGTCGTTCCCACTTCTTAGCTATTGTGAGCATTGCTGCTGTGAACATCTGTGCATGCTTTTGTGTGGACATATATTTACCTTGATCCTGGATACCTAACGGAGAGAATAGCTGCTGGTCGGCGGTGATTCTGTTTAACACTGTGTGCTGTGCCAGGCCGCCGCACCCCTTCATGTTCCTGCCAGCCCTGTGTGGGGTGGAGCCTTTACTTTTCTCAGCACCGGTGTGGCTGAGGACAGGGTGTTCACATCTCAGTGGGGATATTCCTCCACTTGGGGATGGAGTCTCGTCTCTGCTCAGCAGACACCTCAGAGCCAAGTGTCCACTTTGCCTGACTCCAGCTGCAAGATAGGAAGAGGCTTCTTTTGTGACAGGGTAAGTCAGGCAGCCCCCTCCTGGGAAGAGCTGCCCAGCGGTCACTGCACAAGGAGCCTGCCCTTCCCCGGAGCCAGTCATGGATGCCCAGGAGCAGCAGCCACTCATCCTACCATCCTCAGTTCTCGCCATTCCAAATCTTCAGTCTTCCTGTTGCCTCCCTGCCCTGGTATCATCAGCCCGGGCATTCTAATTCCCAAATAGAAATATAAGCTCATGGGCCAAAAACCTTGGATGCTCAAAGGAAAAATGGCGGTGGAGTTCACAAGTGGAAGGTGAGCAGTCCACACTCAGGATCTCCAAAGCACCACTCTGGAGCAGGTTTTAGAGACAGGAAGCCGAGGACTGGGGCACCAATGCCACCATCCCTGCATGACAGGGAGGCAGACGAAGTTGGGGAACCCATGTCACAGACATGATGTTACCCATCCTCCCCAAATATTTGACGAGTGAATAAATAAGCCCTCTCTGACCTTCCTGCCTGTCGCCACACAGAGGCCTCAGGAGAAGACTGCAAGCTGAATTCCCCAGGAGACAGATGCAAGATGGGGGTTCAGGGCACTGTGCTAGTTGGGAGGGTGAGGCCTGTGACAAGTGGAGGAAGCAGGTTGGGCTGGAGCTGTCCCCAGGCCTCTGCAGTGCCACTGGGGAGCCCCCCAGCTGAGCAGAACCAGCCTGGTCCTGGCAGGGGGGGGGCCACTGTGGATGGGGTGCCTCAGCAAAAAGGGAGGCAGGGCCTGAGCTCTCCCAGGCGAGGGCAGTCCACGGAGTCTCCTCCCCAGCAGTCAGTGAGTTGTGTGGGTGTGAACCTGGGGCCTTGGCACGGTAGGCAAATGCTCTACCACTGAGCTGCACCCTCGTCTGGCAGCACCTCTCCTGCCTTAGGGTCTCCCCCTGCAGCTCCCCCATGGCTCCCCAGCCTGCTGCCTGGGGCAGGCTCAGGAGGGAGGGCCTCAAGCATCACCTGGAGTGCATCCCCTACCGCCCACCCACTTCCTCCGTGCTCTGTCTGTGCCCCGGCCTCTGCTGCCACTTGGGGCTTACTTCATGACTGTGAGTCTGAGCCCTGGACTCTGTTTCTCTCAGCTGCACCTGTCCATTCACCAGGCAGGGGACAGAGTACCATGGCACCCAAGAGGGCCCCTGAGCACCCTCCAAATCCGATCCCATAGGCACCCCCTCCCGGTTTGGCAGACTGTGCTGACAGCCTTGCCACTCGGGGGGAAGGGGGCAGCCCCTTTCCTCCGTTGTCACCCAGCATGTCATTCACTGGGGCAAGTCTGGTTACTGGGAGAGGATGTATGACAGTTCCTGGAGAGACACCCTGTGCTTCCTGGGAGAGTGCTCTGCACACTCTCCAGCAGGGAGCTGGCCAGCATGATGGGCTGTTCAGGGTCATCTGAGGGGTCCAGGGACACACTCCTCAGGACATCTGCCCACTCTCTCCTGTCCTCCTCCTCTGGGGTGGGGGCTGACTTTAGCCCAAGAGCCACCCCTCAGCTGGCCTCAGCCCCCTTGAAGTCCAGCGACTCTGGCTATCATGTGGGGTTCATCTGGAGTTTTCCCGCTCCTCCTGCCAGCACTCCTGTGGACTCTCCCCTACTGTCTGCCGATACCCTCAGCTGCCACTGTCCAGCTCAGGTCAGTGCAGCTTAGCTGAGGGCCTCCAGCGCCATCACCCTTCTGCCACACATTCCCAGCACCTGAGTCACTTTGACTGGTGATGCTGGGCTGGCTGCCTCGGGGAGGGAGGGCCCGCTGGAGAGCGGCCACCAAGTGGCCACCAAGCCACCCTCCAGAGGCAGTCAGGCTGCCCAATCCAGCCGGGCCTCTGTCACATTCTACCTACTGGAGCCACTTGGATTCTGCTACGTGCTACATGCTCAAGAGGCTCAGGGACATCCCCAGCAGCCTGCTCAGTCTGAGCCCTGGCTTATCCCAGGACCCTGCCCTGTCCGTGGGGCAGGCACACACCTCTCCAAGCCCCTCCGCCACCTCAAACCCAGGTGGCCTCCAGCCTGGAGCTCTGCCAGGACCGGGAATTTACCCGCCCATCACACCTGTCTCGCCGAGCCCTGATGGGAGTCTGCCCAAGCCTGGAAAGGTGATCTGCTGGCTGCAGGGACATGGTAGGCAGGTCACACGTGGCCCATTCTGGAGCCTGAGAAGAGGGACCCAGTACCAGCACCTTTGCCCATAGGTAAACAGCACCCCTTCAAAGACCTGTGCCACCCTTTCCTGTTTTAAAAACAACAATTGGCATCTGATTCCAATGCATCACAGTTCACCCACTTAAAGTACACTGTTCAATGGCTTCGTGTCTGCAGAGTCGTGCGGCCATTGCCCAGTCAGTTTCAGAACATTTTTACCTCCCTAAGACACCCAGCCGCACCTGCCGTCACTGCCTCTCTCGCCTCCCCCCCCTCCCCAGGCCTAGGCGACCACCAGTCTACTGTTCTTCTCCATGGGTCTGTTCCCTCTGGGCGTTTCACAGCGTGGGATCATCCAAGATGTGGTGCAGCCAGCTGCCGTTCCTGTTTTGGGGTGATCTTTCTTTTTCTTGCTGCGGACATGGAGCCCAGGCCCTTGCACGTGCTGGGCAAGCACTCTGTCACTGAGCCACATCTCCAGCCGTGCGGTTCATTTTGAGACGGGGGTCTTATTAAGTTGCCCAGGCTGGCCTCAAACTTCCAACCCTCCTGCTTCAGCCCCCTGAAAAGCTGGGACCCCAGATGGGCACCACTATGCCTGGCTTCTTTGATTCAGCCTAATGTTTTACAGCTTACTCCACCCTGTGCTAAAAATTCATTCCTTTTTTATTTTTGGTATAGTGCTGGGGATTGAGCCCAGGACCTTGTGCATGCTAGGCAAGCACTCTACCAACTGAGCTATATCCCCAGCACCCCCAAATTAATTCCTTTTTATTGCTGCATAGTATTCCATCCCATGCACATGCTGTATCTTATTTGTTCATTTGCCAAGTGATGGACATGTGGGCTTATTTTAATTTTTCAGCTATGAAGGCCAATGTTGCTGTGAACTCAGTGTACTAGAAATCGAGTGGACTTATTTTCATTTCTTTTAGGTGTGTACCTAGGAGCGAAGTTGCTGGGCCATATGGCAACTGTTTAACCTTATGAAGAGCTACCTGCCTGCTTTCAAAGGTGGCTGCACTGTCTCTCCCTTGTACCAGTAGTGTATGAGGGCTGCAGATGTCACACCCTCACCAATGCCACCCCAGTGGGTGTGACGTGCTCTCTCATGGTGGCTTCCGTGTGCATTTCCCTAATGGCTAATGATATGGAGCATCTTTCCATATCCTTATTGTTCATTTGCACTTATTTTTGGAGAAATATCTATTCCTCATCTTTTGCCCATGTTTACATTGGGTCGTCATATTTTGAGTAGTAGGAGCTCCTTGTAGATCCTACATAGCAGTCTCATCAGGTACAGGATTTACAGATAAGTCCCCCGATCTGGATGACCTTCCACTTTCTTGATGTTTCCTAAAGCATGGAAGTTTTTAGTTTAGCTGATCTGCAATCTTTCTAGTTTATTTTTTATTGCTTGTGATTTTGGTGTCATATCAAAAACTCACATCTCACTGAAAGCCTGTGCCATTTTTCTTCTCACAGTTTCCCAGGCTCTGCTTTTACATTGAGAGTGTGATCAGTTCTGAGCGAGTTCTCTACGTCATGAGAGATGGGGTCCAGCTTCACTCTTGTGCACATGGATATCCAATTGTCTCAGCACCTTTGTTGAAAGACTGTCTTTTTTCCACTGAATGTTAAAAACATGTTTGATAGTGATTGTGTTGGCACGCTTGTCAAAAATGGGTCTGCCACAACCCTTTGAAGGATTTATTTCTGGGATCTCATAAATGTGGAAGTCTATCTTTATCCAAGGACCATACTGTTTGTATGTTTTTGGTGACACTGAGGATTGAACCTGAGTGCTTTACCACTGAGTCATGTACCCTGAAAGTTGCTAGGATTATAAGCATGCCCCATTGCATCCAGCTGTAGTAGTTTTTTTTTTAACCTTTATTTTATTTGTTTTGATTTTTATGTGGTGCTGGGGATTGAACCCAGCGTTTCACGTGTGCTAGGCAAGTGCTCTGCCACCCAGCCACAACGCCAGCCCCAGCTGTAGTGGTTTGGATACCAGGAAGTCCAAATCCTCCAAATTTGTTCTTCTTTAAGATTGTTTTGGCTATTCTGAGTTCCTTGACATTCCATATATATTTAAGAATCAATTTCTCAATTTCTGCAAAAAAGCCATCCGAGAATTTGGTGGTGATTGTGTTGAATCTGACATGCAAATAGCATCAGGGGAAGGCAAGTGAAAATAAATGGGGAGTGTTGCCATCTTTACAGTAGCCACTCTTCCAATCCATGAACATGGGATGCCGTTCCACTTATTTAAATCTTCCTTCATCTTTCAACAATATGTCATAGTTTTAAGAATATATTTTGTGGGCTGGGGTTGTGGTTCAGTGGTGGAGTGCTTGTCTAGCATGTGTGAGGCAGTGCCACATATAAATAAATAAATGAATTAAAGATCCATCAATAACTAAACAATTTTTTTAAAAAAGGAACATGTTTTGCACTTTTTAAAATGTGTTCCTAAGTATTTTGTGGAATTGTTTTCTTAATCTCAGTTTTGATTTGTTCATCGAAATCGTATAGATGTGCAATCGAACTTTGTATATTTATCTTGTATCTCGCAACCTTGCTTGTGGGGAGCCACTCCAAATGCATGCACCTTTAAGTCCTGAAGCACCACTGGGATCTGAAAGATCACTTAGTCTGGTGCGGTAGTGCCATGACTTGTGACTCTTCCCTTGCTCGGATAACAAGGTGTGGCCCTAGGAGTAGGCGGCACCCAGAGCAGTTGGCTTACACTCACCTATTCCTTTGTAAACCTGACCCCTTGCCTCATTTGAATAGCTTCTCCCCAATAAAAAGGTCCAGCACATGCTCCTCACTCTCTTTTTGCCTGCTTGCCCCCTTCTGGGTAGCCGAGGCTGAGGAGCGGTCACTGAACCCCCCAAAAAAGGTACTTCTGTGTCTGTGTCTTTATTTAGCTTAAATTCACTTGGAAGACCCTGACTGGTTGTGTTGGTGACGTGACACTTGCTGACCTTGTTAGCTCTCATAGTTTCTTAGTGGCTTCCTGAGGATTTTCTTTTCTTTTCTTTTCTTTTTTATTTTTTTTAAAGACAGAGTGAGAGGGAGAGAGAGAGAGAGAGAGAGAGAGAGAGAGAGAATTTTAATATTTATTTTTTAGTTTTCGGCAGACACAACATCTTTGTTTGTATGTGGTGCTGAGGATCCAACCCGGGCTGCACGCATGCCAGGCGAGCGTGCTACCGCTTGAGCCACATCCCCAGCCCCAGGATTTTCAATGTACAATATTATATCATCTTCAAGGAGATGTAGTTTTACTTCCTTTACAATGTGGATAGCTTTTATTTTGTCTTCGTGCCTGATCCCCAACTCCTTGTCTTTTTATAGGTGGGGCTCAGAGAAGAAAAGTGATTTTGCAGGTTTCACAGTTGGGAACCAGCAGCTGGGACTGAAGTGCTGTCCAGTGGAGCCAACTGCTGCCTGCCTGGCCCTTCGTATCCCACCTGGGGTTGTCACCTCTCACTCCTAGGCCCCTCCCTGTCATCCTGGTCTTGGCATGTCCACAAGACCAAGGTCTGAGTTGGCTATGGGAATAGGGAAGACCTAGGGTGCTCGGGGATTTCCAGGAGGGCCTGCAGGGTCCCCTCTCTCCCTGAGGACCATTGGAGCATGCAGGCAAGCTGGGGCCTCAGCGATTGAGAACCCAGCAGAATGCCCCTGAGATGCTGTGAGTCTCTGGAGTGTGGGTTTGTCTGGGCCTGTGCATTGTGTCCTCTGGAAGCCAAGTTAGGATCAGAATGCGGCCCCAGCCCCAGACGGGCAGAGGTCAGCATTTGCATGGGATAGCCTGATATACTCTCCCCCGCAGACAAGCAGGCAGCAGAGTCCAGCCAGGCATTCTCTCTGCCCTCCCAGGAACCCCTTTTCTGGGGGCTCCACAGACCCCCTCTCACTCTGGGAGGTAGATGGTGAGGGAAGCTAGGCTAGGGCTGCCCTCATAGAGTATCCAGTTAGAAGGAAGGAGAAGTGAACCAGATAATCACCAAGGTGACTGACTACAGAGGACTGGCAAGAGCAAAGGGAGCAGGAGAGAAGGCCTGGGCCTGGCCTGATGGGCGTGGCCCTGAAAAGTTGTCAGGTGAGCCTCAAGCTGACAGATGTGTGGACATTAACCAGGTAGACAAGGAATTGACATGCAAAGGCCCTGCGGCAGAAGGGAGAGGGTCCCCCTGGGAAACCCAAAAGAGGACTAAGTGACCGGTGTGGCAGGAAGGAGCAGGGAGCAGTGTGAGGTAAGGCTGGAGAAGCGGGGGGAGGGAGCAACTGTACAGGTGACCTGGGCAGAGGTGGCCAAGGGTGCTGGAGAGCTTAAGAGGGTCTCAAGTCAGGCCACTATGTCTGAAGACCAGGTGGGGACAGTGGATACAGATGTGCACCAGCACTGGAGAAGACCTACGCACTGCTGCCCTTGTGACCAGGCAGTCGGGGAGCCCCAGAGCTCTGGTCACCCCGTCGGTGAGCCTGAGGTGTTTGCAGGCCCAGTGCTTAGGTGTGGATATTAAGTTTTCTTTTCTTTTTTTAAAAATATTTATTTAGTTGTAGATAAACACACAATATCTTTATTTATTTTTATGTGGTGCTGAGGATCGAACCCAGAGCCTCACATATGCAAGCAAGCGCTTTACCACTGAGCTGCAGCCCCAGCCCCTAGACACGGATATTCCAACGACAACGTATCATTATTTGTAATTAGTGGGTGCAAGTTCAAAGCCAGCCTCAGCAACTTGTCTGAGATCTTAAGTAACTTAGCAAGACCCTGTCTCAAGGCAAAATGTAAAAAAGGGCTGGGGGTGTGCTCAGTGGTTAGGGGCCCTGGGTTCAATTCCAGGTACAAAAAAAAAAAGCTTGTTTGTGATTATGTCCTAAAATAAAGGTTAAAGGCAGGACTCCCTGAGAGCAGAGGAGGAGGGAAGGGGTGTGAGAGGAGGATGGGTTCTATTGGAATGGGGGAGACAACCTGGGCCTGGGAATGTAAGGCTCAGGGGATGTGTATGTGTCCCTGTGCTCTTCCTCCTCCGCCCACCTGTCCACCTGCCTCTCCTTCTGTGCACCCGTTTCCATCTGCAGTCACCATCCCGCCACTCGCCACCCATGGACGGTATGTCCACTCGCACCCTTCCTTTGTGTGCCCACTGCTTGCCCACCGTGGACCAGGCACTGTGCGGGGTGCTGGGGACCAACAGTGAGTAAAGCACATGTGGCCTGTGCAACTGGCGCAGAGACAAGCAGTACCTACCTCAAGCACACACAGCGTCCACTTGAGAGCCATCGTCACTCGAAGGGAAGAAGCCACCAGCAGTGATGGTGGAAGGAGGCCAGGGCGCTGCTCCCTGGAAAGGGGAAAAGGCCTTCTGAGCAGGGAACAGGGTGGCAGGGCTTCCTCCTGGGGACACTCCCTGGGAACCCAGCACCATGCCATGGGGAAGCCCAGCACGCCCGCTCAGAGACACTGTTTGGGGAAGCACTGAGGCTCACAGCCAGCAGCCAGCATCTGAAGGCCCAGGGAGTAGAGGACAGGAGCTGGGCTCACCCTGCCCAGGACTCCTGGCCCCAGGACCTTGAGCTGGATGAGTGGACTTTTCATGCCATTGGGTTTGGGGATGATCACTCATAACCCTGAACCTGGGCCCAGTACTCAGCTGTGGGTTTGGGTGACTGTAGGGTGCTCTGCAGGGAGCAGCAGGTCATCTTTGGTGAGGGGACCATTCATCCAGCCACCTTGAGTTATGAGGGGGAGTCACCAGATGTCCCTCTTTCCTCCTGAGTGTGCAGTGACTTTGCGTTCCAGGCCTGAGGAGAGGCTGTGCGTCCACCTTAGCTCGGCTCCCCCTGCAGAGCTGGGCCGTCCCTCTCACTGGCCTGTCCACTCCTCACCCTCCTTGGCCCATGGTCCTACCTGGAGAGTCAGTCCCTCCCTCTCCCTGGCCGATGTGTGCCGGGCTCCTGCAGCTCCCTGGAAGCCTTCCCTGACTGGCACCTGTGGTGACCTGTTTCTTGGAAGCTCTGAGAGCTTTGACCCTTGGGTGAAGGCAGCGATACTTCCCCTCCCCTGCATTGAGTGACGTCACAGTGCTCTGTCTTTTGGTCTTGTTCCAGAGTTGTTTGGCTCCGGTCAGGTTGGAGAGGATCGAGCCTGGGGGCTGGGAGTGAAACTCAGTCGAGCATTTGCCTAGCATCGGAAGGCCCTGGTTTCAATCCCCAGCACTGCAAAACTGAAAGACAGCCGGGTGAGGTGGTGCACGCCTGTCATCCCAGCAGCTTGGGAGGCTGAGGCAGGAGGCTCGCGAGTTCAAAACCTGCCTCAGCAAAAGTGAGGCGCTGAGCAACTCAGTGAGACCCTGTCTCTCAATAAAATACCAAATAGGGCTGCGATGTGGCTCAGTGGTCGAGTGCCCGAGTTCAATCCCTGGCACCCCTCACCCAAAAAAAAAGACAGAGAGAGAGGCCAGGTGGGCCTGGGTGCTGGACACGCGGTCCCCTCAGCTAACTGCACACCTGGCCGAGGCCCCACTCTTGCTTCAGGCCTCCCACTCCCCTTGGCTCCTGCTCCCCGCCTGCTGACTGCTGCTCTCCCCAGCGCCCGGCCCCCTCGCCAGCGCCCGGGCCCCATGCCTGCTCTAGCCCCACTGCCGCTCCTGGCCCTGACCTCCACTCTGCTCCTTGGTGCGGCCCTCCTTGAGGGTGTTCGCGCTCTCGTCCCCCACTGCTGGTCTGTTGCCGTTTGGCCCCGCAGGCGTCTACCCAGATGGCTGTGCCAAAGTGGCCAGGGACCCCCAGGAGGTTAAGCCTGTAAGCAGTGAGCCGTCCTCTAGGAGAGAGCCAGCAGTACGTGGACCTCCCTGGTCACCTTGCTTCACTGCCCCATGTCTACATCTTCTTGGGCCACCCTGACCAGGGGGTCTCACTTTGGGGGCTTCTCCTGTGAGCAGCTGCCCCCATGGATGCAGGCTGCTGGCTCCCCATGGGCCTGTGGCTGGGGTACGGGGAGCTGTGGACCACAGGGTCCTGACAGGTCTCCACACCTGCCCTCTACACTGCAGCCAAGAAATCCTGTAGTCCCCACTTTCAACATATATCCAGAGTCACATGGCACGGACCTGTGGGCAGCCACCTGGCCCAAGCCCCACCTTGGCTTGTGTCACAGCTGAGACTCTGACCTGGCCTCCCTTCTGCCCTTGACCCTCCCCAGGACCCTCCTTGTGTACTTACTGTGCCAGTCTGCCATGTCATACTCTGCCCCCACCCAGCTTCCATCGCTGGGCCAGGCCTGCTGAGAAAGCCGCCCTGCACTGTCACCTGCATGCGCAGGGAGCAGGAAGGGCCTGGGGTCGCCCCAATGCAGTCCTGATTCTCTTGGCCCAGGTATCAGCAATCCCCTAGAGGATGGCAGAGAAAACAGCTGCCAGGTTTGGAGAGCAGGATCCGTGAGCGTGGGGAGAAGTTGTCACCTCAGGCCACTTTAAGAAATTAAAGTGAATTTTTAATTTTACAGATTAAAACACAGACAGAGAATTAAGCTGCTTATCAAGAACACTCAGTTCACGGCCTGGGCAGCACTCCCTGGTGGGAATTGGGCAAAGCTGGGTTTTATTTTGTTGGTACCGGGTATTGAACACAGGAGCAAAGAGCACTCAACCCCCGAGCCACACCCCCAACCCTATTTTGTATTTTATTTAGAGACAGGGTCTCACTGAGTTGCTCAATGCCTCGCCATTGCTGAGGCTGGCTCTGAACTCACGATCCTCCTGCCTCAGCCTCCTGAGCTGCTGGGATTGCAGGTGTGTAACACTGTGCCCAGCAGAGCTGGATTTTAAGAGAAGCTGGAAGTGGGCTGGGGCTGGGGCTTAGTGGTGAGCATGTGCGAGGCACTGGGTTCAATCAGCACCACATTAAAAAAGAAAAAAAGATTTGGTCTGGGGTTTTGGCTCATCAGTAGAGTGCTCACCTCGCACGTGCGAGACCCTGGGTTCGATTCTCAGCAGCACATAAAAATAAGTAAGTGAAGTAAAGGTACTCTGTCCAATTACAACTAAAACATAAATTTAAAAAAAGATGAATAAATAAATGTATTGTGTCCATCTACAACTAAAAATATTTTTAAAATAAGCTGGAAGTCAGAAGTTTATGAGAAGTTCCCTTTTTTGGGGGGGTTCTGGGGAGTGAAAGTCAGGGGCACTGGACCCCTGAGCCACATCCCCAGCCCTATTTTGTATTTTATTTAGAGCCAGGGTCTCACTGAGTTGCTTAGCACCTCGCCTTTTGCTGAGGGTGACTTTGAACTCATGATCCTCCTGCCTCAGCCTCCTGAGCCGCTGGGATTACAGGCGTGCAAACTGGCCTGGTCCTGGCTTTGATTTTTGATGACTCGCTCATTTAGCTATCTCCAACACTGGGTTGGGATTCTCCCCAAGGTGGGGATGGGTGGGCTGCCCTTGGATAGTGGCCCCTATCCCCAGTCTAGCACGTGTGAGACCCTGGGTGTGCCCAGGTGTGCCTAGTTTCTCCTTCTCAGGTGACAAGCAGGTAACAAGCCCTGGTATTGCAGGAGCCCCCCTCCCGGCCACAGCTTGTGCCCGTGGCAGGCCCAGTTGTGAGGGCTACTGTACCTTACAAAGGCAAGGGCTGGGGTTTCCCTCTAAAAATGCTCCTAGGACTGACCCCCAAATTGAGGGGGTGACTTCCACATGGTGTGGGGAACACATGCCCCTCCCAGTGTCCACTGGAAGGACCACAAAGGGACACTGCAGACATCTTTCACCTGTGGGCATCTCTTCTCCTTCTCAGCTGGAAAGCAGATGGTCAGGTGGCACTGACTGCTCAGACCAGGGAGAGCTGGATCCTAAGCACCCCGGGTGGAAAATCCCTAGGATCCCAGAAAAGCTCTGCTAGGCCCAGACCCTGAGCGGGAGGCCCAAAGTCTGCTCTTGGGCGTCAGGGCCTGGAGGCTCTGGGCTTAGGCGGCCCAGGCACAGCCTGGTGCAGAGTGGGCCACTGCGGAGGGAGATTTGGAAAGAGGCCACAAGCAAAAGGTGACTTCAGTATTGGTCCTGCTCCATCTCCACAAGGCTGCTGTCCAGGTGTACCTCCCAGGTGGGAGCCTGGGGGATGCTGGCCTCCCAAGAACCCTGCCACAGCCTTCACACCCAGTGGCTCATTACAGGGCCACCGGTGGTCAGTGCCATGCTCAGCTGCCCACACACATTGCTTCCCATCAGCACTTGGAGCCTCTCACGAAGATGCTTGGAACTCAGGATCACCAGGCTCTTGAGGAGCAAAACATCCCATGTGAAGGAGGCTCTGTGCCTGCCAGGAAGGGGCGGAGGAGGTGGTGGTCTGTGCATGGTGGTCTGCTGATGCCCTGGGGGAGACGAGAGAGAAACATCACCTCCGTGGCTTCAGAACAGGAAGTTGTGCAAAGGAACAGAGAATAAGAAAGTGCTCTTGGAAATAAATTAAAAAGTGCCTTTTGAAGTAGAAACAGTGAAATAAAAAATTGGAGAGAAAACATCATCAGACCACAGTCCATTGATCTGGTCAGTTAGACCAGTGAGAGTTCCAACAAGAGCTGGGTGGTGGCTAGGCCTAATCCCAGCCACTGGGAGAATTCAGCCACTGAAGCAGAAGGATCGCAAGTTCCAGGCAACTTAGCGAGACCCTGTCTCAAAAAATAAAATAAAATAAAAAAGAGAGAAAGAAATGGGGCTGGGGACGTAGCTCAGAGGCAAAGTGCCCTTGGGTTCAATCCTCAGTAATGAAAAACAAGTTTCAGCAAGAAGGGAGTGTGTGGCATCCACGGAGTGTGTGGCATCCATGGAGTGTGTGGCATCCACGGAGGGTGTAGCATCCATGGAGGGTATAGCATCATGGAGGGTATGGCAACACAGAGGGTGTGCATCCACGGAGAGTGTGGCATCCATGGAGGGTGTGGCATCCACTGGAGAGTGTGACATCCATGGAGGGTGTGGCATCCATGGAGGGTATAGCATCATGGAGGTATGGCATCACAGAGGGTGTGCATCCACGGAGGGTGTGGCATCCACGGAGAGTGTGGCATCATGGGGGGTGTGGCATCATGGAGGGTGAGGCATCCAAGGAGGGTGAGGCATCACGAAGCAGACGATCTGCCAGGGATGAAGACCCAACTCGGGTGCAGCATCGTGAAGTTTCCAGAAGCAGGGGACACGAGGCTGACTCTGAGCTCTCACAGAGAGCAGACTGGTGCTCTGGTGGAGTGGGCCACAGCCTGCGGTGCCAGCAGCCTGGCCCTCCAACCTCTGAGGGAGGCTGCTCCTCAGGCAGGTCCTCGTCCTGAGGCAGGCAGAGCCTCCCAACACCCTTCCCAGGCAGAGGATGTGCAGGCAGCAGGGAGGGAAGTCAGGAGAAGCCCCTGAGAGGGAGCCCAGAGCCTGAGACTAGCAGCTGTCCAGGTGGGAGCCAGAGCCAGGTAGCCACAAGAGGCCCCACGGAGGATGGGCCTGCGGGTATCCTCTCCCAGGAGGAAGGTGGCCCAGGACATGCTTTCCAGAGGCCCTGGGAGGTGCCGGGATGGCAGAGCCAGCATGTGGGAAATCGGCACAAGACTGCTCAGGGGTACAGGCTTCTCCACCTTTGCAGGGGCAGGGACCCTGGGTGAATGGGGGTGTTGGCAGGAGGAGGGAGCCACTGACTTTGATACAAGTGCCAGTCTATTTCTGGGTCTCGGAGAGGAGGGGTGCTGATGACAATAAGAGGTGGGTCCAGGCATCTAGAGAGGATGGGCTCCCCAGACAGCAAGAAGGCCATGAGGACAGACCCAAGAGAGGCCACACAGCTGGTCGATGCCCTGGCCTCTGGAGTCACGGAGCCATGCATTGGTTCACTGATGGGCCTGAGGCGCTCCGCAGGACCTTCCTTGACGGCTCAGGAGACCCCAGGGCTGTGGGATGGAGTGTCCAAAGTGGCCTGACAGGGAAGTGGTGGGTGAACCCATCATCACCAGGCCACCAGCTGGTGCCTCCAGAGTGTCAGGCTGGGGCTGGGAAGCCTGGGCACGGGTCTCCTCCTTGCTCGGGGACTCAGGTTCTCTCCCTTGCTGTACCTTGGACTCACCTGGGAGCTTCCAGGCCAACTCAGGGCTCTGGTTTAACTGACCTGGGAGTGGCCCAGAGGGTTTTCCCAGCTGGCCAGGGTTACGGTGTGTATTCAGGGGAAGGAGCTGCTTGTGCAGGGTGCAGACGCAGGCTCCCCCAGCACGGGAGGGCGGGAGTGGGTTCTGGGAAGGACAAGGGGCTGGCCCCACACAGGCTGTGTGAGGCTGGGGGGCCTGAAGGGAGGGCGTGGAGAAGGGGCCAAGGGGGAGCCCAGAGCCCTAGGGGAAGGGGGTGAAGAAAGCCTGGGGGCTCCAGGAGACCCTTGGAGGTGGATGGAGGGAGCCCAGCTGCTGCCATTGCCCAGTGGACAGCACCACGTGCGTGGCTGTCAGGGAGGCCACGTACCTGCTGGTGTGACACAGGCTACTGGGACTGTCCACAACTGGATTACAGTGGTCTGTGAGCAGGTCTGGTGTGAGCTGACCGGACCACCCAGGTTTGTGACGTTCTCGGGGTGAAATTCCCTAGGGATGCGTTTCTCAGAAGGCACCCTCTTGTGCAGTGGCGCTGGATGGTCAGCGTCTCCTGCTGGTCTGTTTCTCTGAAGGACCCCGAAACTCCAGATGCCGGAGCTTGTCTGGAAACCCGTCTGAGCCCTTCCCACTGCCCTCCACGCGGCAGGTTGGTCTTCACCATGGTCCTCACCTGACCTTTGGCCTGGGCTCCCCAGGCTCTTTTGAGCCTGAGCCACAGGATTCCTTTAGGAGTGTCAACTGAACAATGGGTGGTGTGAGGCAGGGAAGAAGGGAGAGCCTGCCAGGGGACAGCCACCATCAAGGTGACTGGGTGTGCCATCTGTTGGGAATCACAGGGAAAGCCTGGTCAAGGGAGCTCAGACTGAAGCTCGTTCCAGGCTTCCCGTCCCCATGGGTGCACGTTCCTGCTCAGCCTCTGGTGGCTGCGCAGGGCACAGTACATAGACCGCAGCTGTGTGGAGCTGAGGGAAGTCTGACGCAGTGGCCTGGTGCAGCCGTCCCCAGAGTCAGCAGTGGGGCCTAGAGAACTCGAGAAGGTGCACAAGAAATCTCCAACCAAAAGGCAATATTTACTTTTATTTATTTATTTAGTTTTGGTGTCAGGGATTGAACTCAGGGGCACTTGCCCACTGAGCCACATCCCCAGTGTTTTATTTAGAGACAGGGTCTCACTGAGTTGCTTAGTGCCTCACTTTTTGCGGAGGCTGGATTTGAACTCACGATCCTCCTGCCTCAGCTTCCCGAGCTGCTGGATCACAGGTGTGTGCCACCGCACCTGGCCAATATTTACTTACAATTTTATGTAGTCACAGCACTTACATATTAACTAATGAAGTTTTCAACATAAATAAGAAACTCATTCCCTTACAGTTCTGGAGGCCAAAGTCCAAAATGGAGGAGTTGATTCCTTCAGAGGCTCGGAGGGAGGGTCTGTTCCAGGTGCCCGCAGCTTCTGGTGGCTGCTGGTAGCTGTTGGTGCTCCTTGGCTGGAGGAAACACCGTCCCCCTGTCTTCATGTGGGGGCCCCCTGTGCCATTTCTGTATCAAGATTCTGTTTTTTGTTGTTGTTGTTGTTGTTGCAGTCCTGGGATGGGGCCCAGGGCTTCTCATGCAATCGCTCCATTGCTGAGCCACTCTCCAGCCCCTCTTTCTCCTGGGTCTGTACGGACGCCTGCCATTGGATTTAGGGTCCACCCTCAATCTAGGATGATCTCAATGTAGAATGATCCTGATTCTTAAATACATCTACAAAGACCCTATTTCCAAATAAGGTCACATTCACAGGTAACAGGGAGTTAAGACTTGGAGATAAATATATAACATATAAAAGTAAGGTTATGTATAATAATGAATATATCATCTTACAAAACTGAAGCTCTACGTCCATTAAGGTCCATCCCCAGAGCTGGGCATGGTGGTGCATGTCTGTAATCCCAGCTACTCAGGAGGTTGAGGCAGAAGGATCACAAGTTTGAGATCAACCTCAGCAACTCAGCAAGACCCTGTCTCAAAATAAAAAGGGCTGGGGTGGGGCTGGGGTTGTGGCTCAGTGGTAGAGCACTTGCCTAGCATGTGTGACGCCCTGGGTTCGATTCTCAGCACCACATATAAATAATAAGAACGAATAAAAATAAAAGGTCCATCAACATCTAAAAAAATATTTTAAAAAAAGGAATAGCCATTAAAAAAAAAAAAGGGTTGGGGACATATGCAGATCAGTGGTAGAGCACCCCTGGGTTCAATCCCCAGCACCAGGAAAAAAAAAGACAAAAACCACAAAACAATTACCCAATCATCTGCAAGACCCCCAGAACCCCACTGCCCCTTCTCTAGGCTCCACAGTCCCTGGCAGCCACCGCGGTTTCGGTTTCTGTGAACTGGACTCCACTTAGTGGAATTGAGCAGCGTCTATTTTTTCATGCCTGTTTTATTTTGCTTCAGCTCTCAGTATTTATTTTCTAAGTTTAAAGACGGTGCTGAAATCTACACGGCACTCACATCTTTGAGCTGGGATGCGGCTCAGCACAGAGCACCTGTCTGGTAGGTGCACGGTGCGCTGGCCCTGGGCTCCATCCCGGCAGCTCACAGAACCGACCCCTTAACCAGTAAAATCATCTTATTCTTAGTTGGCAAATGATCGCCTGTATTTACGAGACACAATGTTACTTTTCAACTCGTGTGTCCATGGTGGGATGCTCAAGTCAGGCTGGTTAACAGATCCCTCTCCTCACATGTTTCCTGAGGTAAAATCCGCTCTTGTGGCAATTTTGAAACACACAATGTGTTATTATTAACTGTAGTCACCAGAATTTATTCTTCCCAATTAAATGAAACGGTGTGACCTTCCCACCCCAGGTGCTGGGAACTACCACTCACTGTTCTGGGACTTTGATGTGTTTTGATTCCACATCCGAGTGGACAGTGTGGTGTCTGTCCTTCTGTGCCTGGCTTATTTTTACTCCAGTGACAGGATCTCCTTCCTTCTTAGGGCTGCATAGTACTTCGTGGTGCAGATGTTCTATGTTTTTTTGCCTATTTTTCTGCAGGTGGACACTTAGGCTGTTCTGTATCTTTACGACTGTGCACAAGGGCGCGTGAACATGGGGCAGATATCTATGTGACATGTGCTTTCAATCTCCTGGGATGCACACCCAGAGATGGACAGCTGGTTCACACGGTGGCTCTACTTTGGCTTTTTGAGGCACCTCGCCCCCTATTTCTTGAATGGCTGTACCCCTCTTCCCACCTCTTGCCACATGCGTGGTACAGCCGTCCCTGCAGGTGTGACGGAATTCCAGCCCAAGCAGTTTGGTGGCAGTGAGTAGATTCACCTTGTTGGGCAACGACTACTGTGGCCACCTCCAGAGCCCTTCTCGTCTTGTGAGGCTGAAACTGTCCCCATCGCACACTAGCTCCCTTTTCCCCTCCCTGGACATATCTTTGGGGGCGCTATTCAACCCACCGGAGCCCACCCTCTCACTAGTGCTGAGCTGGTCCTGGCTACACCCTGCCATGTCCTCCTGCATCTCCTGGAGGAAAGAGACGCCTGTGTAGACTTTCCTGTGTGCTTTCAGAGCGGGGCCAGGTTTTAAGGAACAAAGGATAATTCCGTGGCACACACGCTGCACCCAGTTGACCACAATCACCTGGGCATCTCTTCCCGACTCCACACTGTGTGCTTGGATCTGAACGTTCCCCTAAGGCTCGCGTGAGGAAGCTTGGTTTCCAATGCGGCCATGTCCAGAGGAGGGGCTTTGGGGAGGTGGCTGTATCATGAGGGCTCCGACCTCATTAGTGGACTCACCCATTTGTGGGTTCACCATCACAAGTGACGGGAAGCTGACTCACACATGTTCAGTGACATCGTGGGTCAGCTTGAAGTCAGCCACGGTAGGCATGCTCACACCAAGGAAAGCATCCCATGGGCAGGCAGAGCTCTCCTCGGCCTCCTTAGATGGGTTACTAAGCTCCCACTGGACCACTGACGCCTGACTGTTCATCAGAGGTGCCAAAACCCACGAGTACAAGAGGTGGGAGCCACCCAAGTGTCCATCAAGGGTGAGTGGATGAGAAAACACGAGATACGTGCTGCATACGTCCAAGGAGCATCAGTCAGCCTGGAAAAGTCAAGAGATGCCAACTCATGCTGCCAGTTCGCATGAGCCCTGAGCACACGGCAGCCGGTGGAGTGAGCTGGTCCTGAGACCAAGGCTGCGGGCGTCCCGCTAAGGGGGCTGATTCACCTAGTCCGATCAGGGAAATGGGGTACGATGATGGCTGCCAGTGGCCACCTGCCTGCTTTGATGCTGTGGAGGTCTGGGTGTCTGGAGAGGCCACGAAGCGGGGTCCATGAGTGCATCCTGGCTGGCCTCCCTGGCACGCAGGGTACGCTTCTGTGGAGCACACGTTTGGGGGTGATTGCTGGTCCAGACGCTGAGCAGTTATATAGCTCAGAGAGTGTGGAAACAAGTCTCTGGCCGTCAGTATTGCCCTTCATCCCACCAACACGAGGGACGGGCAGTCCCTTCCCTTTGGCCATTCTGGAGGGGCTGCAGTGGTTTCAACTCACACTTCCCTGGTGGCAGATGGGGTATCTGATGCCCTCTTCTGTGAGTGCTGCAGACTCTGCCCATTCTCTGCACTGTCTTCTCCCACCTGTGGCTGCCTTCCCATGCACTGAGGGAATCTTTTTTTTTGGTACCAGGGATTTAACTCAGGGGCACTCAGACACTGAGCCCCATCCCCAGCCCTATTTTGTATTTTGTTTAGAGACAGGGTCTCACCGAGTTGCTAAGCGCCTCACCATTGCTGAGGCTGGCTTTGAACTTGCGATCCTCCTGTCTCAGCCTCCCTAGCTGCTGGGATTACAGGCATGTGCCACTGCACCTGGAGACTTGCTAATGACATCTTCTTTGAGTTATTATTATTTTTTGTGGTGCTGGCATTGAACCCATGGCTTAGTGCATGCACGGCAAGCACTCCACCACTGAGCTATGTCCCCAGCCCCATGAGACATCCTTAATGTCATGCAATCCCATTTCTCCCTTTACGTGGGAAAGCACATTTTTTTTGTGTGCTTATATTTAAAGATCTTCACCTTTTCCAAGATCATAAACAGACTTCCTTCTAAGTTTTGTTATTTTTCTCTCACACTTAGATCTTCAGTTCAGCTGGGGTCGACCCTTCCTGTTTGTGAGGTGTGGTCCAGATTCGTTCCTTTCCCCCGTGGGCCTCCAGTCAACCCAGCACCAATCACTGGAGGCCGTCCTCACTGCTGGTGGTACCTGTGTCTTTTTCTGGATTCTGTTCTACTCCCTCCGTCTGCTCACCTACTCCCTCACCAGTTCCGAGCCGTCTGGTGACTCTGCTGTTGTGACACGTTACTACCAGTGATGAGCTGGGTTCAAGATTACCTCAACTGAACTCGACCCTTGGCACTCCTGTAAGAACTTTAGAACTGGCAGGTTGATTTCTAGCCATAATCAGCTCAAGTCGAAACTCACTCCTTCTGCCCATGCTTTCCTTGCATCCCCCAAATTTGATGTTATTTTTACAGAGTTCGAAGTATTTTCTATTTCTTTTGTAAGCTCTTTGACCCACGAGTTGCCGGGTATTTCCAAATACTTGAGGCTTTCCTAGCTATCCTGGTATTATTGATTTAATTTCAGCATCAGGGGTGTATTCTGTGATTTCAGTCCTTTCAGACCTACAGCCATGGCCCAGCATTTGGTCCACCTCACCGAACACCGCACAGGAGGGGAGCGGAGGAGTGCCCAGTGAGGGGTTGAACGCCACCAGGGCAAACTTCTCCCTGCCGTGGTCTTCCTTCAGCCTAAACAGCCCCTTAGCACTTCCTGTAAATGGGTCTGCTGGATAAATCCCCTTTTCTTTTACACAACAAGGTCCTTATCACCTTGTTCTTGAGACAGTTGGCACCCTGTTTGGCTGACTGGACACCTTCCGATACTCCAAGGGGCTGTTCCCTCTCCTCTGGTTCCTGTGTTTTTTTTTTTTTTTAATTCTAATTTGTTATACATGACAGCAGAATGCATCACAATTCTTATTATACACAGAGCACAATTTTTCATACCTCTGGTTGCACACAGTCACGTCCTTGGTGTCTTCATACATGTGCTTAGGTGACCATCGCATTCCACCATCTTTCCCATCCCTGTTCCCCCTCCCACCCTTTCCTCCCTTTTCCCTATCTAGAGTTCATTTAATCACCCCCCCTGCAGCATATTATAAGTCAGCCTCTCATATCAGAGAAACCATTCGGCATTTGTTTTTTGGGATTGGCTAACTTCACTTAGCATTATATTCTCCAGCTCCATCCATTTACCTGCACATGCCATGATTTTATTCTGTCTTACTGCTGAGTAACATTCCACTGTGTATATATGCCACATTTTTTCTTTATCCATTCATTCACTGAAGGGCATCTAGGTTGGCTCCACAGTTTAGATTTTGTGAATTGTGCTGCTATAAACATTGTTGTGGCTGTGTCCCTGTAGTATGCTGATTTTAAGTCCTTTGGGTTTAGACTAAGGAGTGGGATAGCTGGGTCAAATAGTGGTGCCATTCCCAGTTTTCCAAGGAATCTCCATACTGTTTTCCATATTGGCTGCACCAGTTTGCAGGCCCACCAGCAATGTCTGAGTGTGCCTTTCCCCCACATCCTCGCCAACACTTACAGGTGTTTGTATTCTTAATAGCTGCCATTCTGACTGCAGTGAGATGAAGTCTTGGAGTAGTTTTGATTTGCATTTCTCTAATTGTTAGAGATGTTGAACATTTTTCATGTATTTGTTGATTGGTTGTATATCACTTTCTGAGAAGTGTCTGTTCAGTACCTTGGCCCATTTACTGATTGGGTTGTTTTTCTGGTGTTAAGATTTTTGCGTTCTTTATATCTAGAGATTAGTGCTGTATCTGATGTGCGTGTGGTAAGAATTTGTTCCCAATTAGCAGGCTCTCTATTCACCTCATGGATTATTTCTTTTGCCGAGAAGAAGCTTTTTAGTTTGAGTCCATCCCATTTATTGATTTTTTAAATATTTATGTTTTAATTGCAGGACACAATATCTTTATTTATTTATTTACTTTATTAATTTATTTTTACGTGGTGCTGAGGATCAAACCCAGGGCCTTCGCATGTGCTAGGCAAGTGCTCTACCGCTGAGCCCCAGCCCAGCCCTGGTTTCCATGGTTTCTGAGAAGTCAGCCAGTTCTAGCCTCTACCCCTGCATGCCATGTGTTGTTTTTCTAGGGCTCTTTTTAAAATTTTTTTCATTTCGTATTTGCTTTCCAGCAATTTGACTATGATGTACCTACACTTGGTTCTCCTTGAGTTGATCACAGAATTTTTCTTTTTCTTTTGTGGTGCTGGGGATGGAACCCAGGGCCTTGTGCATGTGAGTCAAGCCTCTACCAGCTGAGCTCTGTCCCCAGCCCCAGAATTTCTTACATATGTAAGTTCATGTTTCTCACCACATGTAGGAAGTTCCAGTCATTTCTTCCTCCAGATACCTTTCCCCACTCCATTCCTTCTCTCCTCTCTTTGTAAACTGTGTCACACACAGGCATGTGACATTGCCCCACAGGCGCCTCCTTTAGATTGGATAAGTTCTACTGAGACACGGTCAAGTTCACTGCGTGATCCCTGCTCTGCTCTTAGTCCAGTTAACTTTCACTGAAAACATTTTCATTTTCAGTTCCAGAATCTCCATTCAGACCTGTGGTTCCTGTGATCTGCCATGACTGTCTCCATCTATCCACTGTTGAAAGCCTATGTTCTGCACACCAGTGGGCACGGTCATGGGGTTGCCTTGACATCCCGGCTTGTTAACTCCATCATCTGGGTCCTGTCAGGGTCGATCTCCAGCCTTCTTTTTTTTGAGAATGAAATCACATTATTTTCTTTTAATATTGGTTGATTTTGGATTGTGTCCTTGACATGATGATAGTCTGTGGTAAGTCTGCATTCTTTTAAAATAGTGCTGATTTTTTGTGTTAGTTGGCAATTGACTTGACAGGACTCAGACCACACTCTATCCTTGGGGAACTTTGTGTTTTTGTACTGGAGGTTGAACCTAGGGGTGCTCTACCACTGGGCTGCATCCCCACTTGATTTATTTTTGGGGATAGGACCTCACTAGGTTGCCCAGGCTGGCCTCAAACTTGCGATCCTCCTGCCTCAGCCTCCCAAATTGTTGGGATTACAGGAATACGCCACTGTGCCCAGCACACTCTGTCCTTTGGCCAGGCTGTTTGGGGTCTGGCTGACCGTGGTTCAGAGGTCAACTAAAGACCGAGGCAAGAGTTATCATCTGATATGGGTCTCCCCTTCTCTGGGATGCCCCTTGCCTTCCAGAGGTGCCACTGCCTCACTCTGCCTTCCAGCTCTTCAGGCTACAACGACTTCAGGTTGTTGCTGGAGTTTTACCTGCCCTTCATGGTCTGGCCTGGGTCTTGACCTCAGACACAGGTGGCTCACCGGCCCTGCCCTGCTTCCTAGTGCTGGCTCCTCTCCAGAGTCTGGGCCTGGGCTCACTCCCTGTGACCACAGCTAATGCTGGTTTGCGTGCTGCCTGGCTTGTGGCACTACCCGAAGGAGGGTGAGTTCAGGAGGAGTCTACCATCCTGGAAATAGAAGCTCAAACTCGTGGACAAAATCAAGAAAAAAACAAAACAAAACAGCTGGGATTTAAAAATTCATTTTGCTGCTGGGCATGGTGGTGCACTCCAGAGACTCGGGAGGATGAAGCAGGGGGATTGCAAGTCCCAGGCCAGCCTCGACTAAGCAAGAACCTATGTCAAAAAAATAAAATTTAAGCTGGGTGCAGTGGCTTACTCCTGTAATCCCAGTGACTCAGGAGGCTGAGGCAGGAGGATCGTGAGCTCAAAGCCAGCCTCAGCAAAAAGCGATATGCTAAGCAACTCAGTGAGACCCTGTCTCTAAATAAAATACAAAATAGGGCTGGGGGTGTGGCTCAGTGGTTGAGTGTCAGAGTTCAATCCGTGGTACCAAAAAACAAACAAAAAACCCACACCTGAAATCCAGGGTTATGGTTTAGATCTGAAAGGTCCCCGAGAGGCCCATGTGTTAGGATTTGGTCCCTGGCATGGTGCTTTCAGGAGGTGGTGCAGTCTTTGGGAGGTGGGTCTAGAGAGAGGGCCTCAGGCGTTGGCAGGGTGCCCTCTGAGGGGACTGCGAAACCCCAGTCCTCCCCTTCTTCTCTTTTGCTTCCTGGCCACAAGCGAGTGGTTCTGCTCGGCCACATGCTTCTGCCCTGATCAGTGCCTCACCATAGGCCCAAAGCCACGGGGCCAACCAGTCAGGGGCTAAAACCTCCAAACAAGCAAAAATAACCCTTTTCTTTTCTTTTTTCTTCTGAGAGAGAGAGAGAGAGAGAGGATCAGAACCCAGCGACCAGCACATGCCAGGTGAGCGCTATTGCTTGAGCCACATCCCCAGCCCCCCTTTTCTTTTTATAAGCTAATTTTTTCAGGTATTTTGCTATAGTGACAGCTAACACACCTACTCTCCTGAAAAACTTGAGTTTCACTGAAGTTGCTTTGAAAGGTGCACCAAACCATAAGTGCTGTCATTGTAAAGTTTGTTAGTAGGCATTGTTGAGACATATAAATTGAGATATTAGATGCTGACCACTAAATATCAACTAAAAGGAAAAAAAATGAAACTTTTAAAATTAAGAGACCCCCTATAAGAATATCAAAAAACAAATACTGCGACATAAAACTAATGAAAAGACTGACAGTCAGAAAATTGTAAAATATGATTGAATGGCAAGGCATGGTGGCACACACCTGTAATCCTAGCTACTCCAGAGTCTGAGGCAGGAAGATCACAAGTTCAAGGCCAGTCTGGCAGCTTGTTGAAACCCTGTTTCAAAATGAAAAATGAAATGGGCTGGGGGTGTAGCTTAGTGGTAGAGTGCCCCTGAATTCAGTCCTCAGTAACAAAAACAAAAGCACCACTGGGAGATGTTAGACAAGAAAACTAAATACCTAGAGGGGTCTACCGATTCAATATAGTAATAGAGTTGTTTCTCCCAAATATGAGATATATATATATATATATATATATATATATATATATATATATGTATTTTCTCCCCAAATATGAAAAAAATTCATGAAAAATTCACAAAATGAAATTTTCCCTGGTACTGGGAGTTGAATCCTGTGTCCTATGCATACCAGGGAAGTGTTCCACCATTGACCTACATTTCTAGCCATTTTTTTATACTTTTTTATTTTAAGACACAGCCTTGCTAAGTTGTTCCAGCTGGCCTTGAACTTGTGATCTTCCTACCTCAGCCTCTGAAATGGAGTCCTTGGGATCATGGTGGGCATCACTGCACCTGGCTGGAATTTGGGTTTTACAAATTGAGATGTGACCTGAAGGTGGACAAGTTATTTTAGGAATTAACCAATGCAAAAATTCTAAAGACCCACCTGAGGGACATCTCGCTTTAGGAAAGTCCAGAGCATTGCACCTTCCAGGAAGGGTGGAGGTGAGAAGCCACCCAGTTGCTCCCCTGGATCTAAGGCCTGCCTGTCTCTTTGGCATTCTGGGAGGGAGACCTTCAGGAAGTCTGACACTCCAGAGCGCTGGCAGGAGAGGGTAGTGCCTCCTGAAATTCCCACAGGCTCCTTTCTGTGAAGCCCAGCCGTGAGGCTATGGCTGCTCTTGGTGGAAGTTAGCCAAGAGGCTCTCCAGGTATTGCTGAGGCTCACCCACAGTCTGCTTGGGAGGTCCCATCTGTCTCAGGAGGGAAGGGCCTGCCTCTAGTTAGCAGGAGAGCGGGCACCTCACCATGGGTATCCAGCTGGGCTTAGTGAGGGGATGGAGGGGTTGATCAGCTCTGGGGCCTGGCAGCCTGAGGGTCTGAATGCTGGCTTCTCTCCCTACCAAGAATGCAACCACAGGCCAAGGACTTAACCTCCTCAGGCTTTGGTTCCCTCTCCTGCAAATGGACTCATAGGGGTATTGGGTGGTTGGTTCTCATGACTCCTGGGTCCTCAGCCTTGTCCGTGGTGAGGGAGTCCTGACTGAGCAGGTCTATCGTTACCAGGCTCTTCCCTGTCCCTCAGGTCAGGCTGCTGGGTCCCATCCCAGCTCCTGGGCTTGTGTCCTCAGCTGAAGGTCTGGTCAGGCTCTCTAGGGCTTTCTCTGCAGGAGTGACCAGACTGGGAATCAGGCGTACAGGGCTGAGTCATGTCCCCTCCCTCCAATGCATATCCACCCAAAACAAAAGAAGGGACCTTATTTGTAGGTAGAGTCTTTGCAAATGTAATGAGTAAAGACCTCTCAAAATCATTCTGGATTTAGGTCCCAAATTCAAGGACAGGTGTCCCTATAAGAGGAGAAGTACTGGTAACCTAGGAGGCAAAAAAGGGAGAGGGTACTGTCATATAAGGAAGGACCCCCTGGAGCCACCCGAAGCTGGAAGAGGCAGGAAGGACCCCCTCCTCTGTTGCCTCAAGAGGGAGTGCAGCTCTGTCCACAGCCTGATTTCAGACTCGGCTTTCAGAGCTGTGAGAGAGATTTGGGATAATTTATGGCAATGCTAACAGATGTGTGCACCTGTGTTGGCACAGTAGGTTTGCGCTCATGAGCGAGTTCCTTGGATGTGGGTCCACTGACCACGCTCTGAGTCTACATAGCTGAGAAAGGCTGCCTGAAGGGCTAGTGAGGTCACCCAGGAAGTGGAACCCTGGGAACCAACCCTAGTCCTCCAGCTGCCACCTGGCTGTATGTCCTTTAAACAAAAATACATGTGGGAGCTGGGTGCAGTGGCCACACCTGTAATCCCCGTGACCTGGGAGTCTGAGGCAAGAGGATATGCAAGTTCAAGGCCAGCCTCTTGCAAGCGAATGAGACCCTATCTCAAAATAAAAAATAAAAAGGGCTGGGGTTGTGGCTAGGTGGTAGAGCACTTGCCTAGCATCTGTGAGGCACTGGGTTTGATCCTCAGCACCACATAAAAATAAATAAATAAATAAAAAACAACGGGCAGGGGGGCTGGGGACATAGCTCAGTTGGTAGAGTGCTTGCCTGGCATGTACAAGGCCCTGGGTTCAATCCCTAGCACTGCCAAAAAAAAAAAAAAAAAAAAAAAAGGTTGGGGATGGTGCTCAGTGGTAAAGCGACTCTGGTCCAACCCCCACACACATACACACCATTAACAGAAGGCCTGTGGTATGATGAAGGGCTTCAGCATCCAGAGCACCGTGGAATCACTCACTGAGGTTATATTTATTTCTAAATGTAAGTGTGTCTGATGCTCTATTTTTATGGAAAAGCGATGCTGCTTACTGAATTTAAAAGACCCACAGACTTGCTGGCTCGGGAAGCTGCTGCTTTGGCCACCTGCTCGTCTGTACTGTTTTGGGGTCTGCCACTCTCCCTCATCCCAGATTTTCTTCCACGTTTCCATGTAGTGCTGGGAGTTTCCAATTGTTATAGTCCCCCCCTTTCTCTTTATGCTGGGGAGGACTTCAAATTTCATACTACAGAAGTCATAACTGCTTGTGGCAACATGGAAACCATACATAGATTGTGCGCTGCAGGTATCAATCTGTAGATCATACACTTAAAGAGAAACCTTTCCTGAGTCTCCAGGGTGGCCAGGGCTGAGCAGCTGTGTGTCAACTGCTCTTGTGAAGTCTTGTGGGAAGTCTTGAGGGAAGGAGACTCAGGATTTCCTGGCCTCTCCCACCCCTACCTCATCCTAAAGATGGGCAGTGCTCTTGAAAACAGTAGCTGTACAACTGCCTGAGCCATGGATCCTATGTTGCCCAAACACTTTTGGTGCACAGGGCCATTCTGCAAGGGATGAGTGGACATGGATCCTTATCTCTGCCACATTTGCTGAAGGTGTGGGCTGTGGGGAACTCCAGAGAGCACTGGCAGTGACATGAGCAAGTACATGGTGCAGGAGGCTGAGCCCCTCCTGCAGGGGCTCAGGATCATAAGGGGCAGAGGGGTCCTCAAAGGGCCTTTGGAGGACCCAGCAGCCACCACTCTGTGGCTGACTCTGAAAGATTTCAGCAGCAGGGTTGGGGTTGTAACTCTGTGGTACAGTGCTTGCCTAGCCCATGTGAAGCACTGGGTTTAATCCTCAGCACCACATAAAAACAACTAAATAAATAAAGGTATTGTGTCCATCTCAACTAAAAAAAATTAAAAAAAAAAAAAAAAGATTTCAGCAGCAGATGTGCAGGTAGGAATGTGAGTGGTGGGAACCCCCAAAGTTACATGGGCCTTGGGGCTGGAGGCCTGGGAATCTAGATTTCTTTCACCTGGCGTCCAGCTTTCTGCCCCAGTCCTACCTGAGAGTTTTGAGGGACACACACAGCTGTACCACTACCCAAGGTGCTCAGGGGCTGATGGCAGCCTGCTGCTAATGGCTTGACCTACTTTAAATTTTTCTCATTAGTCAACATTTAAAAATTCTGAGATTTGGGGCTGGGTAAAGTGATAAAGTACTTGCCTACCAGGAACCAGATCCTGGGTTCCATCCCCAGCACTGCAAAAAACAAAACCAAAAAACAGATTTTACATGCAACTCCAATTTTTTGCTCCTGTTGGAAGATTCAAGCCATGCCCACGCTGAGCTTAAGGTGCCCTTGGAGTGGGGCACAGCGCCCTCACGCTCGCTCCCAGCGCACCCAGCTTCCTCACACCCAGCCTGCTATATTCATGTACATTCCGGTCCTCTGGAGGCTAACGTTCAAATACGAAATTCCCGTTGATACCTTATAGGATTTATCCCAAACACCTTTCCTAGGCGCCAATCTGTGCTGCTCCTTAGGGACATCGGTGTCAAGAGAACAGGGGGAGAGGGTCGTGCACTGCAGGTATCAAGCGGTTGGGAAGGCTGCGGGAGGATCACGCACAGCGCCGGAGCGCCGCTTAGGAGCGCAGCAGTCCCTCTAAGGTCTGCAGCCCCGCCCGCCCGCGGTGCTCCCGGCACGACCCCGGGCCTTAGGGACCGAGAGGTCCCGGCCTGGGGCCTTTCTGGACACGGCTTCTGGGCATTTCCAGTGGGGGAGGGGCGGAGAAAAGAAAACCTACGGCAGTGTCGATGACACCGTCAAATGCTTAAAACACCCGCCTGCCAGAAGTGGAGAGTGCGGTGCAGCCCGAAGAGCGGTAGAGACTAGGTGCGTGCACACTTCGGTTTAGGCGATTTATTACCCTTCCCTCCCCCAAACAGAAATAAAGGGCAGAAGACGGCTTCCGGGCGCGGCTGGTGCAGGCGCTGCGCTTACCGGCGCTCGGCGGGAGCCCACGTCGTCCGGCGGTGTCCTCCGCCTGGCTCGCCGCAGCCATTTTGGAGCGGCGGAGACAAAGAGCAGACCCGCCGCCTGTGCCTCGACCGCCGGCCCCGAGCGCCGCCGCCGCCGCACCCTCCAGCCAGCGCCCGCTCCCGCACCCGTTCCCACACCGGTACCCATACCCACACCCCGCACCCGCGCCCGGCCTCTGGCGCTCGCGGCCATTGGCCGCGCCTTTTAAGCCCGCGCCGCAGCCAATCAGCGACGCCAGGGCGCGGGCGGGGGCGGCGCGCGCCGCCGCGCCTGCGCAGTTCGGCGCCCCTCCCCCCGTCCCCCGCCGCGCCCCCGCCCGCCCCGCGCGCCGCCCCCCGCCCGCCCCGCGCCCCGCTGGAACCTCCTCCTGCCCAGGCGCGCTCGGCCGAGCGGCGGCGGCGGCGGCGGCGAGGAGGAAAGATGGCGGCGGGCTCGGATCTGCTGGACGAGGTCTTCTTCAACAGCGAGGTGGACGAGAAAGTGGTGAGCGACCTGGTGGGCTCGCTCGAGTCGCAGCTGGCGGCCAGCGCGGCCCACCACCACCACCTCGCGCCGCGCGCGCCCGAGCTGCGGGCCGCGGCCGCCGGCGCGCTCGGGAACCATGTTGTGAGCGGCAGCCCGGCCGGAGCCGCGGGCGCAGGGCCGGCCGCCCCCGCCGAGGGCGCGCCCGCAGCGGCGCCGGAGCCGCCCCCCGCAGGTAGAGCGCGGCCGGCGGGCGGGGGGCCGCGGCGCGCGGGCCCCGGCTCACCACGCCGCCCGCTTGTCCCCGCAGGGCCCGCGCCGGCGCCCGCCAAGCTGAGGCCGCCGCCCGAGGCCAGCGCGGGGCCCTGCCCGGCCGCCGCCGCCGCCGCCGCCGCCGCCGGGCCCGAGCCCGCCGCCGCCGCCCCGCCCGCCGGCCCCGGCCCCGGCGCCGCCAAGCCCGGCCCGCCCGGCCCGCCCGGCCCCGGCGCCGCGCAAACTTTGAATGGGAGCGCCGCGCCGCCCACCGCGCCGCACGCCGCACCTGCTGTCAGCCCGGTCAACAACGGGCCCGCGCCGCCGCCCGCCGCCGGCTCCGTCATCCAGGCGGCCCCCGCGCCCGCGCCCGCCGCGCCCTCGCCGCCCGCCGCGCCCGCGCCCGCCGCGCCCCCGCCGCCCGCGCCCCCCGCGCCCGCCGCGCCCGCCCGGCCGCCCGGCCTCCCCGCCGCGCCCGCGCCCCCCGCGCCCGCCGCCGCACAGAACGGGGCCGGCGCCGCCCCCGCCCCCGCCCCCGCCCCGGCCGCCGGGGGCGCCGCGGGGCTCAGCGGCCAGCCGGGGCCCGGCGCGCCCGCGCAGGGGGCCAAGGCCGAGCCGCCCAAGACGGCGGGGCCGGCGGCGGCGGGCGCGGCAGCCGGCGTGCTGCTCGGGCCTGCGATGCAAGGGGCGCTGCCGGGGCCCGCCGGCGGCCCGCCGCCAGCCCCTGGACCCCCGGCGGGGCTGCCCAAAGGCGCGGCCGGCGCGGCGACCCCCAGCCTGCCGCGGACACCCTCGGCCGCCACCGGCGGGATCCGGGCCACCCTGACGCCCACCGTGTTGGCCCCTCGCCTGCCGCAGCCGCCGCAGAACCCGACCAACATCCAGAACTTCCAGCTGCCTCCAGGTGAGTGGACGCGCGGGGTGGGAGGGGAGGGCGGGTCGGGCGGCCGCCGATCCAGGAAGTTCTGGGCTGCGTTCTGGGGCTGTGTCCGGGCCGCCTGCCTCGCGGCTTGCCCGCGGCTGCCGGCTGAGGGGCGCCTCTGCCCAGGTGCGGAGGCCATCCTGGGTGTCCGGTGAGCCAGCGAGGCCACTGGGCCACCCTGGCTTGGGTCGGCTGCCCCTGTTTCGCGGCCTTGATGCCTGTCTGCGCTTCTGAGTTGCTCGCCCAGGGGCTTCTCGTGGAGGCTGTCTTGCGCTGCTGCCCCTGCTAGCTCGGGCAGCACGGGGTCATGCTTGCTCTGAGGGCTCCCCAGTGTCGGAGCTTACCCCATCGTGTGTCAGGGCCCTCGCTGAACTCCGCTGCCTCATTATTATTATTATTATTATTATTATTATTATTAATATTATTATTACTCAGGGCTGCTGTGGTGGGCCAGAGAGCATCCTCCTCCTTGTGCAGGTTAGGTCCAGGCTGGGCACCCCCTACCCCCCAGGTGGGGAAGTCTGGATGGAAAGCTTGGGCTTCCTGCTGCTACTAAAGGCAGAGCTAGTGCTCAGATGCTGGAGGAGTTTCAACTCCAGGTTGGTCCTGAGTGTGGCCTTAGGCTTTTGTTGTTGCCATCCCCTGAGGTCAGTGTGACACTCCCAGCCAGGAGTCTGGGGTGCAGGAGGTGGTGGGATGTGGAGCCCAACACATGTGCAGGGGATGCTTTTAGTGCAGAATCTGCTTCAGCCTCTTCCTTCTCTACACTCCCTCTGCTTTGTCACCCTGAGTTCTTTGGGGCCCCTGAGGTTTGACGGGTGATCTCTTGTCCGGTATCACATGCCAAGCTGCTTTTGTTTGGGAGTGCTCAGACAGGAGCCCTCCCACTGAACGCTGGGCTGAAGTGCTGGGCTTCTGAGCACTCCTCTCTGGTACTAGTGATGTGTGCAGCAGCTGCAGCTGCTACCGTGGAGTGGCAGTAGTAGTGGATGAGGGAGGAAAGCATGGCCCTGCCACTAGTCCTCTCCTGCTTGTTGGGAAGAGCTGAGGGTCAGTTCAAAGAGCTGCAGCCTCTGAGGAGCACGTTTTCTTGTCATTGCCCATGGGTCTCAGGGCTGCTGGTCACACATTGGGATCTGCTTCACTGGGGCAAGAGCGGGGCGACATGAGAGCCAGAAACAGTGACTCTGGGTTGGCAATAGGAGCTGCCCAGCTCTGAGGAGGAAAAGAGGAGATGTGAGAGAAGCACCCAAGAATTTGTGGGGTGTCCTTGCCAACCTTTGGGCACTAAAGAATGTGCAGTGATGGGTGTTTGCTAGAAGGCTCTGTGTTGATGTTTATGTGTGTTTTGATCTTTTGGTGGAAAATATGGCTGAGTTTTAGTTGTTAGTGTTGAAAAGGTGGTTCATGGTTGTAGCCTTTTAGGTGAAATGCCTCAGTAATTTGTATCTACTTAGGAAAACACCCTTGCAGTGGTCCTGCCTGTTTCAACAGTGCCTCCCTCGCAGCAAGGATGTCCCTGCACTGCCCTTTCATCATGACAGCTGGTGACTAGGTGCCCATGGCGTCCTCTCACCCGTGGCCATCTGGGGTTAGCCATGTTTCTTTCTCTGAGCATCTTACAGGTAAAGCCTATCTCTTTTTTTCTACTTGGGAGAAGGAAGACATTTGAAAAGGGCAGCCTTGCCTTCTTGAGCTGTCCTGAGACTCACTTCTGCCTTGTGTTTTAAGGTCAGTTTTAGAGCTGGCTGTGCTTGACTGGAAGACAACTTGAAAAAGACGGAGGGTTGTGTGTGTTCCTTCTCCTGGTTCTCTGCATCAGGACTCACGCATGGGGAGCAGAGAACAGCTCCCTTGCACTCTTGGAGTGTAAATGCTCTCCCAGGAGCAGTGCTTTAAAGTGGCCCTGTGTTTTCTGGGAAATGAAATATTGACATTCATTTCTTCAAGACCCTCTTCAGTTCTTTGATCAGAAACACTTACCAATTCTGTTACTTTATTTTAATAGTGAAAGCTGAATGAGTATAGTTAAGTCCACCATTAATGCTCCAAGCCAGGGTACTTCTTTCTTAAACAGGGGCAGTCCATTCTTGAGAGCTACAGTGATAGGTTATAAATACTTTAGCCGTAGCCTGTGATTGGTGGATCAGAAAATGCTCAACTCTTCTGATTGACGCTATGCTTCGTAATAAAAACATACAGACCAAAGGTGGAAGTAAAGTCCAACAAAATTCACAGGTGGCCAACAGCTCCTCATTTTAGGACCCCGTGATGCCGACTGGTGGAGTGAGGATCAGGAGAGGGCAGGGGTTCGGAGCTGCACACAGGTGTGGAGTAGGATGTGGAGTGTGAATGGGGAACCTTGCCCCTCCTCGCACCTCTCCTGGCCGGAGGTCGTGGTGGGAGAAGGCAGGGAGGACCGCTTTCTCCTACTGTCCTGAGGCTGAGCCCTGGACCTTGAGTAAAGCCCCATCCCCACAGCGCCCTTTGAGCTTCAATTAAACATCTGAATTTGGTTTTAGCAAACTCAGTCTTGATATTCTTTGTCAGGACTGTTTTGTAAGACATTTATGTTACTATAGTTGTATTTGCTCGTTTGAAGGTGCCCGAGTCTAAGTCCTACCCACTGAGGATGAGGAAAAGACTTAAGAGACGTGTGGAAACAGTGTCGTAGCCGTTGTCATGGTGTTGTCCGAGAACACCGAAAGCACTGGCTGCTCGTGTGTAACCTGGGGTGGTCTAACGTCAGAGTCGTCGTAATGTCCATGATCAGAGTTGAAAAGCGGAGAAAGTGATCTGACCCCCAAATTAGCATGTGGGTAAGTGGTTTTAAAAGATCTTTTTTAGATAGGTAGGTGCTGTGTTGAAGCTGCTAATTTTAAAGGCTATCTTGTAATGTGGCCAATTGGCACATTTCTTAATGTGCCTCCTTTTATTGTGATTTCTTGTAGGACTTACTTTTCTGTGGTTCTAGGTCCCTGCTCCAGGACAGAAAGCCATGTCCTCCCATTGGCCTAGATGCCCTGCCCTGGGGATGTCTGCGTGCTGCCTTTTAAGATGATGCTTCATAAGATAGCTCTGTGTTGAAAGACTGTCTGGGGCACTGCTTCCCACCCTAGGGCGGTTGCGTTACCTGTTGTGGGGAAGGGAGAGTCCCTTAGCGGCTGGCTGCACCTTTTTGGCTGGTTCTCCTGAGGCTTAGTCCCAAAGTCAGGCCATAGAAGAAGTAGGGCTGCTACTGTAGTTATGGGAGCTGCTGTCTTGGTGGCCAGCTGTGGCTCAAAGTGCAGGTGCCTTGGTTCAAGAGATGTTCTTGGAAGTTTAGACATTACTTATGCACAGTAGCTGTTTGATCTGGGACTGAGGACAGTGTTCATGGATCCTCCGTTTCCTGGCTGTGAAGTGAGGTTGGCTATTTTGTGAAAGATGTGGAGTTCCATCCAGAAGAGGTGTGCATCCTCCTAAGTTTTGTAACATTTTCACTATTTCAAATCAGATGTTGCTGTAGAAGTTGTGAAATCGTGTAAGGACAGCTTTATTAAGTCAAATCCATGTCTAGAGTGGTTGAAGAGTTTGGTGCTCGGGCTGCCTCGTGCTGCCAGTCAAAAGCTGCTGAGGTTGTCACAGGTGTGTGCTGCCTGCCTGCCCACGTGGTGCAGGCTGTGCAGAGTGAACCTGGATGGGGGACTTGATTCAGGGCCAGAGGCCTTGACCTAGTGTTCTCCTTGGTATGCTCAGGGACAGTGACATTTGAATAGAACAAGGAGAAGTAATTTTTTGAGAGCTGTTAAGGATAGCACTAGGCTGCTCTACTTAGGGTGGATCAAAGGTGGCTTCCCTGCTTCACCGCTGGGTTGGAGGGATGCCCTTGGGGGCGAGAGGGCCACCCCCATGTCCTGACTGGTCTCCCCCCCTGCTTGTCACCGTCATCTTGGGGTGAGTGGAGTGTCCTTGGTGATGGGGTGGGGTTGGCCTACTCTAGTCTGTAGATGTCTTGGAGCTAGTATGCCTTCTGTTCTGGTAGCAGCAAGGGCAGGGCCTGTGGGCACTCATGGGACTGCCACCCTGGCTGCTTACTGTGCTTGGTGCTCTGCATTCATGGGGGACTCCCTTAAGTCCTTGTATCTGTAGGTAGAGCCTTGTTTGTTGGGGCCCTGTCAAAAGGCTGCCTAGGAAGATGGACTCTGGCTTACCTAGGGCTTGATGGCCTGAGGATCCCCAGGAGCAGGCCCTGCTCCTATGAGGGCTTCAGTTGTGCTGGGGATCTTTGCCACCTGTCCTGACCCTTTTCAGCCCCTGCCCTGGAAATGGAGCAGCTCTAGGCACAGCAGTGGGTGTGGGTGGGGAGTGGGTGGGTGTGGATGTGGATGTGGATGTGTGGGGGCGCTGCCTCTGTGTCCTTGAACTCAGAATGAAGTCAGCATAGTGTCTGTGTGTTTCCAGGTCTAGTTCAGTGTATAAATGTAAGCTATCCTCTGTTTAAGAGATAAATTTGAAGAGTGCTTTTAACAAATAGATGGTTATGTGTGAGTTGATCAAAACATAACTAACTGTTTTTGGGAATCTTAAAGGAGAGCGATAAAAGGGCTCCTGAGATTTGGGGTAATTTGCATTGTTCTCAGAAGTTCTTTTTCTTTCTTTTTTTTTTTTTTTTTTAATGTAGGGCTGAGAGTTGAACCCAGGGCCTCACTCGTGCTAGGCAAGCACTCTACCACTGAGCCCCAGCCCCAGCCCACTTTCACTTTTTTTTTATGTGGATGATAAGCTGGAGCCTTTGATTTGCTACCTGGGAAACAGTTGCTGTTTGGGGTTCTTGCCTGGGAAACTGTCTTCGGCTGTGGGTTGGCAGCCCTTTAGTTGGGCCTCTGATGGTAATAAACCAGTAAAGTTAAAGCAGGTAGAAGAGGCTGGGCATTGGGGCACTTGCCTGTGATCCCAGTGACTCAGGAGACTGAGGCAGGAGGGTCACAATTCTGAGGCCAGTGTCAGCAGCTTTGTGAGACCTCTGTTTCAGTACATAAATAAATAAAAAGATTTGAGGATGTAGCTCAGTGGTAAAGTGCCCCTGGGTTCAATGCCCAGTACAAAAAAGAAGGAGATGGGGCCTTCTGTTTTTAGATGTAAGACTTCAACCCGGTCTGGTGCCGCTGGCTGCCTCCTGGACACATCTGTCTGCTCCTGGGGTCTGAGGTTGCCTTGGTGTGGGCACTGTCACTGCTGATGGGCACAGGGCTGTTCTGGAGCTGTTCTACAGCACTCCTGCGGAGGAGAGCGGCACTGGAAGGTTGTGTTTGAGAATGGGGAGGTTTGTATTTCCATGGTAGGGCGACAAAGTTTTGGATTAAATTTTTTTACTTTTACATTGTTTTGAATATTTGTATCAAGGAATATGGGAAAAAAAAAAAACCCTAATGGGATAAAATTATCCACAGTTAGGCCAACGATCCCAATTTGGAAAAGTGTGTATGTAGCGCAGACCCCAGACCCACTCATTTACACTAAACTGGTCTTGGGCTTTTCTGGCGCCAGTGCCCCTCTGCTGTGTGTGAATGGACAGTGGACAGTGTCTGTGTGAATTGCATGAGGATAGGAGATGCTGGCTGTGGCTCGATTCCAGTGCAGTCCTGTAGGTCTGTGGAGCTGTGGGGTTTGTCTGCCCTTCCTGAGATGGGCATGTGGATGCCTGTAGGCATGTGGAAGATGTGGCCAGAGGAGCAGACAAGCTTGCTGGCTGGCTCCCAGTCTTGTGAGAGGGCTATGGTCAATGAAGGCCTGTCAGGTCAGCTGGTGCTAGGGGACGTGGATCTCGAGGGGGCTGCTTCTGGATATTCCTACTCCAGAGGTCAGGGAGTCCCCATTGGATGTCAGGCTTTAGAACAAGGCTCAGCTTTAAGCAGGTTTAGTTGTTCCAGAGAGATTTATTTTGGGGGCCTGAGGTCTGAGTGGGCACTAAATGGACAGAGTGTGACAGGAGAGGAACCAGGAGAGGCCTCCCCCCACCATCCTGGTGCAGCCTGACGCACCCTGCTGGGGCAGAGGCCTGGGAGTCTGGGGTTCTTTGAAGAAGATGCTGGAGGGTGATGAGGCAGGCCCTTGTTGGTGTCCTGGTTCACAGTGGATGGAAAGGGCGTGCAGACAGCCTGTTCATTTTCTGGCTTCTGGCTCCTGTGCTACTCACATGGAAAGTCGTCATTTTTGGGCTGGGGATGTGGCTCAAGTGGTAACACACCCGCCTAGTATGTGTAAGGCACTGGTTCGATTCTCAGCACCACATAAAAACAAAGTAAAGATATTGTGACCACCTAAAACTAAAAATTAAGTATTAAAAAAGTATATATAAAAAAAGAAAGTCTTTTTTTTTTTTTTGTATAGGGGATTGAACTCAGGGTGTTTTATGGCTGAGCCACATCCCAGCCCTTTTTGTTATTTGAGACAGGGCTTTGTTAAGTTGCTGAAGCTGGCCTGGAACTTGTGATCCTCCTGCCTTAGCCTCCTGAGTTGCTAGGAGTACAGGCGTGTGCAGTGCCCAGCTACAAGAAAGGTTTTTAAGGGGTTTTATGTTTTGTAGGTCTGTCTGGGGGTGGTCCCTGTGGTCCATACACAGCACGCGTGGATGAGCAGTACTACCGTCTTGAGACTGTAGTCTTGAGACCGGGTTAACTTTGTAAAGACACTGAGGAGTGCTGGTATCAAGGTTAGGGCCTGCACTTGAGAGTGAAGCAGGGATGCACTCCTGGATGGCTTTGTCATGTCACTTTGTTGTAAGAATTATAGTCAATTGGAAAAGTCTTTTTTCCAACCAGTGTTTTTTGATTATAATGTTATTTTATTTGGCCAGGTGTGGTGGCACTTGCCTGTAATACCAGTAACTTGGGAGGCTGAGGCAGGGGGATAGCAAGTTCCATTCAGGTCAGCCTCAGCAACTTAGTGAGACCCTGTCTCAAAAAGGGTTGGGGGTGTAGCTAGTGGTAAATTGCCTTTGGGTTCAATCCCTGGTATTCAAAATAAAAACAAACAATTCTATAGTCATTATGGGAAGTTTGAGAAGAAAACTATGAAGAAGGCATTGAGGTGGCTTGTAACTCATCTGTCCCAGACTGCTCACCTTTGACAGCTTATCATTTTAGCCTTTTTGGATGCAGATGAATTTCTGCATTTCTGATTGTTATGGAACAAGAATCACCCTTCAGAATTGCTGAATGTTACTTGCCTTGTCCTACGTGTCTTTGTGTGCTGCCCTGGCCCCTCAGTGGTCCTTGAAGCTCTGTTAGGCTGCCTGGATCCGGCTTGTAGAGTCCTGTGCTGAAGTCCTCCCACCTGTAGGTGCTCATCTTCACATACAGTTCGTGTGTCTGATGAGTTGAGCATTTCAAAGGCTTTACTACAAATTGCCTTCCAGTAGTTGGGCCAGTTTGTACTTTTAAAACCATTGCTGGTGCATACTTGTTGAGACAGGAGGATCGTGAGTTCAAAGCCAGCCTCAGCAAAAGTGAGGCACTAAGCAACTCAGTGAGACCCTGTTTCTAAATAAGTACAAGATAGGGCTGGGGATGTGGCTCAGTGGTTGAGTGCTCCTGAGTTCAATCCCCAGTACCTCCGCTGCCCCACCCCGTAAAACAAAAACAGAAACAAAACAAAACCCATTGCCCAGATATGGCTTTTCAGAAATTGACAGCCTTTCTGTAGGAGGACAGTTGTGGTTAAGGAAGATTAGACCTTGTTGGTGAGGATATCGGCCATTTATTCTCAGCTGATTTTGCCTAGGGGCATTTGTGCATCTAATAAGACCACATGTTAATCAGTGAGCACTGCTGACATGGGTGCTGGGGTGCACCCTTTGGGTCCTGAGGCTGCAGAGTCCTTGCTCTCCTGGTGTGGCTCTTATTGGGGTTGGGGGAAGCTATTAATGAAGACTTGCTGGGAGGTATTTCTGATCCTGGAGAGGGCCTGTTGCCTAGGGGACTGCTGAGGAGTCCTAAATGAAAAGAAGGGACCTGGTCCCTGGAGCTGAGGATGGGGAAAAGGTATGGGTTCCCAGGCCATATCAGGAGGATGATCCCGGCCTGTCATGGAGCTGTCACTGTAGGTATGTTGAGTGCCTGAATAGATTCCAGCTGGGGAGCCACTGAAAGTTTAAGCAGGGTGACAGAGTCAGATGTGAGTTTTAAGGTCACTTTTGTGACCGTGAGCTGTGGAATGCAAGGTGGTAGGGGCAGGGCCCGGGGAGTCTGTGTGATGTGGACATACTCACGGGATTTGCTGATGTCCTGAGATGGGTGAGTCTAGGACAGGGGCTGGACTGGCATCTCCTCCCTGGATAGAGAGGGCAGGGCTGGGAGTGTGTGTTGGTTTGAGATGCCATTCTGAGCCGGAATGTCAAGGGTAGTGGATACAGTGCAGGAGCTTGGAAGAGGGCAGCATGGGAGTCAGGGCACTCAATGGCATTTACAGTGGTGACTGAAAGAGCCACCTCCATGGGAGGCTACCTCCTGAGAGAGCCTGGCCTGGAGCTGGGTGGCATGTGGGGTGCAGTGAGGCCAAGGGGTGGCTCTCAGGTGAAGGAACCCCTTGGGCATAGGCTTTGGGATCAGCAGGAAGGATAGCCCTGAGTGAAGAGCCACCAGCCCGTAGGGAGGAAGGACCAGCATGGCTGCGGCATCGGAGCGCCTGTGGGTTGGCTGGGCTGTGCAAGCGCAGTCTTTCCTGGCCTCTTTGCCCTTTCACCTAGGAAAAGGCTTAGGGTGAGCATTGTTACTCCTAGTGTATGCTTTAGTTGGGGTCTTGGTCTGAGTCTGCTGGGGTGTCTGTGGCCCTCCCCTCAGCCGCTGACGTGCATGGACCTGTGAGTCTGTGGACTGTCTCTTAGGTGGAAGGCCCCTGTCATGGAGCCTCCCTTTGCATGAAGGAGGGTTTTCAGGGACTCCACAACACTTTGGGGAAGCTTGGATCTAGGGGTACACAGTGCTCAGGGGCCTGGACGTGGTTTGCATGGTTCCCTTTGGAGCGTTTTGTGCACATGAACAGGGAGCAGGCTTTGAAGAGGAAGCCCACAGCGTGGGCATCTCCAGGATGCCTGGGGAGGGCTCTCTGTCCCTGTGTGTTGCACCGAGCCAGGGGCATGTGCACGTTTCCAGCTAGCTGCCGACAGTGGTTGGGCCAGCAGGGATGTGTGCTTCATGGTCTGACATTTTGGCATTACTGGACAGTTCTTGTGGGTTCTGTTCCATGAGGTCCCTCAGCCCTTGGGTTCCTCCCACTCAGGAGCACTGAGCCGTCTTCTTGGGCTGCTTTGTCTCTCTGACTGAGGCATGGTACTGCAAGTTCTGGTGGTCCTGCCAGCTGGAAGGGCAGTAGGCAGTCAAGAGGCTCCCTGGCCTGAAAGCCCTGCCCAGAGGGATATGGTCATTTTCTCTAGTTCTAGTTGAGAGAACTTGGTAGGTAATTGGCTCCATCTAATTACACAGGGGGCTGGGTAGTTCAGCCCATGCTGGGAGCTGGGGGTTGGGGAACAGTTAGCAGGCCAGGCACGTGGCTGCGTGCGCCAGGGGAGTGGTCTGGTGAGTTTGTCCAGTCAGCCAGCAAACATTAATCCAGCACTAACTTGAAACTCACCTGGTGCCGGGGCTGGTGACAGGAGTGAGGCTTGCTGATGGGGTTGTGTTGGGTACATGGGCTGGGAGGGAGTAGAGGGCAGTTTCCCTGTGGTGTGACTGGGTGGAGAGTCACCGTGAGCCATTAGGGGCATGTTTAGCAGTGGAGGCTCCTGGTTCAGAAGATTTGCCTGATGTCCTCGGTGGCACAGTGAGACTCTGAGTGCTGCACAGAGCAGTGGGAGCACCCAGACTCCAGAGCTCATTGCCGCTCCTGGTCCCAGGCAGGTGGACCTCCTGCCTCTGCCGCAGTGGCCTTGCATGGCTCTGGCTGGCTTTAGGTCCAGGAGTGCTCTCCCTGTACTTTGGGACCCTGTGGCAAAGGGTGCTAGGGCTAAGAAACTTGCAGGTGCTGACCGTGCTCTGGTGCTGGTGTAGGGTTGCTGATGCCCTCTTTCATCCTTGGAGTGCTCTGCGGGAAGACTCGGCTCCACTCTGGTCTCAGGCTGAGCTTGGGGTAGTGTCACCTCTGCTCTGGAGAGAGCTGCTTTTCCCCTGGATCCCAGCCCTGAGAACCCCAGTTCCTGGTCTGGCTGCCACCTGCCTTTCCTGTGTCCAGGCTGGGAAAACGACATTGAGAAAGAAGGGAAGTTAGACCTCCTACAAGATGTAACTATGGGCAGACAGCTTGGGTGCCGTGAGCCCATGTGGGAGGTAGGATAGTGGGATCATGCACTTGGGCATGGAGTTGGAGTTGCGCGTAGATGTGGGGTGGTGTGTGGGCACAGAGTGGCATAGACATGGGGTGGCGTGGATATAGAGTGGAGTGGCATGTAGATGTGGGGTGGTACGGACATAGAGTGGTGCGGGGGTGTGGACGTGGGGTGGGGGGATGGGTGGCTTGGACGTGGGGTGGCAGGGTTGCATGTGGATGCGGGTTGGCGGTGTTATATGTGAATGTGGAGCAGCGGGTGGTGCCTAGGACACGTGGAGCATTGGATAGGCATGAACTCCAGCTCAGGCAGAGGTGCACTTTGGGCTGGTGTGAGCTGGTGGTGTGCTTGTGTGGCTCTGAGGGTTGCACACCAAGTCCTGCTAGTGCATGTATGTGATGTCTGAATCCTGTGGTCCATGCAGGTGTCCTTATTCAGGGCAAAGGCTGTCCAGAGGGTGAGGTCACTTCTTGGAAGTGGTTGCTCCTAGGGATGGAGTGTGGGGATGGGACTCTAGAGCTGTAGTATTTATTTTTCTTAAAGAGACTGAAGTCTATTTCGTGGTTTTTAGCAGTCATGTATTCTTAATGGCTGAACTAGAGTGCGTCTTTGTTCTTGTAACTGTGTGTGTAAAGCTGCTTTGGATCAGCCTGCCATGATCCCTGGCAGGTGATGGTGCAGAGACCAGTGCAGTTCCAAGGCTGGTGTGGTCCTGACCACTCAGGAGTCCCATGGCTTCCTGGAACCCTGTGGTTGGGTCCACACTCTCCTGCCTCCAGGGACCCCTCATTTGCTTTCTCCCCTGTGAGATGCACTGGGGGGACCTCCAGGGAATTCACACTATTTGGAATGAAGCCTAGTTTCCTGGAGTAACCTGACCCCAAAGGATCATAGTCTGGCCTCCCACCAATTTCAGATCTCATCCTCATCAGGCTGTGGGTCAGCCACTCTGTACTCAGCATACCTACTTGTTGTTCAGGCCTGCCTCACCCCTGCAGAGCTTGCTTCTTGTTTTCTACTTATGGCTCCGGATCTGGGGATCACTCTGGCCTGGGAGGTTCCGTCTGCAAAATCCCTGGGGGCCTTAATTTTGACTGGAATTGCTCACCTGGAGCCCACACTGCTGAGACTTCCACCCTGCTGGCCTCTGCCACAGGCTTGCTAGCTGAGCAGGAGCACCTTCCACTTTTGGCATGGGGCTTGGTGTGGCTGGGATGCCAGGGCCTGAGTCATAGAGTCTCCTGAAGGCAGTGTGGCCTCTCTGTGGCATTTTGGAGGCCATTAATTGGGATGAAAAGCCATGGAGGGAACAGGGTGTGTGCTTTTGGATCTCAGGCATAGATGTGAGTTAGTCACAGTCCTGGCCCTAGCGTGGCCTGCTTTCCTTTATGTGATTGTTTTCACACTTTAATAAGTACCTGCACACCACAGCCCTGTCGGAGAGCTGGGACTGTGCCAACCTCCTGGGGGCCCTTGCGCCACAGACCCTTCCCCGCCTGCCAGCTGTGCGCCCTCTGCCCCTCCTCTTCTGCACCTGCATACACCTCTTCCCTGTGTTCCTGGGCAGGGCTCCTTAGCTAGGATTCTGCCAAGAGTACCTTGCTGGGGGTGGCCTCCTGGGACTTTTACCATTGACCTGTCCATTACTAGGGTGCCTCTTGTTATCGTGGTAGCTGTCCTTCATCAGCACAGCCCTGTGACAGGTCCTTGTTTGAGGACACAGAGGTCCCTTCTCTTGTGGGCACTGGGTAGTTTGCCTTCTTGGACGTGGGGTGGCATACTGCCCTGCAGTCCCCCTGATTAAGCGTAGGAGCCCGCTGGGCATGGCATGGTGGCCTGTCAACCCATCAGCTTGGGCACTCCACGGTGGTCCTCGGCACCCAGCGGTTGCTGTTTGGCAGGGCAGTTGGCTTTCTGGGATCAGACTTTCACTTGCTGTCCTGCAAACCTCAAGACTTTGATTCCAGATTTGTGTGTTTGGGCTGTTGACCAAATATCCATGCAGGTCGTGGCTGAAGATCTAGGTCCCTAAAAGACTGGTGGCATCTTAAATCACAGGGCTGTGCCCTCACCTGGTATGTGTGGGGGATGGGATGGGCAGGCCCAGAGGTCAGTTCTGGGTTGTTCGGCGGCTGGAGGCAGGCGAGCAGGGGAGCCATAAGCAGATCCAGGGCATCCTGGCACCAGGATTGTGTGGAGGAGGTGGGTGCCTTCCTGGCAGGCACAGGGCTGCCTTCTGGCCTCAGGGCAGAAGGGTGGGGGTGACTGTGGGTGGCTGGAGCTGGCCAGTCCTGAGTTGGAGGGTGGCCATGGGCCTGAGTGTTTCAGCAGTGGTGTGGGAAGCAGGTCCCTAAAAGTGAGGATGGGGTTGAAGGATAATTTCCTTTGTAGTTTTTTAGTTCGTTTTTAAGGAGAAGAGATTTTCAAGCAGTATTTACCCCTAGATATTGAACATGGGCCACATGCATGATTTATAATTCCTAGGACCGGGCAAAGCTAATTTTATCAGTACGTTCCCTGTCACCCTGTCCTGGGCGTTGTCATTTGGCAGGGCCCATAGTGAGAGCACCGGGTGCTTTGCACTCTGAACTCAGCTGAGGTGGCCATGAGGTCCTGCCTGCCTGCCCACTCTGGACGCATGTTTTCTGTGCTCAGTGGCCATGTGCTGAGTACTAACCCTCCATTGGATAGAGGGAGCAACTGGTAGCAGGTATGGGGGTGGCTCGGGTAGGGTGTGGAAAGGCCAAGTGGGAGGGGATGTGGCAGCTATGGGAGGAGGAGGTGCTGGCTTTTCTGTCACCAGGTTGGCCACAGAGGCTGGGACGCTGGTGGCTAGGTTGTCCAGGGGAAGGGTGGCAGCCAGAATGGAGTCTATCTCATGAGGGTGCAGGCTCTTTGAGGATGTTCCTGTGTTGCCTCCCCCCAGTCAGTGACGGCCACGGGGCTGGGTGGGTGGGAAGGAAGGCTATAGGACAGCGACAGCAGCCTCCTAGGGAGCTTGTGTGCTGGAGGCAGAAGCTGGTAGGTGAGGTGGCCAGGCCAGGGCTGTGATTGCGTCTGGGGACTGATGGACTGTCTCTGTGGCTGTGTAGGTCACTGAGTGCAAAGGAAGGGAGATGAGCCACAGAGGGAGATGGTGATGTGGCCCTGCCCCATGTCCTGGGGTGGCGAGAAAGCAAGCCGGCCCAGGCCAGGAGAGTCATAGGCGTGCCCGAGCTGCAATGCCGTACAGGTCCGGGGCAGGAGGTTGGCCAGTGAGCTCAAATGGCTTGGACAGCAGGTGTGGCTTGTCAGGATAGGAGACCTGGGACGTGGTAGGCCCCTGGCTCCCAAGTGCCCTGCCTCCATCCTGCAGGCCTCGTGTGGCAGGTGCCTTGCAGTGGCACCAGGAGAAATCTATGTTGTGGGCCAATCCAGAGAGGACCAGAGTCTACAAGCAGGTGACCTGAGGAAGCACAGGTGGCAGGAGCTATCCACAGACGGCTCCCCTGGACTACATTCTGGTGGGAGGTGATGGTCTGCTGCCAGCGAATCATTTTGAACAGGAAATGAGGACACCGATTCTGACTTATTTTTTGTTAGGTGGGCACTTATTATTAACTAAGACAGGGTGCCCATTGGGACTGTTCTGGGCAAGATGGGGCCCTCATCTTCTGTCTAGCCTGGCCTGTGGGCTAGAAAGGCCCCAGTATTGCCACCTTCTGAGCCGCACTGACAGATTCTCCCCAGGTGGCTGGGGACAGTGCATCCCGTGTGCTGCAGACCTGTCTGTCTCCTGTTCAGATGCCCTTGTTGCCAGAGTCATGCCATTTCTGGTGCCGTCTCTGGTGACTTCCTTTCTGAAATGCCTTTCAGCATCCTGAGAGCATTGTCTTGCTTTAGACGGCTGTTTGAACATGCCCCTGTTTTGGGAGGTTGGGTCCTCCCCACCTGAGCCCTCTTCTGGCTTCTGGTGCCCAGGGCTGCTGGTCCATGTGTGGCAGGAGTTGGGGCTTGGGCATGTGGCACTTTGGTGGGTTTGCTGCCTGGAACCCCTGGGCCATGGGTCCAGGCAGGTCCTCTTGGCTGGAATGTGCTCCATTCTTCAGGAAGGACTTTCCAGCTATGCCCTCTTTCTTCTGCCTGGAGCTTGGAAGGGCTGCTGTAATGCCACCATCCAGTTTCATTTAGGGTCTGCTGCCCAGAGCCTGTGCCCAGTCCCACAGAGCCCGTTTTCCCTTCCTTAGTCTCCTGGGTGCTGGCTGTTCGCATCCCTTTACTCTTGATATTGTAGGACCAGAGATTGGTGCCGTCTGTCAGCAGCACCCCAGGGCTGTTCTTAAGAGGGTTGAGGTGCCTTTGGGACTCCCCAATACTGGCATAGGCCAGTGTCATTGTGTATGAAGAGTCACCAGAGAGCTGTTCCCCATACACCTGGGAGGCAGGACCAAGGTAGGGGGATGGAGAGGCCTGGGCTGTGGGGAGACCTAATGTAAAGGCTGGTCCTCCTAGAGGGTCCATGGTCTGCAGGGGATGTGGGGAGGGAGCTGGAGGAGAGAGCTCAGGAGTAGAAGAAGGACCAGGGACAGCTCCTGGGAGGTAGAGGAAGGGGATGCCTTCTGCAGGTGTGTTTCCTGATTGCTGCTGTACCCGCCTCCCAAAGGAGCTCAGTGTGGCTTCCTCTTGGCTGCTCATGGTGGTCTGTTCTCGGGGTACAGGAAGCAGTGGGTATTTGTTGCTCATGTGAATGGAAGCAGGTGTTTGGTAAGTGTGTGAACCAGCGAGATGGACTCCCTGTCCTAGGGATAGAGAGGTCATAGGCTCTAGTGTGGCCTAGCAGTGGGTCAGGAGCTGTTTGTTGGGTGCGCACTGGGAAGTTAAGGTGCTTGATTGGGGGCTGAACTGTAGTGAGATTTGGGCAGGCACAGAGATGAATGCTGGGGAGGATAGAGTGGATTCTATCATAGGTGCATGAGAGTGGGATGTGGTTGGAGGGACTTAGATTTGGGGCAGGTGCTAGGCTTCAAGCAGAAGGTGTGCTACCAGCTCTGGGCTGTTGGTAGTTGTGAGTTGCAGCAGGTTGGAGCAAAAGGTGAAGTGGCCTGGCTGCGATTCTAGCCCTCTCTGACACCTTGGAGAAGGGGTGGGAAACTATAGGCCACTGGGATTGGAGGAGGGCACCTGTGCCCTCAGTGGGGGGCAGTCACCAGTGCCTGTGGGCAGGTGCTCACTGACACTGTGTGGCACTTGGCCTGGAGCCCTGCACGGGTGGACATGGGGCAGGCACGGACCCTGCTGTGTCTGGAGAAGCTGTGGTGTAAAGAGGACTGTTGGACAGTGCAGGGATGTGGGGTGGTACCCCAGTAGCTGGACCAGAGCTGAGGCTGTTTGACATAGGGGAGAAGGTCGGGCTACCTGGGGTGTGGCTTCCGCATAGGATCCCTGGGAAATGTGGGGTTTAACAGGTTGCATGAGGTGTGGATGAGACCTCTCTGGAGAAGCAGGGGCCACAGGAGGCAGTAGGAGGGAGGATGTGTGAGACCAGCCAGGACCTGCTAACCTCCAGCCAGAGCCAGAGCGAGGCACAGCTGGTTCAGGGGATCTGCTTGTCCACACTGGGCTGAGCTCTGCAGGGTCCAGAGGTGGAACCCTGATGGGACAGGGTCTCACAGAAGCTCTGTGGGACTCATTTGTACAGGCTGTGGGTTCCAGTTGGGCAATGCCCTTGTCTCATGTCTCCCAGCCACCTGAGGGCAGCTGCTGGTGCCCTCAAAGGTACCTCTAGAGTGAGGTTGCCCCCGTGTGGCTCTTGAGCTGAGTGTGAGTCCCCCAGGTTTTTAGAGAGGCTTTTGTGGTACTTCAGAACCCTCTTATCTGGGCTCAGTAGAACAAGTGCCAGCCAGTGTTTGCCAGCACCAGGGAAGAGCTGCCAGAGAGCACTGGCTCAGCTCTGAGTGCCAGGGACCTTAGGAGGTCTTCAGGGGTTATTTGATCCTGATTCTACCACTGACAGCCTGCATTAGCATATAACCCTCCCAAGTCACAGCTCCTGGTGGGGCACCTTGGGCAACTGTGGAGAGGGGAAGGGCAGTAAACCAGGGAGGGAGGTGTGACTTGCTGGGGCAAAGAAGGGGACCCCAGGGCAGTCCCGGAGCCACACCTTGCTGGCTCTCTGGAGAGGACTGCAGGTGCTCTATGAACATGATCCGCCACTTTTGCGTGATTGAAGCTCGATTGCACCTTGCTGTTGCTGCGTTCATGTTGGGAAGCATGGTGCCTCTGCCACAGCAAAGCCTGGCTTGTGCAGAAGCAGACTAAAGATCTCTGGGTTTAGAGAAGGGCTTCCTATTGTTGCATCTGGTGTCCCTCCCCTAGGAGCCAGTCCTACCCTGTCGAGCTGCCTGAGTGGCTGTCAGGCTGAGGGTGTGCTCAGAGACCCTCCGTTGTGGCTCTTGTGCACTCAGCTTTTGCAGTGCCCCTTCTGTGTACGCTTTTGTTTGGAGGAAGGGAGGGAGGTGCAGCGAAGGGTGGGGGAGGGGGGTGGGGCACTTGTTGGTGAAGAGAGCATGGCTCCTTCCTCCCTGGGCCTGCCCAGGCAGACCTTGGAGAAGGAGGCTTCCAGAAGGATGCACTGGAGGGCTTCAGCATGGGCTCATGGGGTGAGCAGGGAGCCTAGGCAGTGGTGAGATGACAGCATTATCCCATGTTCCCCGTCAGTGCAAGTGTGTCCCACACATGAAGTTGCTGTTGGAGGAGGAAAGAGGTCCCGTGGAGGAAGAGCTGGTCTTCCTGAGGGGCGAGACAGTTCTCCCAGGACAGGAGGAAACACCTGCATCTTGGCCTTCAGATATTAGAAGAAAACTTCTTTGAGTTGACACATCGCTAAGAAAACAGCCAGGCACTGGGAGAAAGTATTTGTATACCACAAAGAACTTGCAGGAACTCTTACTCCTTAGTAAAATGATAAGCCACTGCATTAAACATGGCCCAAGGTTTGAATAGACACAAAGGAAGGTATAGAAATGGTCAGTAAGCATATGAAAAGATGCTCCCCTGCCAGTCTGAGCCCAGGGGGACAGAACTGGAGCTCACAATGGCTGCCCCTCCACCCTCCTGCCAGTTAGCAGAATAAGTGAAGACCCGCCCACACAAAGCTGTGATAGCAGTGGTGCCTGGAGGAGCCTGAACTCCAGCACATGGGAAGTGGCTAGGCAGGGCATGGAGGTCAGACCAGCAGCACACAGGCTGTGTGCCCAAAGGGACCATCTGAAAACACCCTCCTGGGCACAGAGGGCCTGTGACACAGTTCTGTTCAGGTGACACTCAAGAAAGGCTGAACTGTGACGGTGGTGGCTGCCTGGGCTGGGTGGTAGTGGTGTGGCTTTAGGGGGCTTTTTAAGTGGAGGGCGGTGCTCACATCCCAGTGGTGGCAGTGGTCACACAGCTGTGGGCATTGGCCCAGTCAGAATTTTGCTTTGGTAGGCTGTATTTCAGTGAAGTTGTTAGAAAGCTCTGTGGTGCCCCTTTCTCTTCCTGTCTTGATGCTGCCTGCTTGTTCTGGAGAAGAAAAGGTCATCGTCACTGGTGACATGTTTTGTGACCCTGTTCACTGGTGCAGAATCCCCAGGGTCTGCTGCCTCTCAAGCCAGGTGCCCAGGACTCCTGGTCCAGGCCAGCTTTCTGGGGTGTTTAAGACAGTGCTGTTCGCTGCCTGTTGAGTCCGATGCAGGGTGCACACGTGGCTTCTCCTGTTTTCAAAAGGAGGGAGCGCTGGATCTTGCACGAGCTTACCCTGTGTCTGCAAGGACTGCTGCTCCTGCAGGGATTTGGTGTGCAGGTACGCGTAAGGGGCCTCTTTGTTTTCTGGGAGTCACTTCTGTCTTCACCTCTACCAGTGGAAAAGGCTGTCTTGTGTGTCCTATGGGTTCCTGGTGTGGGGGACACCAGGGCTGTGCTTCCCTCGGGGCTCTCCCGTTGCTATTACCATGCCATACTTATGTGGCCCATACAGGAACAGTGAGGGTGACACTTAGTCTTTAAGTTATTTTCTTAACAAGTAACTAATACTTGCTCAGTCTAGAAAGTTTCATAGACACTAAAAAGTACGGGAAAGCAATGTATGCTAGTGTCTGTTCCTGTCACCCAGAGACTGGAAGCCTGGACGTTGGACCACTCTTCTTGGTGGTGGAGCCTCTGGGCCCTCAGGAGTCTCTGCTGACCAGCATGGGTGTCGAGAGGCTCAGTGTGTGTCTGTTCCTTTGCCGTGGCATGCTGGGCAGGGACCCTTGTCAGTAGGGGTTTTGTAATGGGAGGGTGCCTGTCCTGGAGCTTAGCCCCAAACAGGTGGCTAGCTGTCCTCAGGTTAGGGTCAAGAGGAAGTGTGTATTGAGGGAGGGGCAGCTGTCACTGGATGGTTGTGAGCAATGCAGGCCATGCGGGACTCGTTTGAACAGTGTTCTTGCAGTCAGATTGTCTCTCCAGGCCAGAGAGGGCCTGAGCAGTTGCCTGTGTTCACTGAGGCTCTGGGTATTCTTTCCCTTGGTATCTGCAGTCGGCTTGGCCCCTGTCTGAGGGCAGCCCTGCGCCCCCTGCACATTTGAGTCCTGAGCAACCATGGCTCTGAGCCTATCTTGGGGATGGCCTCCAGCCCTTTGCCTGCCTGTCTGGCATGAAGGGAGGAATCTATAGGCCCGGCTGGGGTGCTGGTCCCTGTGAGGACGCCTTTTCTGGGTGTTGCAGTGTTGATGGGGTGAGGAGAGGCCAGCCTTTCTCCTGATTTGAAGCATGGCTGCTCCCCTGTGGGTTCTGAGTGTTGTATTTGGATCTTCATAGAAGTCTTGGGTCTTTGGATCTTCATAGAAGTCTTGGGTCCTGTGACATCACCTTGTTCTTGTACAGCATGTCCCTGTACTTACTGTCTTTAAGAGTCTGCCTCGTGAGGGTGCTAACAGACTCCTGGGTCCAGACCCACCGCATGCTTCCTCAGTGCGGCTGAGCTCTGTCTGGGTTCATCTTCAGCTTGGTCTGGGTTTGAAGCATAGGTTCAGTAGCTAGTTTTTGAGAAGCACTTTCAGTTCTTTTCCCTCTTCTTTCCTCTGCTAGGGAGAGTTTTTATTTTTATATTTGTTAGTTTCTAGACCATCCCATCAGTGGGCTTTTTTCCCCCCAAAATAAGCAAACACACATATTCTTGACACCCCCTCCCCACACACGTGTCTTTTTTCTTCTCTCTCTCTCTCTTTTAACAACAAAGGTACCATATACACGATTAACAATAGAGCTTGGAGATTATCGTCTGGTAGCCTTTCATTTTAATTAAAAAACTTTACATATTTTATCTAGTACACTCAGAGAAAAAAATTACTTTGAATAGTGACGCCTTTCACAATTCAAGCACTGAAACTTAAAACATAGTTTTGGAAGGAAATAGTTTCAAAATACATTCATTATGCTTTTCCTTGCAAAGGTAAAAAGCATGTAATAAGCGTCAAATTAGCTCTGCTGTGGACATGGGGCTGCAGTTAGGGACGGCTGGTCTTTTGGGGGGGGGGGGCATGGCCTTCCCTTGCTGGAATTTCTGTTGTCCTGTGGACTTGGCAGGCAGTTGCACAATTCCTGGAATCAAATGTGGCCAGGAGCTTGGTAGTTGGGGGTCGGGGGTACTCCTTTAAATGTAGCTTTGCATACATAAAACTTTGGGGAAATCATTTGAACATGAACGTGTTCCCATTGTGAGTGCACAGTTGGTTTTGAGAGTTGAGGGCACAGGTGCACCGTCAAACCATCAGCACAGTCGAGCCATCTCATTGGGCCCTCTGCTGTCTGTGTATTTGCTGAGCCCATGTGGCCACTGTGGGTGTGTCTTCCCGGCGACGCTCCAGTTAGGGGAGCCTGCTCGCGCTGTGTGGTGCCTGGCTTTCCTCCTCTGACTGAGACCCTCACAGGCGCTTGCTGGCAGCTTACCTTGCTGTGCTGAGTGGCCACTCAGGCTTGCACTCATAGCACTGTTGGCCGTGGACAGGCATTTCGGCGTGAGGGGTGTTCTGGACCATGAGGACAGGGTTTCTGCTTGGGTGAACCTTGAGGGTGGAGTTGTGAGTGGTGTGGAAACTGTTGGCTGTGCCCTGCTACCAGCCATCGCCCGCCTCCCTGAGTCCTTGAGTGAGCCTCTCAATTCTCCCACAGTGTGTTGGAGTCCCTGGAGCTCCTGTTGCCCTTGGTGCTCTGGGTCCTTACTAGTGCATGGTATGGTCAGGTTAGAGCGCCAGCCCCCTTGTGGGCGTGTGGTGCCTCTCATTTTTTAAGGTCCTGTTGACTGAGGCAGAGTTATAGCAAAATTGACAGTGTTTAGTGTTTGGATCTGTAAAGAGAATGCAGTCTTACTACCACCACCAAGATACGGAATCATGGCCCAGGACTCCCTTGCCCTTGGTGATTGGGACCCCTGCCCCCAGCGTGGAGCCACCACGTCACTCATGCTGGAAGTGCATGGATCTGGCCTCTCACTTAGCAGAACACGTGGGCTTTACACCGGTTCTGCGAGTGCTGGTTGATGGTCCCTTCTGCTGCTGAGCAGCGGTGGGCCACAGCTCACCATTCTGTTCATGTCAGTGGAGTCTGGGTTGATTCTAGCTTCTCTTAGTTAGGATCATCCTTATACGTTTGTGTGGGCACAGTTTTCCTCTCTCTGGTAGCCTCTGGAAGATTGACCGCTGGATGTGACGTGGTCAACCTCCTAGAAGCTGCCAGCTTTTTCCAAGGTGGCCCTCTGTTTTGCATGTGCGATGTTTTTTCACGTCTTTTTGACCTCAGCCTTAGTGAGCACTGCTGTTGTGATATGGTTGGACCCAGGCTCCCTGAGGCCTGGTGACGGAGGTCTTTTCCTGTACTCATCTGTCTTCTGCAGGTCTTCCATGAAGTGTCTGTTCAAGTCTTTGGCCTCCGTGTTTTAAACTGAATTATTCTTTTTGTTGTTACTGATTTAGTAAGTGCTTCTAGGATATATTCCAGATATAAATCCTTTATCAGTTAGAATCATTTTAAAGTATTTTGACTTCAGTCTGTATTTTCACCTAACATATCTTTCAGAATATGTTTTCCATTTTAATGAAGTCTAGTTTATTAATTTCTTTCAGAGTTTATGGTTATGTTTTATCAAGGAAATTTGAACCCAACTTAAGGCACAGGGTTTTCTTCTTGTTTCCCTTAGAATGTTTATGGTTCTAGCGTTTACTGGATTCAATATTGGTTAATCTTGGGAGAGGGAAAGGGAGTGGCTGAAATCATTTTTTCCTGCAGGACGTCCAGTTGTGCCTTTCCCATTGGAAATGTCTTGAGCATGCAGGTGAGGACTTCTAACTCTGGACTGCGTCCGCCCAGTCTCAGTGTCTGCCCGCCTGCCTGCCTGGGCACCCTGGGCTCCTGCAGCCCCTGAGAACACTTTGAACCCAGGTAGCATGAGTCCATGCTGCTTTTCTTTCTCAAGAACGTCTGGTGCTGTTCTGGTCGTTTGCTTTCGTTAAGCTCTAGAACCTTCCTGTCAGTTTCTGCAGAACATCTTCTGATAGCTTACTTGAGATGGCGTTGACTCTCAGGATCAATTTCATGATAATTGGTATCTTAACAATATTGAAGTTCCAAACGTGGTGTTTATCTTCATTTGTTTAGGTCTTTGTAAAAATTTCTCTCACATTGTTTTATAGTTTTCAGTGTTTGTGTAATTAACATTTTGTTACATTTGTTCTTAAGTGTTCATATTTTGTGCTATGTACAGGGTACTTTTTAAAATTCCAATTTCTGATTTTTATTAATTATTTAGAAATAAATTACTTTAAAAAATATTGACCTTGGCATGTTTGGTAGCCCACGCCTATAATCCCAGTGACTTGGGAGGCTGAGGCAGGAGGATTTCAAGTTCCAGGCCAACCTGGCAATTTAGCAAGACCCCATCTTAAAAAACGAAAAGGTCTGGGAGGTGGCTCAGTGGTAGAGCCCTCCTGGGTTCAATTCCTAGTTACCACCCTGCTCCAAGGGGGAAAAAAACCTGACTGTGTATCCTGCAGCATTGCTTACTAACTCATTTGTTTGTTATTAATAGTTTTCTTTTGTAGGTTTCTTAGAATTTTCTTCAAGGACAATCATATTGTCGGCAATAAAGAGGTGTTTCCTTCTTTTTTTTTTTTTTGCATCTGCGGGTCGTGCTTTTTATTCTTGCCTTATTGCCCTGGCTAGGACCTCCTGAATGTCATTGAGCAGCTGTGGGAAGGGACCTTTTTTTTTGGTACTGGGGATTAAACCCAGGGGTGCTTAACCACTGAGCCACATCCCCAGCCCTTTTTATATTTTATTTTGAAACAGGGTCTTGTTAAGTTGCTTAAGGCCCCTCACCTAAGTTGCAGAGGCTGGCATTGAACTTGCCATCCTCCTGCTTTAGCCTCTTGAGCTGCTGGGTTTCAGGTGTGCCCCAGTATGCCCAGCTGGGAGGGACATTTTTGCCTTGTTTTTTACGTCAGGGAGAAGCCTTAGCCCTTTCCCATTAAATATAGGATGTTGGCTATAGGTTTTTCGTAAATGCCTTTTATTAGGTTAGGAATTCCCTCTGTCATAGTCACTTTGGGCTGCTATGACAATACCACAGGCCGAGAGGCTTATAAACAACAGATTTATTTCTCAAAGTCCTGAAGGCTGGAAGTCCAAAATCGAGGCTCTGCAGATTTGCTGAGGGCTGGCTCTAGTCTTCACGTGGTGGAAGGGAGGGTGGAGATGAGGGAGCTCTCTGGGTGCTTTTCATGGGGCACCAGTCCCATCCTTGAGGGCTGCACCCTGGTGACATGGTGGCCTCCTGGAGGCCCCACCTCCCATCACTGGCATGAGATTTCACTTGTGAGTTTCATGGATGCCGGTGCCCTGTCTTGGCACCTTTGCTTCTGGTTTGGTGAGAATCGTGTCTACCAGCATTTCTTTGTTGGTGGCTGTTGCGTGGTGAGTGATGCTGATCGGGTCCAGTGTGTGGAGCCAGGCCACGGAGTGCGCTGGGCCGTGTGGTCTGCGCCTTCTTGTGTGTTGCCTGTGGTTTGCTGACCGTGTGAGCACAGGGTGGTGCCGCTTGAGTGGCCCACCTGCCTGTGCAGAGTCCTGTTTTCTCCCCCTGCTCGCTGGGCAGTGGGCAGTGCCGACTTGACAGGTCTTCAGGTCCAGGCCTGGCTTGGTCCTCACCGTGGAAGTGCCCTCTGACGCGTGCCCTGTCTTTCTGCCCAGCTTTCTTTGCTGCGGTCTCTTTCTTGCCTGTGCCGTGGGGATGTGTCTCTGGCGGCTGTTCCTATGGGCTCTGTGTAGCACTGTCTACCACTGTGGCTGCCCCTCTGCTTTCCTCGTGTGTCTTCTGCGGTGGCTGAGGCTGGTGCTTTCCCTTGGGGTCATCTTTAAGTGAGGCTATGGGTGTTCTTCCATGTTAGGCTCTATTAGTCTTTGCCAAGTTACTCCTGGGGCTGGTGCACGTGCTGGGAGCCAGCCACGCCCACTCCTGCCCACCGGGGTGCCAGCTGCCCCTGGCCCCATCACACCTCCTGCGCAGGCTGACTCTGGTCCTGGTCATCTCCTGGTGTCCTGTCATCAGGGCCACCTTGTCCCTCAGCGCGCAGTGCCACACTTGCTCCTCCTGCTCTGCCTGCTTCTCCTGCCTCCTCATCTGCTCCCTGCTTCTCTCTCTCTCTCTCCCCCACCTTCTCTATCCCCCCCTTACTACCCCCTCTCCTTCCCTTCTCTCTCCTTCTCTTTCTGTCCCTCTTTCTCTCCTTCCCTCCCTTTCTCCTTCCCCCTCTCTTCCCCTCCTTTTCTCTTTCCCTTTCTCCCTCTCTGTCCTTCCCCCACCCCTCTCTTTCCCTCTTTCTGTCCTTCTCTCCCTCCCACTCCTTCTTCCTCTCCCCCGCCCCTCTCCGCCTTGAGCAGGGCCTTTGCACACACCTGGTGAGCCTGGCCCAGCAGCTTGCTCTCCCTGTCAACTGGATGTTAGACTTAACTCTTTGGAGCCCAGGAGAGTCCTTGTAGCTTATTTTGATTGGAACGGTGCCAGTCAGTTCTTGGCCAGCCCCTGCTGTGTAGAAGGGCTCCTCCCTGTCAGTCAACACAGTTTGTCACCCAGCCTACATCTTCTGCAGGGTCTCTCAGCGAAATTTCCTATGTTATTTCCAAGTGGGTCTTGCGCATATTGTATTAGATTCACTCTGGGGTTCTGAGTTTATTGCTACTGCTGTCAATAGTATTTTTTAAACAGTTGTGTTTTCTAACCTGTGTTGAGGGGCTTGATGGTCTCAGATCCCAGTTGAATTTTGGACATCAATCTCTTGTCCAGCAGCACCCTTACCAAACTCTTGAATTAAGCATGTTACACGTGGAGAATCCCAACTGTACAGTTGGGGACAGTCGGGCGCTTCCCCTTCCTCTGCTTCTGGCTTGCTGAGTCTCCATGTGGTGTTGGGTGGAAGTGTTGGCCAGAGCCTCGAGCTGCTTCTCATTTCCAAGGAGACTCTCAGCCGGAGGTGAACGTTGCCCAGGGGCTTCCTCCCTGTTCCTTGCTTCCTCAGGGTGCCTTTGGGAGCAGGGGGTTTATTTGTCACAAGCCCATTCCTATGGTGGCCTTTGGGGGCAGGGGATTTACTTGTCACAAGCCATGCTGGGCTCTGTCAGGGAAACCTAGCAGCACTGTGAGCTCCCTGTCCCTGCCTCCCTCCCTGTGTCCTCTGACTCACCTGTGCACCCGTCTCACGTCTGGACCCCCTTTTATCTTTGTGGGGGCACTGAAGCCATACCCTGCAGTGGAGATCATGGCCTGAAGTGGGGGTCCTTGCACCTTTCTTGTCTCCTTTGCTCTTCCCAAACGGATTTGTCAGCAGCCTTTGTTCACCCTGCTCCTCACTCCCTCCTGACAGACAAACCCCACCTACCTGCTTGTGTGGACCCTCAGTGCTCTGAGCCGGGCGCAGTGGCGCACACCTGTAATCCCAGCGACTCAGGAGGCTGAGGCAGGAGGATCAAGAGTTCAGAGCCGGGGCTGGGCTGGGGCTCGGTGGCAGAGCACTTGCCTAGCACATGTGAGGCACCGGGTTCGATCCTTAGCACCGCAAACAAAAATAAACAAATAATATAAAGGCATGCTGTCCATCTACAACTAATAACAAAAAAAGTCCAGAGCCAGCCTTGGCAACTTAGTGATGCCCTCAGCCAACTTAGCAAGACCCCATCTCTAAATAAGACTTAAAAAGGACTGGGGATGTGGCTTAGTGGTTAAGTACATGTAGGTTCGATCCCCAGTACAAAAACAAAAAATACAAACAATAACAACAGCAACAAAACCAACAGTACTCTGGTGGCATGCTCTTAGGGCAGAATGGCTGTCCTTCCTAACACTGGTCAAGGTTGTGACCAGTCAGATGGATCACATTGACAGCCATTAGCACCAGTTCGTGTGGGTGTGTGGGACCACATGCGGCAGGTCCCAACACTCGCATGTGCCAGAGGAGGCCTGGACAGGTGGTTGACGGGCACCTGTGCAGGAGGCGGAACTCGAATCTGCAAAGGAAGAGCATATTTTAAACTTGAACAACACGGAAGGCAGTTAGCAACTTAGATGTAAGAGCAGGGATTCTTTATCAGACCAAGCTCAGAGCCAGGGAGCCAGGCACGGTGCACGCCTGTGATCCCAGGGTTAGAAGTAGCGGATAACAAGAATCAGACACATTCTGGGAAGTGGGTGGGCAAGGCAGACTTGGCTTCTGCTCCAGAACCTGGCTGTCAAGCACACCTGGGCAGGCTGCCCACCTGCTCTTTCCTCTGCAGTAGCGCAGCACTGTCCTCTGCTCTAATCAGAGGAGCTCGGGGGTGCAGTCTGTGCTGTCCGCTAATTTTAAAATTGGGTGGGCAAAGAGAAGGGCTGTGTCTACAGTTGGATCTTACATCCCAATTAAGGCCCACTACTCTACTCTGTAAATGGACCATCTAACTTTCTATTCTCACACCAGCAACCTGGGAGGCTGAAGCAGGAGGATTGCAAGTTCCAGGCCAGCCTGAGAAACTTGGACACTGTCTCAAAATAAAAATTAAAAAGGGCTGGGGATATAGCTCAGTGATAAAGCCACCTTCAGGTCCAGTTCCCAGAACCAAAACTAAAATAAAGCCAATTAAAAAATCCCCCAAGTGTCCAGGAAAGCTTAGAGGTGGTTCCTTGTTTGAGCCTGCTGAACACAGTCCGATTTCGCAGACTCCACACAAGAAGTGGTGTGTGAGGGAGAGTTTGGGCACACTGAGTGCTGTGTGAGGCCCATGCACTTCAGTGTTTTTGAGATATGAGAAAGTTGGAAGCCAGAATTGGCTATCAGAAGCTGAGGATGCCAGAGAAGTGGTGCAGGTGCCTGGGCTGCCTCCATCAGGAGTGTGCCCCCGAGGGTGCAGAGAGGACCCGCTGGGACCCACTGCAAGTTGCTTCCTGTTGCTGTACAGACAGACAGCGTGCTTCAGCAGGTGCAGGTGCTTGAATACCAAGACAGATGATGTCGTGATGCTCGGGCATGGTGGAGATCAGAGCAGATGCAGCATGTGGGCCGCACCCGGCCTGCAGTGGTCACTCCCACCTGAGTTCTGGTGGGTGGGGCCTGGCCGGAGGGAGTGCTGGGCTTTCCTGAGATTTCGTTCTGATGCTGTTTTTGCCCTTAGCTACCGGACCATCCTGGAGCTGCAGTTCCAGAGGAGCACTTCGAGCTGCTGAGCTCTGGGCATGTGGAGCAAGGTCATGCCTGCCTCTCTGTGTGATTAAGATGTCTGTGTGCAGGGCCCAGTGGCCATTCCAGGAAGCCTAAAGCACATAGGCCCCAGTTCTGCCCCAGCAGGCGGCTGCACAGTGCATGAGAGAATCTGGGCTTGAAGGCTCCGTGTGGAGGGAGAGAACCGCTGTGGGGTCACTGTGAAGTTGTTAGAAATCCTGAGGTGCTGCAAGAGATCAGACACGTGCTTGCAAGTGGGTGGCAAGGTAGACCTTTACTCTGGCCAGAAGGCCTCTGGAGCCTGGCTAGCAAGTGCCCCTGGGTGGACAGTCCACCTATCTGTGTCTCTTAGGTAGTGCTGCCCTGGGCCCTGTTTGGAGGAGCTTTAGGTTACAATCTATGAGGTTGGCCAAGGAAGGGCCGTCGTTAAAATGGCTACACCTGGGTCCAGTTGTAGAAGGCTGTATTCTGAAAGTGGACCACTGGGCTGCCTGTTCCCCGAGTTAGTGCAGGAGCCACAGGGAAGGGGTGCAGGTGGCAAGGATCAGCCACAGGCCGTGTGGGAGGCATGGGGGTGATCAGGTGGAACTCCTAGCTGAGGAAGAGAGGAGTTCACAGCCTGTCATCCCTAGTACTTGTTGATTATTTATTGTTTCCTTTAAGTTACGAAGTAGGTTAATGCTCATGCAAAGGAGTGTTAATCGTGTACAGTCAGATTGAAAGTGTGAATCCCTTTGATTTCCATACCCCTCCACCCTTCTTCTGAGGCCTAAGTCCTGCTAGGCATGTTTGTGTGACCCTTTATCCCTGTCAAGCGAGGTTTGGTGCATGTGCATGACTCTCTTCCATTGGTCAGTCACATGGTGATGGGCAGGTGGTTTCCTTGTTCTGTTGCTGGCGTTGTGCGTGGGGCAGGTGTTTCTGCAGGAAAGAGAGCCAGGCTGCAGAGCAGGGTCAGATGCCATGTGGCAGCCAGGACCAGCCGTGGAGTCTGCCTCTCCAGTGTGTGCCCTGTGCCCACTCTGGGCAGTGATGATGATTAGAAATTAAAGTGGCTTGCTGCCAGCCTGCTGGGTAGAAACGCCTCCTCATGTTAACTTGGCTCTCTGCATGTCGTGAGATGGAGCGTTCTTGCTGCTTGGCCCTTTTTAAGAGTCACCAGCAGTTTTGGCCAGTTTTTAAAGTAAACAAGTATGATTATTGTCAACTTTGAAGTTTTTGTGCAAATCTGTTTCAAAAATTGTCCCGCTGAGCACACGCTTTAGTGGCTTTTGAGACCACAGGGTTCCCTGGGAAGGCCCTGGGTATCAGCCAGGGGTCTCCAGCAGGGCACCCTCCTCACTTCACCACCCCTGCATTTTAGAGAGCAAAGCAGTACCTGCATCCAGTGCTTACTGTGCCGAATTTCCAATTTCCCTAGACCCACCAATTTCTAACAGTTCAGCAAGCAGTTTCGATCTGTAGCATTGGGGATTGATGTTTAGGGATCCAAACTTGAGCCTGTGTTGGATGTCAGAGATTCAGGCAGTCACAGTACTTTGTGGTCTTGAAGTTTTGAAGATGCAGCTTAGCTCACTGTGGGGAGGGCCTGTGCGAGGGTGTGGGTAGAAACTGACATGGACACTGCCCAGTTAGGGGCCCAGAGGCACCTGTGGGTTGTGGTTGGCAGCAGGGCTCTGCTTGCAGCGATCTGGCTTGGTAGAAATGTGTCCTCACACCTTCTTGGGTAAGCATATTCACACACATTATAGTATCTTTTTGAGGGGGGCGTGTACCGGGGATTGAACTCGAGGGCACTGGACCCCTGAGCCACATCCCCAGCCCTATTTTGTATTTTTTTTAGAGGCAGGTCTCACTGAGTTGCTTAGCACCGCGCTAAGTTGCTGAGGCTGGCTTTGAACTTGCGATCCGCCTGCCTCAGCCTGTTGAGCCTCTGGGATTATGGGCATGTGCCACTACACCCTGCACCCGGCTAAATAATATCTTAAAGTAATTTTACCAAAGCATGTTAGCCACTTAAAGTTAACTTAGATTTAAGGAGAATTGAGAGAAGTCTTGTCAGATAGAAGGCTGGGCTGAGTGTAGCGTGGGTCCGTGTGAGTGGGCCTCTGAGTGCACCACTTAGGACTGCCTGTGGCCCAGAGCAGGTGCTGGTCTAGGGTCTCGGGGAGCCCTGGGTGCAGGAGTGGAGTATGCTCTGTGGAGGTGATGGGGAGCTGCCACTTGGCCCAGAGGCCCCATTTGAATTCACAACTTGGAGAGTCCTGTCCAGAGGGATACATTCCCTGCCTGGGAAGGTGATTTGGGGGCTGATAGCACCAGCACCTGTGCCACTTTCTGAGGGGATACCCCACCAGCAACAGTGAAGGTGGTCCTTGACCACTGTGTCCTCCTTATTGACAGGGCAGCCTTGTCTACTGCCTCCCTGGTGTGTGCTCAGTGCTTGCAAATGGTATGCAGTAAGCACTTGTCAAGTAAATACGTGATGTAGATGTTTGCAAAGATGGAGTTAGTGACCTTTTAGTGAGCCAGTGCAGGGAATTATTTGCTTGCCACAGATATTTTATCTTGCTTGAAGATAGAAAGGTAAATAAGACAGTTTACTGGCAAGGATTTGTGGTGGGTGGGGGGCGTGCAGGCAGACAGGAGGTGCTTACACTGTGGGCGCAGGGGGCATGCTTGACCTTCTCAGTCAGTTCTCCTTCCACTTGTTTGCACTCAGGGCACTTGCACTGAGGTGAGGAGGCAGAGACACCCAGGCACTTAAGTTCTGCAGACCTGAGAAACTTAGGACAGGCCTAGAGGCTGCTGCCCAGGAGATGGTGCCCTGCTGAGCTAGGAGGGAGGCCAGAGTGGCTCCCCCTCCCCGTGGCCATCCTGATGGTTGCCTGTGGGAGGGCAGGAGGGTTGTGGGAGGCTCACTGCTGCAACGGGGGGGGGGGGGGGGGGCTTTGGGATCTGCCCCAGGGTCAGTTCTGTGTGGAAGATGCAGCCCCTGGTGCAAAGGAAGCCGAGGTTGAGGCAGGTGGGACATGGCAACTGGGTGTGCAGCAGCAGCAGGCAGGAGGCACAAGGCGGATGGTGAGGGAGCCAGGCAGCGGGTCCTCAGCTGGCCATAGAAATAGGGGATGAGGAGGTCAGGGTTCCCTGGAGGGTGAGTAGAGAGGAAGAGGCATCTGGGAGCTGGGCTGAGGGTCGAGAATGGATGGTTAGAAGAGCACAGTCACTGAAGAGCCACCAGAGAGCTAAGAGGAACCCAAGATTGCCCTTCCCATGACAAGGAGGACATGTGACAGCACATCCTCATGGGCCTGTCCACAGCCTGCATAGACGCAGATTTGGAAGGCCCCATGGAGATCATCCCTGCAGGGGCTCATCAGCCCTCGCGTCCTGTGTGGGGTTCTGCCTCAAACTTGCAGGTGCGGTTCGGTTCCCGGGGGTGCAAAGCTGGGTTGTCAACCTGTCTTTATTGCAGATGTGTAAGGGGATGCTCAGGTTCACACCTGACTGTCAGTCCCTCCACATTCGGAAGGCCACGAGGGTCCTTGAGCTTGGTGGTGATTTGCATGCGGTTCCACGTTGTTGAGCTCCTGTGAACGTTGTCTCCTGCCAGGCTAAGGGGAGCCGTCCTGTTGAGTCAATAGTATACCAGTGGATAAAAAGGCATTTGCAGGGCAAGTCCAGGGCTGCTTAGCTCTGCTGCAAAGGAGCCGCTACCCGTTCACGAAGTTGGGCTCAGTGATGCCAATCCCAAGTGAGCAGGGGTCTTGCAGCTCCTCTGCCAGCACCCAGATGAGCCCAGAGCCAGAGCTTGGGGCCAGGAAGATGCAGGGACATTTAACCTGGCCCCCCATGTCTCAAGCAGGAGTCCATACCTGGTGGGTCAGCAGTGGGGTGCAGACTGGGATCCAGGCCCTTTGACCCCCACACCAGCACTCTACCCACTCCTCTTTTAAGAGAGAAGCCCAACACAGCCTGTTGGGCTTGTTTTCCTGCCAAGGTTAAGTTTCTGGAGGGAGAAGAGAGGTAAATGTGGGTTATGGCCTCTCCCCTGCAGCTTCGTGGACAGTGGGAGCCAGAGCAGGGCTCTTGCAGTGAGGATTCTGTGTGGCCTGTGCCCGAGTCTGGCCACGTGTCCTTCTGGGCATTCCAGGGGCTCTTTTCCTGTCAGAAGAGCTGGGGCAGTGCTGTTTTGCGGAGACTGGCCAGTGTCTTGTGCCGAGGCTCTGGGAGCAGGGCACTGTTGGTACTGCTGCCTGCACATTCAGCTTCCTGAGCCACAGGCAAGTGTGGGGTGGGTGCAACTTGTGGCCTGTGCCTGGCTTTGCATGTGAAGGTGACTGGAGTGGTTAGTGTTCACCAAAACTGCATTGAGTGATTTCTGAGGTGGTGGCTGCATCTTGCTTGATAAGGGCCACATGCACCTGTTACAAGCCTTACAAGGGTGCAGTCCATACGCAGTAAACAGAGCATGTTTGATGTCGGAGCATGTGAGACTGAGGCTGTGCACACACCCAGGAGCCCCTCGCTGGGCACTCCTCTGCCTCTGTGGGACCCTTCCTTCTGGCCCACATGCAGCCCCTTTGCTTTCTGGTACCATAGCCGAGTGTGCATGTTGTGTAGTTTATAAAATGGAATGTGCTGTTTGTATTGTGTCCCCCCCCCCCCCCGTGTGTTCATTCAGCATAATTATTGAGATTCCTTTGGTGTTGTGTATATCAATAGCTCACCCCTTTCTATTTCTGAGTACTTTTCCATAATATTTAGATATCTCGGAAGTTGGCTTTTCACTTGTTGGACTGTTTTGGGGTTTCCAGTTTTTGGTTGTCCCACGGAAAACTGCTGTGATTAACTGGGGACTTTGTGAGAACGTGTGTTTGCCTTCACCTGGCAGCTGCCCGGGATGGAGGCTGCATCCCCTGTTGGGGGAGGCTGTTTAGGGACTCTTTGGAGGTGGGCCACTTTGGTTCATGTGCCACATATAGCCTTGTGGATTTAGTCTGTGTCTCCCTGATGACTAGAGGTGCTGGCCATCTCCTCGTTTGTCTGTCGAGGTCTGTTGCCACAGCTTTGTGTGGGTTTCTATTTCCTGCGGAGCTTGAGAGTTTCGTGGATGTTCTGGGTGGAGGCCCTGCACGTCAGGTGGAGGCTTGCAGGGTCCTGGCTTGGCTTGACTTTCCTCCCCGCGTCTTTGGGTTGGGTGCAGTCCGGCTGGTCCCTTGGTTCTCCATGGACTGCTTCTGGTGATCTAAGCTCTGCCTGTCTTCTTTCTCCTTGGAGTTTTTGTCTTAGGTTTTGCCTGTAGGCTTGGGTCCATTGGAACCCATTTGGCACATGGTGTCCTGGTACAGTCCCTCTAATTCCTGAAGACACAAGCATAAGAGAAAGGGCCTTGCTGGCTCCTGTGGACAGCAGACACCACTGGGTTGCCATTACGCCTGCAGCCTCCACCAGGAGCACACAGGGCAGAGGGTCCCCAGCCCATGGCTCCAGAGCCAGTCCAGCCTAAGAAGACTGTCTCCACCGTCGTCTGTTCTGGCCTGTACCTGCCTGGGGGCTGCTGTGTTGATGTTGGACTGGTCCCCCCAGGCTACTGCTTTCCAAGGCGTCTTGAGAGAAGAGCCGCTGGCTTGGACTCTGCCTCTTGGTCATTATTCGAATTCCCCGGGCTGTGCACCTCTGCACGAGCTTTAGAGTTGGCTTGCCACCCTCTGTTCTGAGGGCACTGGCCTGTAGGTCCAGGACTGTGCATCCACAGCGTGGTTGGGCAGGGCCAACCCAGGACAGCATGTCTTTCTGTGTGGAGGCTGTTTCCCTGCCGTGGTGTTGGTAGCCTCCAGGCCGGGATGAGTCGAGGCCCACAGATTGACCATGCCTCTGCTGAGCGCAGGGAGCTGCAGACGTGGGCTTGAATCGGGTCAGTGTTTTCCTGCACTTGGCATTTGAAAATGCAGTAGTGCCACACCTGGCACCAAGTGGTGTGTGTCCTTCTTGAGGCCACATGAGTTCAGTGGTGAGCAAGTTTCAAAGGAAAGGTGCCCATTTATACTTTGTCTGACTTATACCTCTTAGAGAAGCAGAACCCGCCCTTTCATGGGGAAAGGCTGGGCCTTAGGTGCACTCCACGTCCATACAGGGAGAGGCTAGGCTTGCTGCCGCTGTTGGCCTCAGAGGATGTCATTTCTGCTCTCTCCTGGGCCCTTTTATTGTGTGCTCTCTGGGCCCATGTTTCTCCTGCTGGGCGGTCCTGGAGCCATGGGCTGGGGACCCTCTGCCCTGGGTGCTCCTGGTGGAGGCTGCAGGCATAATGGCAAACCAGTGGTGTGCTGCAGCCCCCGCCCCAGGATGTCTGCAGTCAACAGGCATCCAGCAAGGCCCTTTTTCTTATGCTTGTGTCTTCAGGACTAGGACTGTACCAGGATGTCCCCTTGTGTGTCAGTGGGTGGGCAGGTTGTCCCTAAGACAGTACGAGACCTAGAGGGCCCTGGGAGGCCATGCCCAGTCCCTGCATTGCCTTGGCGTTCTTGGGTTCTTGTCTTCATGGCAGCTCTGAACCCACCCCCACCACTGGGTGACACTGCCTCTTGGTCATGGCTCTTCCTTTTTCCATGTGTACAGGTTGGACTTGTGCTAGACGTGCGCCGGTCTTGGGGAGTGGAGGTGTGGGTGAGCTACGGCGGGTCTGTGATTGCACTGCCCCTACGCGTCCTGTGGCTTTCTGGGTGTCAGGACAAATGTGGTGCCTGTCTTGGGCTGGCCTCCAGTGGGGCTGGTCCTTTACCCTCCAGTGGGGCTGGTCCTTTACCTGTCCCTTCTTCTCCTGAGATTCCTCTTGTCTCCTTTGGGGACTGGCCCATGTTTTCTGGGTCCTGTCTTCTGCTTTCTAAGTTTTCCGTGTCTTAGTGGCCTTAACTTCTAGAAGGTGCTTGTTTTGAGACCAGGTGTGCCTGAAGTGGAGCTTGCTACAGTCTGCTGGGGTCTGGGTCTTTTCCTCCAGGTGGCTGGCTAGGGCTCCACTGGTGGGCTCCCTGCCCACCTGCAGGCTGGGCCCTTCTGCTGTGCAGGCCTCCGTCCAGGACAGCACCTTGGTGAGGGCTTTTTCTAGAACTCTGCTGGCCTCTGTCTTTTCTACTGATTTCAAGAGTCCGTTCCAGGGTTTTAGACTGTCTACTCACGGTTGGGTCCTCAGGAGGATCTTGGGGTTTTGTCGCCCCTCCTGAGTTCTCCCCTCTCCTTCCCATGTTTTCTGGGAGCACACCTTGGCCCTGCTGGCCATTGTGTGAGTCTGGACTGCCACGTGGGTGTTCTTTGTGACTTGGAAGAGGCCATCCTTACTCACTTAGTCACTCTGTTGCTTGGGCTCTGCATTTGTGTTGGGGCTGTTGGCAGGTTCCTTGCTGGGGTCCTTGTGGGGCTGTGTTGCAGAGGGAGCTAACTTGCAGGTGACTCTGGCAGCAAGATGGGACCAGACCCCCTTCACACTTCCTCGCCCAGAAAGGTGGACAATTTGGATGAGTGTCAGCTCAAGTGTGCAGTTTAACTTTTAGAATGCAAAGAAAACTACGTAGGGTTGGGGAGCCGCCATACCTGGTAGGGGGGCCTTGCTGGGGCTGATCTCTGCTTTGCCCTTGGTACCTATGTTTTACTGCCAAGTGGGCCAGGGCTGGTACCGAGGCTCTGGGTTTTCCAGCCTGTCCTGCTTTGGGAGGAGAAGTGTCCACTGAGAATCCCTGAGGGGCTCTTCTCCATGGCTAGATCCACACTGGCGATGCTTGGGCAAGAGCCATCCCAGGACACTTGCTGGTGCAGCTGTGGGCCCCACAGAGAACCGGCCCCCATTGAGCTGATGGAAGACGGGCAAGAGAACCTGGAGCATGTTGTCATGTGCAGGGGGATTCGAGAGTGAAGCAAATACAAGTTCTGAAGATGAGAAGTGTGTCAGTTGAAGTGGAATTCGGTGGCCATGTGACAGCCAGTAAGGGGACAGCTGAGGTAGCCAGAGTTGAGTGTAGGGGTGCTGTGACATGTAGGGGTGGGCTGGTGCTCACACCGCTTCTCCTGGGCACCCTCATGCCGGGGCCAGCCGGGTGGTGGAGGGGGAGCATATCTAGGGTATGCCATGCTCCTGGTCCAGGGCTGGGGATGGAGCTGGGAGTCTGCCTGCGCAGCCCCTCAGTGTTCCTGCATTCAGGGATCTGTAGGGTTAGGCACCTTCTTTTCCATAACTTAAAATGAAAAGGCGTGTTTACCAAAAGCCACCAGAGTAAAGGACAGCATAGGGCACTGCCAGGTCAGCTCTGACAGAGGGTCTGCTGCACAGGATCTGGGCCAGTAAAGCGGAGGGTGTCAGGGAGGGGTCCTGCAGCTTGGCAGCTGATGTCTGTCTGCACTTGCTGGAGGGTTGCCTGAGAAGCCCCGAGCTCTTGGTGCGTACTGTGGCAGTGCAGCCCCGGCACTTCCAACATGCCCCCCAGGGTCCAGCCCCGTGCCTGCTCCCACTGTTCAATAGCGGGCACAGGCTGAACTAGGAAGGCCTGTCCTCTGTGGCTTGGCTTACCTCTGCAGAGCAGTCTGTGGCTGTCTTGAAGTCAGGAGATGGCAGCCAGGAGTCCTGAGGAGCAGGAGAGAGCAGTCTTGCCCTCTGACCTGGGCCATTTCCCTGGTTGCTCTCACCACATCCCAGGGCCCCTTCTCCCCTGGCTCGTTGCCCTCCCATTTGGGCGTAGGGTGGCTGCTTTGGAAGAGCCGTGGTGGCGAGGTGGTGAGAGCCTTGTCGTGGGCAGGCCAGGGAGGAGCCCTGGGCTCCAGGCCCTACATCCAGAGCTTGTGTCCAGGCACCTGGGTGATGTGGACGGTGGGTGAAAGCCTGTTCGTAGAAGCTGATATTCTCAGGCCGGAAATGCCTGCTGGTTTGTTGTGCAGCTTCCGAGGCTCTACATTTTGGTTTAAAATGCGGTAAAGAGTGTGGTTGATCGAAGGGATCAGGAACACGGTCAAGTCGGTAGAGCACTGGGCTTTTCTGATATCTAGTGCTTTAGGGAGGGCAGGATTCATTCCCTCTTCCTGGGACCTGTGATTGTGGGTAGGGGCATGGGCCTTGGAAGAGTTGGTAGGCCTGGGAAGGGACCAAGGGAGAAATGTGGAGGGCCATCCCGGAGAGGCCGCTGCCCGTTGCTGGCCTCCGCACAGGTGGCCTTGGAAACTGCTGGTGGAGGGCTTTGCTCTGAGTTTAAGATCTGCATGTTCAGGTGATGAAAAGTAGGGAATTAGCTTGCGTTTTCACCAAAAAGGAAGTCGTGGATAGTTGTGGATCTTGTATTGTGTCACGTTTTGTAGCCACGAGAGTCATGTTTCTGAAGAATGTTTAATTATGTGGAAATGCTCAAGAGCAGAGCAGAGAGAACACCAGACTGATACCCACAGTGCCTCAGTCCCCTCATGGTCACCCAGAGGGTGCTTGTGCTCACCCACATGCAGGGAGGGTCCTAGGGAGTATCCAGCTGTATTGACCAGGGGTGGGGGCCGTTCCAGGAGATGCCTGTTTTCCTTGTACTTTTTCTCATTTCTCAAAATTTTTACAAAGAACACTCCATTCTATACTGAGAGAGACTAAATTCATTAAAAAGGAAATCTCAAATTGTTCTTTTGGTACCATCTGGATGTGTGACATTTCTTGCTCTCCATGTTGGCTGAGTGTACATTAAGGTCAGGAGCCCGGAACCTTTGGGGGCCCTACCACACCCCTTCCCATGAGCCCTGAAGTGGCCTCTGAAGGTCTCTCAGGTGGACCTGGAGTGTATCGCTCCAGCCTCGACCTTCCCCTGGTTTGGGCTGAATGAGTGGAGCTGTGTGCTGTCTGCTAGAGCTGTCCTCCTTGCTGTTGGTCCCTTGCACAGGTGCAGGAAGGGCCTGCATTGGGGGTCTGACTGAAGAGCCAGGTGGCTGTCCTCTAGGAGCTCTGAGGGAGCCCCCTGCCTGCTGGCCTAGATACCCTGTTTGGAGTGAGGCGAGGACCACACCTGGCCAGTTGTGCATGGTGGCTGGTTCTTCCCAAACAGTATGCATGGGGTGCCCTGCAGGTACAGACGGCTGGCGAGTGGTGGGGAGGACTGACCAGTGCTTTGGTAGGTCAGACGTGGCGGCTACTGTTCCACGCTGCACTCTGAGACGAGGGTGTTTCTGTGGTCTTGAGTGTGTGCCAGGCATGTCTGTTGGAGAGCAGTGGTGGGAACCTGAGTCCACACACCCAGGCCACAGTGCTCCATGCAGCTGTTGGCCGCCCACTCCGCTTCACAGCTGTGTCTGCCTTCTTGTCATCCCACGGTTGTGGTTGTGATGTGCTGTAACTGGGGACACTTCAGATGGCCCTGGGAAGCAGCTGCACGTCTGCTCACGGGGCTTCCTCAGGGGTCAGCTGTGGTTGTTGGGCCTATGGCTTTAAAGTCTGCATGGCGCCTTCCAGACCCGTCCTTCCCTTTGCTTACACATTTGGACTCAGTTACAGATATTTTTAATGCCGGAGACAGGCACAGGTACTTGCTTTAAGTCACATGGCAGGACTTTGGATTCATCCTTCAACTTTGCCCTAACCATGGCCACACTGGTCCTGTCTGTAGGCACGCTGGCCGTGTCTGCAGTGTGCTGGCCGTGTCTGTAGGCCCATCTCATGGCTGACAGTTGGCGACATCCAAAATGCCACTTACTTTGTTGCTATTTCACCAATGTTTTAAAATATTTCTTTGAATTTCCATGGATATAATTTTTTAAGGAAAAGGGCTTCTGTTCATTCACTAACTGCTCAGTTAAGAATTCTAAGTTGGAGCTGAAGCCGAGGTTGTTGTGATGCCCTCTTTGGCTGCCTTGCCACGGTGCTTGGTGAGCTCCTAGCTGGACGGGAGGGGGGTCTGCAGTGGGTGGGTAGATGCAGCAAGTGGCTTTCACCAAGGCTCCTCTTGTTGTGTTGGACAGTTTTGTTCTCCCTTGTGACTCCTACCATCTCTTACCTTGCAGCTGGCTGGACACCTGGCCTTAGCGCCCTGCTCAGGTGCTGAGCAGGTGGAGAGACATGGTCTCCCTACCTGAGCTCCAGGCCTTTCCTCCAGAGCTCTGAGGTGGAGGCTGCACTAGAGTGGGTGTCTCGGCAGCTGGGTCCAGGCTTCTTTGTGTGATTTCAGCATGGTTTATTTCAAAGGGATGTTTGGAGGGACGCTCTCTTAATAGCATCAAGTGTGGCTTTTTGGGTCAGGACTCTAGAGGTGAGCCCAGGAGAGACCCCGCAGTGTCAAAGCTCTTCTAGCACCGAGGCGGCTGGGTTCTGGTTTCCCATGGGAGAGGCCTGGCCTGCGGGGGTTGCACCTCTGTCTTGGTCCATTGCCCTCACTTCCCTGTTTTCCAGCTGGGCCATGCAAGGATGCCAGTATTTTCCTGAAGCTCAGAGGCAACCTGTAGTAGGAGAGTAAATGTGAACACTGGTTGTGTTTCCGTTTCAGATGCACTTACGACGTCACTGGTTGCTGCTTTGAGGCTATAATTACTGCCCAACCTGACTGGTGGGATTTGCTGCTTTCCTAAGATTTAGCTGAAGAGCCTTGAAGGGCGAGGGGTTCTTCCTGTCCTGCCTGTGGCTTGTGGGTGTCCCAGGTCAACTGCGAAAGAACAGTACTGCCCACACCTCCCCAGAGCAGTGTGCCTACCCAGAGCAGTGGACCCTGCTCTCTCTCTTCTGCTTTGTTCGAATGTCCTAGGACACAGGTTGGGGAAACTTGGCAGGACTGCAGCAATAGTCGTGTCCTGTAGGTGCAGCCAGGCACCCACAGCTGGCAGGGGCAGGACCCCTGGCACAGCAGGCATACTTCAGTGCCTCAGACAGAGGTGGGTTGCGAGGTGGATGGAGCAGAGTGTCCCAAGGATGTGGGCTTGAGGTACCAACAGAGCTGGCCCTTCCTTTGAGGCAGAAGCAGAGCTGTGACACTGGCTGGCTCAGGACAGTGGCAGAGGCGGGTGCACCCCGCACGGTGGAGGGTGCGTGCTTGTGCAGGCTTTGGCATCTGCAGAGCAGGTGGCTGCTGGGGCGGACGGTGTGGCTGTGCCACCTGGCTGCTGTGTTAAGGCAGGCTCTCAGGTTCTTCTAGCACCTCCGACAGTCTGTCCTGACTCCACCCTGCTGGAACCTGCATGTGTGTTCCTTTGCAGACCCTTGTGAGGGGTGTCCTTTGCACAGGGCTGAGGAGCGTTTCCTGATGCGCAGTCTCCTCTGTCCCCAGGAATGGTCCTTGTGCGGAGCGAGAATGGGCAGTTGTTAATGATTCCTCAGCAGGCCCTGGCCCAAATGCAGGCCCAGGCCCACGCCCAAGCCCAGCCTCAGAGCACCATGGCGCCCCGCCCTGTGGCCCCCACAAGTGCCCCTCCCGTCCAGATCTCCACCGTACAGGTGAGTACATGAGGCCTGCTGAGTGGCTGTCCCAGGCTCAGCCTGCCCCTGCCCTGCTCCATGCCACCATGCATGCTGAGGAGGCCGTGCCACAGGTCAGGTGTTCTGTGCCAGTGGGCACCAAAACGTGTGGATGCCTTCTGACCCACCATCAGGTGGGGCCTGGGTTGGCACCACCTTCTTCCTAGCCCAGGGCTGTGCTGGCTCAGAAAAACCCACTCCTGCAAACTGAGCTCAGCACAGCTGACTGAGTGGGGTTAGAGTGGGTTACTCAGGGTCATCTGCCGGACTGGTCCTTGGCCCTTATTCCTTGCCTCTTGCAGTTCACCTTTTGGTGCCTTGGTTTCCTCCTCCGCAGAGTGGAGATGGCATCAGCATGCACATAGCTCGAGGGACTGTTGAGGGCTGAGCCACAGTCAGCTACTGAGTCATGGAGCAGAGCAAGGGCCGAGCAAGTCCAGGCCCCTCTTGTGGGGCAGCATGTGGGCTTCACAGGGCTGCCCCCACATCTGCCCTCTGAGCTGTGGGCAGGATGGGCACTGATGCTGAAAGCCGAGTTCCCGGCTGTGTGCTTCCCAGTGCCTGATGTCCTGTCCATCCCCATAATGTCTGTGGGCACATGCCGTTTACTACCTGCTCCCACCTGGTGCAGTGGCCACATTCAGGCTGGTTGGCAGGCTGGCAGATGAAGTGAAGGAGGACGTTCCTGGCTCTTTCCTCTGTGACTCGGCCGTGCTCCTCTGGGGGGGGGGGTGCCCCTGTCCCCTAGACAGGGGTGTGTTCATGCTGCAGATGGATGTAGGCCCTCAGTATCTGAAATAGTGCAGGGTGGCACCTTCCAGGCCAGCGTGTCCTGTCTCTGAGCAAGAAGCTCTTGGACAGCATTTATGGCTTGGCTTTGCTGGTGGGCTCTGCTGCCACCGTCTGACTGTCCTACTGCAGCTGTCAGCTCTTCTCCAACCTCACTGCAGCCGGGAGGTATCTCTGCCCTGGCCCTCCCCTCCACGCTGCCACAAGGACCCCCTGTGGTGGGGATCAGCAGCACCCCGAGACAGCAGTGCACAGCTGGCTTCCCTACGGTTGCTTTTGTGCAGAGGTCCCGTTACGTAGGCTTGTCAGAGTCTCCTGGTGTCTCAGGAGAATCTAAGAAGAGCTGTTGACCATAGGCTTTTGCCTTGGTGAGAAAGCTGTAGACAGGAGCTTTTACACTGCTCATTGTGACTCCGCTGTGGACCCACCTGAGTGCATCAGTTAGTGTCAAGGATTGGTTTTTGTGTGCATTGGGTGGCTGTGGAATCACTTTCACATTAGCTTGTTTTACACGACAACTTATTTTCAGGCTCCTGGCACACCTATCATTGCACGGCAGGTGACCCCCACTACAATAATTAAGCAAGTGTCTCAGGCCCAGACGACGGTACAGCCCACTGCAACCCTGCAGCGCTCCCCTGGGGTGCAGGTAAGAGACAGCAGCCCGGCACATCTGTGGGGCTCTTGGACACAGTGTGGGTTTTCTTTGCAATGACCAGGCCTTGTGAGTTTTTATTTTGGATACCAAGCTGAATTTAAACAGGAAGGCTCTCTGGGAGGAAAGGGACTGTTCTTTACCTACTAACTCAGAATAGATCAGGGTTCATTTTTCTTTAAAGCTGCATGGAATGTAACACCAACAGCACTTGAGAAGCTTCCCACAAGGCCGAAGCTAAGATCCATGGCCTTAGTAAGTTGCCTGAGACCCAGCCAGGTGTACTTGCAGAGAGCGTGTCCGCTGCGCGGCTCCTCTGTGCAGCACCTTGGTGCTCACGGTGCCCTCGTGCTGGGGACATGGGCACTCTTCTCATCCTGCTGCTGAGGCATTTGCAGGTGAGCTGAGGGAGCATTTGAACCTGCTGCTGTTCTCCTGGCCAGGGTCTGCTCCAGCTGTGCGCCAGCTACCAGGCTGCACTGCCTCCATGTGCGTGAGCTCTGGCCTTTGCCAGGATGACAGCACAGTTCTGGAAATGTTCATCAACCCTAGTGGGTTGTTTTTAAAATAGTGTTTAGGCTGTGGGAGAGGAGAGTGCTCTGCTGCTGCTGGTCCAGTGGTGTGTGTTGATGCTTCTGACAGACTGGCTCCTGTTACAGAGGCAAGGAAAAGTCTGGCCAGGGAGGCCCACCTGGCCAGGGAGCCACCTGAGTAGGGAGGCAGTACTCTCTGGGACTCAGGTGGGAGCAGCTGGAGCATGTGGCTCAGAATCTTTCCTGGTCTGGTGTTTGTGGGTGTCCATAGTCATAGGGCCCTGCAGCGTTGATGCTGGGTGCAGCTCCTGCCCGCTGACCTGTGGTCTACACAGCAGTGCAGCCGTTACAGTGTTCCCCGTCTGGGGGGATGGGGCAGGGGTCCTAGTGCAGCCTGGCCCCGGGCCCCCTTTGTCTCTCCTGAGCCCGTCCCTCGTTCCCACTGGTGGCTGTGGGAGTGCAGGCTGAAGAGCAGCTGAGCGGAGCAGAGTAGGACAGGGGGCTTCCCAGGAGGAGTTTCTGCCCTGTCCTTGTCACTGCCTTTCCCTGGTGGGTTTCTGAGACGGAGTGAAGTTCCTGGTTGAGATGTCAACTTGGGTTTGGTGAAGACAAGATCATTGAAGGAGGGAGGCTGTCCGGGCACCAGCTGGGGGGATGGGTCACTTGTCCCAACAGGCATCTGCCCTCTCCCGCTGGCTGCCTGGTCTGCCCTTGCACGTTTTCTTTGTGAAGTGTGCTGTTTGGTGGATTCTGTGAGTGAAGGCAGTCCACCCTTGCTGCTGTGGAGGAAGCCTGCACAGAGGCCTCGCCTGCCCTCCAGCGCTGGACACTCAGCCTTGCACTGCCCTCTGTCTTCAGAAAAGAGCAGTGTTTTAAAAATTGGAGGAATGAGATGGTGACAGTTATATTTATAAATTGGAAAAGCACTGATTTAAAAAAAAAAAAGCAGTCAATATTTGTATCACAATTTTTCATGTAAACTAGAAATTTTGGGAGTTAGAGATCTGAGGCCCAAGGTGGGAGCTGTCATGCCATGTGAAGTCTGGCTTCCCCTTTGCTTGGTGTGTGTCCCTTTGTCTGGCAGAGGTGCCCTTGCCCACCAGCAGTGTGCTGGCACTGACCACCAGTGTCAGATTCCTGTGGCCCCTTGTGGGGAGCGGGGGAGATGGGCTTGGTGTCGAGGGGAGCCGGGACTGTGCCTGCCATGGTGGCTGGCCGCTGTGTGAGGTTGCAGTTGAGGAGTGCTCCCCTTTCTTGCCCACTCTGAGGAGGGCATGGTGGTCACCGAGATGATTCATACTGCCACCATGTGCCTTGTACTGGTGCGTCGTCCTGACCAGTTCTAGACACCGGAGGGCAGCGCGTTCCCGTGGCGGGTCTCCAGGCGTGCGTCCTGTGGCATGGCCCTCAGCTGTCCGGGTCCCCCCTCTGCAGGAAGCCTTATCTTTCACCGGCTTTGGCGGCATGGGAGGCACTCACCTCGTGCTTTGGACTCTTGCAGCCTCAGCTGGTCCTGGGCGGCTCTGCCCAGGCAGCTTCACTCGGGACGGCCACAGCTGTGCAGGCAGGGGCACCTCAGCGCACGGTCCCAGGGGCAGCCAGCGCCTCCACAGCTGCCACGGTAAGACCGCTTCTCCTCAGTTCTCCCAGAGCCACCTGCTGCTCACCAGCCAGAGCAGGGCTTTGAGCCGCCCTGGGTTTCTGTCCCAGACTGCCGGCTGGGACGCAGAGGGCCCCAGTCCCATTCCTGCCAGCTCGCAGCACTGGCACACGGAGGCCTGCAGCTGTAGGAGCGTGAGGCAGGCTCTGCTGTCTGTCCTCTCTGCCTCCATGAGGGGCACTTGAGGGCAGGGGCCACTGAGGGGTGGCAGGAAAGGGCCCTAGTCTTTCCACTCGAGGTTTCAGACAGTACAGACCTGGGAATGGCAAAAGCCTCTGCAGTCACGTTTGACAAAATGACATGTGGCCACAGGGCACTGCAGGCTGTAGAAGAGCCCTGCTGTCTGTGTCCTCTGGACCTGGACCTTGGGCAGCTGGCATGGTGACTTAGACCTTGCTTCCTCGTGCTGCTTTGCCGAGTACTTTCCATGGATCTTAGTGGCTGCCTTGGAGTTGGGACCTGTGTAGGGATGGGATCGGTCCCTCTCGGTGGTCAGCAGCACCAAGGTGAACGTCCTGCAGCTTCCTCTTGTCTCACTCTGGTCATCTCAGTTGCCTTCCTAGAGGGAGTTCCTGGGCCAGTGCGAGGCAGGCGTGTGCCTGTGGGGGCTGTGCCCAGCAGCAGCTCCGAGGGGCAGCTCACCTCCCTGAAAGCAGCTTAGAGGCAGCGTTTACCTCTCTTTTCCAGGTGTGCACGTTTTGGCTTAACAGAGGTCACGGTGAAAATCTTTGAGTTTTTACCTTATTTCTTTTTTTTTGAATCCAGGAAACCATGGAAAACGTGAAGAAATGTAAAAATTTTCTGTCTACGTTAATAAAACTGGCTTCATCTGGTAAACAGTCCACAGAGACAGCAGCTAACGTGAAAGAACTGGTGCAGAACTTACTGGTAAGGAGTGCGGGGAGTGCCCTTGCCTCACGTTGGTGTGACGAGCACAGAGCAGCTGTGCCCGGGTGCTGCCCAGCCTGCCATGCGCAAGCCAGTGCTCTGACATCTCCTGCTTGAGGAGAATGGGCCAGCGTTGGAGGGGGTGTGATGGGCCCTTCTCCGAGGCGGGTGGCTGTCACTTGAGTGTGTGACGTCTCGGGAGGAGGAACGAGACTGAAGAGGCATGTCTTTAGGGGTCTGCCTTCTTTCTCTTCCCTCCCCCACTTGTTCTGCTTTTAAATGGAGAGTTTCAAGCACTTCGTGAAGTAGGAGCGGCATCTTCTCCAGCCGTCTTTCCCAGGTCATGTGCAGGGGGTTGCATCTGCGCCCACCCTGGCCACCTCCTGCACTCCCATGCCTTGACTGACCCAGGGCAGTCTCTGATGGGTGTGGGCACACTGACACAGGCGGAGTCCTCCGCTGCTGCGCACCTGGTCTGTATCCCTTCCCAGTTTCTGTGAAGTCAGGATGCACACTAGGTCCAGGTGTGCGGGCGGCGCTCTCTGAACCTGAGCACCTCCGTCCTCTGGCTCTTGTTTCTTTCCTGGGTTTATTTTTGAGGAAACTGGTTGTTGAACATCTCCTGGACTTTCAGAGTCCTGCATTTTCTTTCTGCTGGTGCAGTTTGCTGGCCTAGACTGGAACGCACAGCTGGACTGCCGGCCGTCTCTCCCAGAGGGGGCTGCAGGGGAGGCCGCCCCGGCAGCCCAGCACTGCAGCCTTGTTGGGCTGAGTCCTTCTCCACCTGCTGCTGCTCTTCACTCCTCAGCTGTCTCTAGCAGTTGCCCCCAAAGCACTGCATCCTTCCCAGGGCCCCAGTGGCCCCGTCCACCCTTTCTAACATGACCTCTTTGTAGCCCAGGATGCTACTGGCCACCACCTCTGACCTGTCACTTAGGGCTGGGTTTGGCTATCAGCAGCGAGTAGCCTTGAGTACAAGTGGCTCTTGACAGGAGAGGCTCGTCCTCCTGTGACACTCCCAGTGCTCCCTGCCGGGTAGTCCCTTGTCTGGCTGCTGGTGCTTCTGCTTTGGCAAGAGAGCTGGTGTCCTCCAGAAACCTGCCCAGACTCTGTGTCGGGAGGACCCTGGTGGCTGTCTCTTCTCCTTGACCCACGAGCCCCAGGTCCCAGATTTTCACAGACACAGGTGCTCTCGACAGCCCACCTTTGCTGTGCCCACTGCCACCTTCAGTCCAGGCTCTCCAGCCCTGGGAGGACGCAGCGGTGCTCCCAGGCCTTCTCCTGCCCCTCTGCCCACTTGCCCACGCTGCAGCACAGCAGAGAGGGGCATGAGGTCTACTTCCTGCCTGTCTGGTTGGATTTCCTGGCCTTTACATAAAACTCTCTTGAAAATTTCTGGAACAGAATTGTCCCTGTCTCTCTTGTGGGCCCTCATGCCCCTCCTCTGATGCCATGCAGGAGTAGGCACGTAGCCAGTCCCTCCTGCCAGGTGTCCTGACCCTACCTGGGCTGATGCTGTCTGCATGGCCTGTGCTCCCTGTGCTCACAGCCGTGGCTGTGATAATGAAGTTGTCTCAGGCCCATCTGTCTCCCAGCCAATGCCTGGCGTCCACGGGTTGGGGTGTAAGCACTGAGGGAAAACAGTGGTTGAGGAAGAAACTTGTGGACACGAACCTGGCCAGCCAGGGATGTGGCTGAGTCCTGGGTGAACACCTGCCCTGTGCGTGGGGGGCCCAAGTTTGCTGCGTGTGGCACGCTGACTGCCCTGCTGCTGCCAGTGTGGAGTGATGTGGAGTAGCAGCGGGTGCGTGCAGCTGCCTCACTGCAGGGTCCATGTGGGTTGTATTTTTAAGGATGGGAAGATCGAAGCCGAAGATTTCACTAGCAGGTTATACCGAGAACTCAATTCTTCACCTCAACCTTACCTCGTGCCTTTCCTGAAGGTGAGTTAAAGCCGAGCACCTGCAGTAAGGGCAGAAAGTCAGTTCTGGTCCAAAGGAGCTTTTCCATAACCCTGAGCCCTGACACTGGTCGGGCCGTTCTGCTGCACCTGGGTGGAGAGAAGCGCCCCTGCTGCCTGGGAAGTGGGGTGCTTCACCAAGTAGGGGATACCCTGGGTGTGAGATTGTCTTAGGTGACCATTGCTGGCATTACATTTAAGGCTTTTAAAAAACACTGGGGATTTTGTTGTTTGTTTTGTTTTAAAAGTAAATTTTAGTCAGTTCTTCACAAGCACAGCCCTGCTTGGGGGGAGGCAGGGTTAGTGAGGGGTTCTGCCGCAGGCTCTGTTGAGCTGGAGGAGGGTTCTGAAGTTAAGGATTGAACCTTGCGCTTGAGCTGCCCCTGACCTCTGTCATCTGTCTCCTCCAGAGGAGTTTACCCGCCTTGAGACAGCTGACCCCCGACTCCGCGGCCTTCATCCAGCAGAGCCAGCAGCAGCAGCCACCCGCCTCACAGGCCACCACCGCACTAACGGCCGTGGTGCTGAGCGGCTCCGTGCAGCGCACGGCCGGCAAGACGGCCGCCTCCGTGAGCAGCGCCCTGCAGCCCCCTGTCATCAGCCTCACGCAGCCCACACAGGTGGGCCCTGGCAAGCAGGCACAGTCTGCACCGCTGGTATGAAGGCGCCAGCCTTGCTGGTCCTCCGCAGTGCCTACCCACGCTCCTGCTGGCCTCTTAAATACCGCCACGGCTCAGAGAGCCCTTTCCTTGGGCAGGTGGGGAAGCTTCCGCGGGGAAGCAGCTTGGGTGTTATCTCCAGCGTAGACCATAGCCGGCAGCAGAGGCCCCGCAGTTCTGTTTGCTTCCCAGTCAGGTGAACCATGCTCCCTGGCACTGGCAGGCCTGCCACCTCCCGACACGGGGCATAGTGTGTCTCTTAGGTGGGTGCCCTCTTTGGTTAGGGAAGCCTTGGCGTTGGGCGTGGGGCCAGAGGTGGGGTGAGCTCTCGTCTGGACGGGGTGTCCGGCTGGTGTGCTCTGGGGGTGTGCAGGTGGACCTGGGCTGCTGACGGACAGCTCCTCTCTTCCAGTGTGGAGCTGGCCCAGCTTCCGTCTTGAGGCTGCGTTCTCCACTGGAGCAGGGTGGTGTGTGCTTCCCCTGTAGGCAGGTGACTCCTCAGAGTAGAAAGGCAGTTTTTACACAATTCGAGAGGCTCTGTCCCTCTAGGAGCGGCTGGACAGTGACTCCCCAAGCTCCTGGGCCTCGTAGCAGGCTGTGTGCTGCCAGGCAGGCCAGGCTCTGCGGTGCCCACTCAGTGCTTGGCCTTTGCATTTGGTGGGCCTTCCTGCAGTGAGAGCAGGGTGAGGTGTGGAGGAAGGGAACTGGGCATGGTAGGGCTGTTCTCCGCCCCTGGGGTCCCTGTTGGGGATCGTGTGCCCTTTGCTTTAGCATTGTGTAAGGATGGAATCGTCCTATTCAGTCACTGCAGCTGACTGGCCCACAAGGTGAACTCTGTTGAAGGAAGACTTTGTGGGCTGTCTCTTTATTGGGAAGTTTTGGCCTCTGGCCCTCGATTATTCCAGTAGCATCATAAACTTTCCTCTTGGAAGTGTGCTGTGCTCAGCAGTAGGTCTGCAGTCTACGTGTGCAGCTGACTGGCCGGGGGATTTGATTTGTCTGTTTCACACCAAGGCCTGAGGTGGTGGCGGGGGCTTTTTCTGGTGCTCTGCAGGCTCCTTAGTGGAGCTGCTTGGGACTCAGCCTGTCTGGTGTGAACCTGTATGTTTCCTTGCAGAAATGGCTCCTATGCAAAACGCTCCTTTAACCCAGCCCGCCCCCTCGTCCCCTGCGACTACTTCATGTCATAGTGTGCACATACTAGGGCACCTTTTTCAAAGTCAGAAACACCTAGCCAAACACCTAGCCCCCAAAGGTTTGCAGCAAGGCCATGTAGATCTGAGCCGTGTGTCCCTGCACCCCTGCTTTCTGGGGTAGGGTACAGTAAAGGACGTGGTCAGTACCACCAGCTCTGGAGCCTGCTGTGTTGACAGGGTCTGGACAGTGGAGTTGGCAGGGCCTGCAGTAGGGGAACTTGCCCCAGCACAGCCTGTGGGGTAGTAACAGGGAGCAGGCTGTGCCTGGAGCACAGGGCCCTGCAGAGCCAAGTTCAGGGGGAGCTCAGCCCCAGACCAACACAGAGGCCACCCATCTCAGGAAACTTAGCTAAGGAAAAACCATTCGCCTGTGGCCACCAGGCGGCAGTGTCACTTTGACAAGTGAGAGAGAGGTCTGATACTGCTGCCCTCCGGGATTGGTCTTGCCCTGTACAACCTGGGAGCAGCAGCCCTGGGCTTCGTCTCCCCTGCCCTGGCCCTGTGGACCCACGCACAGAGCGCTGGCCTGGGTTCTGGGGCCAGGCTTCTTCTGCACCCTGGGGCTGAGGAGCACAGGTGTCTTCCTAGAGCTTCTCCATGGGTGGGACGGGACAGGTGAGGGGACTCGGGACTCGGTACCCTTGGGAGTGTGCTCACATGCTGTACTCTGCTGGCTCTGCCCCAGGTGATCCAGCAGCCCCCGAAGCCAGGAGCCCTGATCCGGCCTCCGCAGGTGACCTTGACCCAGACGCCCATGGTCGCCCTGCGGCAGCCTCACAACCGGATCATGCTCACCACTCCCCAGCAGATCCAGCTGAACCAGCTGCAGCCAGGTGAGGGCAGGGCCAGCCTCAGTGGGGCCAGCCTCAGCGTGCTGCTGTCGAGGGGAGAGCGCGGCCTCAGGCCCACCATTGAAGATGGACTTCAGTGGTGGCATTTGTGATGTGTAGCCAGCACCATCACCAGTGTGGTTTGGAAAGTGACCTGTGTCAGTCTCTTTTCTGAGACTGGATCCCACTGTGTTGCCCGACTCATCCTGGCATGGGCAGTCCTGGGCCTCAGCCTTCCGAGCCCCGAGCCTCCAGGGCATTCGCACACGCTGCCTTGTTGTCACTGCTTGTCAGCTGGCACTCCTGTGCTCCAGGAGGCTGGGGAAGGGAAATGCTCGGGATGGGCTTGGACTTTGGCTGCAGCCTGGCTCTCGAGCACGTCCCTTCCCTGGAGACTGAGGCGGGCTGTGCCTCTGCTACAGCCCCGCGCTCCTGTCCTTGCTTTGCAGTCCCGGTGGTGAAGCCCACTGTGTTACCTGGAACCAAAGCCCTTCCTGCCGTCGCCGCGCAGGCAGCAGCCGCACAGAAAAACAAGCTCAAGGAGCCTGGGGGAGGTTCGTTTCGGTAAGGATGAGCCTGAGCGCCCCAGGAGACCACAGAGGAGAGCCCCGTGCCCTTCACCACGCCCTCGGGGCTCCCGTGGGCACCTGGCAGCCACATCCTCAAGGAGTCTTTCCCTGATCCTGACCTCACATCGGTCGGAGCTGCAGCTGGGAGGCTTACTTCCTCCCCCAGCAGGAGGGGAAGGTGCTGGCTGGCTGGCGCTGGTGGACATGCACTTTCATCCTGCCACAGCCAACGCTCCAGGTTCCCACCTCAGAGCCAGCACCTCATAGGCCAGGTGCTCACAGTGCCTCAAGGGGCTGCACTGCCTTGGTCTCTGCTAAGGGCCAGTCTGAGCATCCCCTAGAGGCACAGAGGCTCTTACAGGGACGTGTCCTAGAGCTATAAGCTAGCCTTCACTGTGACCAAGCAGAATGGCACTTCCCTTTCTCAGGTGTTCCAACCCTCAAGCCATCAGGCATGTAGGGCTGGGCAGCCCCAATGGTCCAGCAGGGGTGCTTGTCACCTGGTGGGAAAGGGAGGATGACCAGCTACTAAAAGGATCAGAAAAGTCAGTGAGCCACTTTCCTGGGTGCCTTGTCGTCTTGCTGTCCAGAAAGAGAGCTGGAAGTAGAGCAGAGGGGACGAGCTACAGACGGCTGATGGCTTTGATGCAGGATTGACATGTGGCAGCTCATACCTTAGGTCTGGTGAATGTCTGGTGCTCGACCTTGTCCTCCGAGAGCTGTTTTCTGTTGAAGGAGAGAGGGATGCGTAGCAAAGAGGCTGATTGGGACTGGGCAAGGAAGGGTGTTGAGTAGAGGCCACCTGCCCGTCAGAGCAAGGCTCAGGCAGGAGCATGAGCTACCCAGGTGCCTCTCTCAGTGGCCACGGCCGGGGCTGTGAAATAGCAGAGGGCTGCCCTGGGGCAAGACGGAACCGAGCCCCTGTGAGGAAGCCAGACACTGGGTGGAGTGTGGCTGGGTGAGGGTTAGGGCCAGTACTCAGCCTCATAGTGGCTCCCTGTCAGATGCCCATCACCTGGGGAGGCACCACCCCACCCCGTAGCACCGGATAGGTATCAAGCTGAATGCTCCTGGGGTGGTGGTCGTGTGGGGGGGGCTCTGAGAGGGCTGGGGCTGCAGGTGGCTGGGAGCAGGTGTCCACATGGTGGGTGTCAGGTGGGCATCTTTCCTAAGTTGGGAGAGTTGTTGGTGCTCTTCTTCGGAGAACCTGTGATTATTTTAAAAATAAATTAATGTTAGTGGTAAATGTTGTTTTGGTACCGGGGATTGAACTCAGGGACACTCAACTGCTGAGCTACATCCCCAGTCCTATTTGTATTTCATTTAGAGACAGGGTCATACTGAGTTGTTTACTGCCTGGTTTTTGTTGAGGCTGGCTTTGAACTCACAATCCTCTTGCCTCAGCCTCCCAAACTGCTGGGATTACAAGCATGTGCCACTGTACCTGCCAACCTTTTTTTTTTTTTTTTTTTTTTTGTACTAGGAATTGAACCCAGCATTGTTTAACCACTTAGCTGCATCCCCAGCCCTTTTTATGTTTTATTTAGAGACAGGACTTGCTGAGTTGTTGAGGCTGGCCTCAAACTTGTGATCCTTCTACCTCAGACTCCCGAGCTGCTGGGATTACAGGTGTGAGCCACTGTGCCTGGCTGGTGGTAAATTTTTTAAAAAGAAGGTTTCCCATGGTGCAAAACCCTCAAAGCAGTTGGTTTTTGCTGTCCTGGAGGTGGCTTGGACTCTGGTTGAGTCTCCTTCACAGCCACGTGCAAACTCAAGTTCAGCTCTAGGCCTGCACTGTGCTGAGTAAGGCAGAGAGGCTCCTCTGGAGAAGACAGGACCCAGCCAGCAGCTTCTTGTCCCCATGCCTGCTGTCACCAAATCAGAGCCACCTCAGCCACCTCAGCGCTGCTCCTGATGACTTTCTGCGCAGCGTGAGTTATCTTTCCCTCTTTTTTCCAGGGACGACGATGACATTAATGATGTTGCGTCAATGGCTGGAGTAAACCTGTCGGAAGAAAGTGCAAGGATACTGGCCACAAACTCTGAGTTGGTGGGCACGCTGACGCGGTCCTGTAAGGACGACACCTTCCTCCTCCCCGCGCCGTTGCAGAGAAGGATATTGGAAATAGGTGAGTCTGCACTGCGGGCGCCACCAGGATCCCTGGAGTCCACCTGTGGGCTTGGTGCTCTGTGACTTTGATAGAGACTCAGCGCGCTCCCCCGCGCAGCTCTGTGGCAGGTGTGTGGGCTACTGGTGAGCATGCCTCTGTCTTGGCGTGGGGTTCGCCTGAGTTGTGACTTTCGTGTGATTGATGGCGACGGTTCTCAGGTAGTTGACTGTCCTCCACACGCTTCCTGCCTGGGCAGTCCCTTGAGTGCACAGAGCAGTGTCGGGAGAGACGGTGAGGTAGCAGCCCCAGGAGGACGTGCAAATGATCTTAAAATACTTTTTTTTTTGCCTGCTCTGTAGGTAAAAAGCACGGCATAACGGAATTACATCCAGATGTAGTAAGTTATGTATCCCATGCCACACAGCAAAGGCTACAGAATCTTGTAGAAAAAATATCTGAAACGGCTCAGCAAAAAAACTTCTCCTATAAGGTAATGGGGCCGTTTTCCTGAGGAGAATGTCTTTCTATTGTCGACCCCTGACCATCCAGGCTGTCTGGAAGCCTGTCCACGCTGGGCAGAGGGTGGCGGTGTCCCCAGTGCCCTGTATACCTTGCACTTACTTTCTTAGCCACTTGGGGCTTTCAGCTGCTCTGTAGGCCTGGGCTAGGGAGGAAGGCCAGGAACTTGGGGGAGGGTGCTCTGATGGGAGGGCACCTTGGAAGGTGGACCCACAGCTTCAGAAATCACGGAGTCTTTGCCCTTCCTCAGTCCCAGGGCTCCCAGAACCTGCAGGTGCCAGGCCCTTCCCCGGCCTTGATCGGAACCTGCAGGCTTCAGATCTGCAAGGCAGAATGTGCCTTCCTTTTTAGCAGTCACACCAGTGGCTGGGAGCTGGGAGAGGCAGATGCTGCACACTCCCTGGGCCAGGGTCAGCACCTCAGAGCAGTGTCTAGAACACACTCAGCCACTATGTCTTTAAATGTTTCTGTGTTACTGTGGGAAATTTAAAATGAAGTCAGATGATGTCAAAGTATATAAAACAGAAACTGTCCCGAGAGACCCCAAAATAAACAGCATGAGACTTCACCCTGACCGTGGGCAGGTGGAGTCATCCAGGGAGGCAAGAGGAGGCTGTGTCCACTGCAGATGGGAACAGACCAGGGGAGGGGGCTTGTGCACAGACCATCCAGCCTGCTGGGTTCCAGATTCGTGACAGACAATATTTCTGCTTTTTTTTTTTTTTTTTTCTGTAGGATGATGACAGATACGAGCAGGCAAGCGATGTCCGGGCTCAGCTCAAATTTTTTGAACAGCTTGATCAGATTGAAAAGCAGAGGAAAGATGAGCAGGAGAGGGAGATCTTGATGCGGGCAGCAAAGGCAAGTGCTGTATTGCTCCCAGCCCCCTGGGGACCCCCGTCCGCTCTCACAAACTCGCCTACAACTCTGGGTTCTGAGTAACCAAAGCGGTGTTCGGTGCTGGCCTTGAAGGAAAGGTGGCCGGGCACTTGTACGTGGAGCTGCAGAGTGGTGCCTGTTTGCTCTGAGCGCTCTCTGCCCTCAGAATGTAGAGCTTCCTTAGATTCCTGCTGCCTCCGTCCTCCAGGTCCGGTCCACCTAAGGCAGAGTGCAGTAGGGCAGCCTCCTGGCTGCACACCAGACCACAGCTCAGGCCCACACTGCCTTCAGAGCCAAGCATGGCGCCTTGTGCTCATCGCGGGAGTCAGACTGAGGCCACGCTGCCAGCAGGGTCTGCTGGGAAGCGCAGGGGATGGGGCTTGGTGCTGGGACCCAGCCCTTGCCCCAGCCCTAGAGCCTGCAAGGCTGTGCCGCCTCACCCACTTTGCACCCAATGAGCCAGACCTGTGCTGAGCTGGTAGCGTCAGTCAAGACCATCCCTAAGATCCATTGCATCCGGTGGCACTGATGTTTCTTAAGCATAATGATTTTCCCCATAGTGTGTAGCCGAGGTTTCCAGCCTTTGGCTATAAGCATGTAAAAAACTTATAACCTAGAAAATGTTGTGAAATGAATAAGGTTAACACATCTGTTAGGAGATGCACATTTAGGTCATAATTTGTTTTTCCATTTAATTTTCAAAAATAGTCTCGATCCAGACAAGAAGACCCAGAACAATTAAGACTGAAGCAGAAGGCGAAAGAGGTGAGCTCACCAGCCACAGGGTCCACTGTCACTTAAAGTCCATGTCACCTAGACTGACAGGAGAGACCACATGGGGTTCCTGAGCAGGGCGTTGATGTAGCTATTTAAAATGCTGCAAATGTGAAGATATACCTGTCAACGGTGTTTTCTGGTGCAGACAGCTTGTATCCTGCTTTTAGGTTTAACAGTGACTGTGGGTGGGACTTATTCTCTATACTTAAACTTGTTCTTACTCTCTGGGTGTTTTAAGTTGATCATCTATTGCTTTTAAAAAATACTTATTTTTCTAGTTACAGAATATGCTCACTGTTAAAAAAAAAAAAGCCAAAATACTAAAGAAGTTACAGTTTAGAAAATTTCAGAGAGCGCTTGATATCTGCACTTTGCTTTTGCTGTTAAGTAAAAACATGCATGAAGCGATGGTCCTTGTTTCCTTTCCAACATAAAGATGCAGCAGCAGGAGCTGGCACAGATGCGACAGCGGGATGCCAACCTCACAGCCCTGGCAGCGATCGGGCCCAGGAAAAAGAGGAAAGTGGACTGTGCAGGGCCGGGATCCGGAGCAGAGGTATGGCAGCACTGAGGGGGCGGTCTGGAAGGGAGCGTCTTAGAGACCCTTCCTCAGCAGGCAGACTCGCACCGGAGTCCATGCTTAAGTTCACATGTCCTCCCGCCGCCTTGGAGTCTGTTTTGCATTTGAAACTGACATTCAGTTCCACTTTCTTGTGGGTATCGATAGTTTGCACAAAGGGAGGTCACTATGGTTTGCTGGTGAGACTTGGGAGGGACTCCAGGGCAACTCGCACTCTAAGCAGCGAGCCTGAGGCTGGCCGCGTGCCGGAAGGGCAGGGGCCGGAGAAGACCTGCAGGAGGGTGAGCTGCACAGGCTTGGGGAAGAGCCCTCACGGATGTCCCTATGCATCCCCGTGCCTGAGTTTTGTTAGTTTCTTGTTTGTTACAAACCTAGTTTTAATACATTGTTATTTTTGCTGTAATTTGTTAATTTTTTTTAAAGTAAATTTCATGGAAAAAAACACATCATCTCTTATTTACCTGTTCACTTGCCTTCTCTGGTGCACTTGCTTCCTTGCTACTGTTAGAGATACCGAGGTGCTGCAAGGAATCAAATGGTGCTGGGAGGTGGGCAAGGCAGGCCTTCCTCCTGCCCCAGGAGTGCACTTCAGAGCCTGGCTGGCAAGCACACCTGGGCGGGCCGTCCACCCAGTGCCGCCCTTTTCTCTAATAGGAGGAGCTGAGGGTTACAGTCCATGCTATTGGCTAATTTTAAAATTGGGTGGGTAAAGGGAAGGGCTATAGTTAAAATGTCGACAGTTCAATCTTATGTCCCAGTTAAGGTGCAATGCTATATTCTGTAAATGGACCGTCTAACTTTCTGTTTCCCACAGGTCCCCTTTTCCTTTGTCACACCTCTTGGTTTCGTTTCCATTGTACCCTTTGGCATTACCGTCCACCTAGTCATGCTGCTTCCTGAGGTGGAAAGGCCCATGGTAATGACTTCTGCCCTTTCAGCAGAGGGCCATCCCGGTGAGGAGGAGCATTTGGGAAGGTCCTTTCCAGCTCTGTTGAAGTTGTCTTCTTTCCAGGTCTTGATTAGAATCAAGTCTCCAGGCTGGAAGTGATGAATTGCCAACTCTAGAGGAGGGGTCTGAGCAGCAGCTCATAATTTCTTTACCCCCCACCCAAACCAAACACAACAGAACAAAACAGAAAACCCAGAAGGTCTCAGATTGACTCAGAACAAACGTGTGATTCTGACAGAGTTTTTTCTGATATTTACCAGTAAGTCCTGTATAAAAACCCTAACCCTTTATAACCTCCCAGTTGTACTGACTTTCAGCAGAACTGACACATGTATCTCAAGCAAAAGAACCATTGTCGTATCTTTTCAATGTCCGTGTGTGGCTGCGTTTTCATCATACTTTCCTGCCAAGTGTCTAAGACCAAGGTGGTGGAAATTGACCTCTTTGGTACACACTGTTAGAGTCCGCGGAGATTTGTCAGGGATCCCTCTGGGAACTTGTGAGAAGCCTCTTGGCTCCTTTAGCTTTTCCTTTACTAGTTGTGCCATCTGCTGGGATTGTTAGGGTCTTGCTGACCACATGTGGATTCCCTTGGAAGCATCAGGGACATTTCCTGTCCAGTAACCCTCCTTTTTTTTCAGAATGTGCACTGGTTGGCTTCCTGCTCTCTAGGATCCTCTTGATCCCCCTGATCAAGGTCAGGTGACTCACTGGATGTGTAGAGCCCTTACAGAAGTCCTGTTGTTCCCTGACTTTTGGCTGACCTAAGAGGACGAGGGCCAAAATATTGGCTGTTTTTACCTTAGCCCTTCTACTTCTTTAACTCTGGTCTTCAAGTTGTTTTGAACATCCAGCAGGCCAGTTTCACAGTCTTAACGTGGGAGTCAATATCAGTACTGGAGGCCAGCTTTATATCCTGTCTGTCCTGTAGGTGAGGCTTATTGTCTCAAATCAGTGGCTCTGCAAAACATTAACAAAGTTATACATTTTTACAAGAAAAAATACAAAATGAAATCAGCAGTAGCAAAGAACATTCAGTTTGTGTTATAGCTATGAACCAAGAAACATGATTTTTATAATCCTAAACCTTTATTTTATTTGGTTTTTTATTATGTCCCCTGTTTATTTTGAGATGACAGTAATCTTTACAATAAAAATCTGTCCTTTGAACACAACTTTAAATGAGCTAAGTAGGTCTAGTCTACTTTGGAGCCATGCTAGTAGGGTGAGAGACAGAGCCTTATCTCAGGTAAGGAGGGGCTCTGGACAAGTAATACAGTACAGCATTACATCTGAAACATGAATCAAACAAAAACTAAGAGAACTCCTAACTTTTTTTTTGATAGAAAAAGTGGCAAAGTGCTTTCGTGTTTTGCAGTGTAAGCCTTTGAACAAATCAGACTCTCCTTATTACCTCACAAAAATACATTTAAATTCCTATTCCAGTGTAAAAAGTAGCACAAAATTTTATATATCTTACTGATAACAGGTTACCTTTATCCAGTTACAGAACATTAAATGACATAAATAAATGCTCAGTAGCTGGGCACGGTGGAGCACGCCTGTAATCCCTGTGATTTGGGAGGCTGAGGCAGGAGGATTGCGAGTTCAAAGGCAGCTTCAGCAAAAGTGAGGCACTAAGCAACTTAGTGAGACCCTGTCTCTAAATAAAATACAAAATAGGGCTGGGGATGTGGCTCAGTGGTTGAGTGCCCTTGAGTTCAATCCCCAGTATCCCTCCCCCCAGATATAAATAAATACCTGATTAAATTTGCTATTTCTATGTAAATCTGAAGGAGATTACCATTACAGATCACTTTGGTTTGGAGAACACCAGCATGATAAAGTATTCCTTTAAGCTTTTTGGTACATACGTTATCTCTAGTCACATATATTTAGGGTGTCTGGCAAAGCTGACTCAGTTCATGTTTTAAAAATTTGTTCAGAAGAGAATGGATCCCCATTAATGTCTCTCTCATGGTTGGCTTTTTTTTTTTTTTTTTTTTGGTACTGGGGTACTTTTACCATAAGCCACATGCCCGTTCCTTTTATTTTTTATATTTTATTTAGTTACAGGGCCTCACTAAGTTGCTGAGACTGGCTTTGAACTTGCAATCCTCCTGCCTCAGCCTCCTGAGCCACTGGGATTACAGACATGGCTGTTGTGCCTGACCACTCACGTTTCTGTCACGCGCACACGACTTCTCGGGTGTCCCGACCACCCAGGAGACACCTCTCCCTTGAGCTCAGGAGTGGATTTTCCTGCTTTGGTTCTTGTGTGGATTTACTTGTTCACTGCGTGCTTGTTGGGCCCGTGTGGGCCTCAGGGACCACAGTTTCCTCCCCCCTTCCAAGGCCACGACAGGTAGTGGGACAGGCCTCCTCTGAGGAAGGGGTTCCCATGACCCCCGGGTGATGTATGGAGCCCCATGTTAGGTCCAGTGGTCAGCAGTGCTGAGGTGCTGTAAAGAGACCAACCAGTGTGGTTGGGATTGGGCTGGCCAGTCAAACGCACTTCTTCCTGAGGGCGTGCTGCTGCCCTGGCTGACAGGTGCACCAGCAGCACCCACCAGCTTTCCTCCCTGATGGGGGCCGCCCCCTGCTCTGATAGGAGGAGCTTGGGGTTACAGTCTACGCCACTGGCTGGCTTTAAAATTGGGTGGGCAAAGGGGACATATCTACAATTAGTTACGAGTTAGTGTCTACAGTTGGGTTTTATACTGCCACGTCCCTCTGGCTCCAAGGACAGCCTGGTCCTCAGGCTCCCCGCATGCAGGTCTGCTGGGGACCCAGGCTCCACTTCCATTGACTTGAATGTAAGTAGTTGTTTCATAACATTCTGAGGGACGTCCTCACTGGCCCCCACTCCTGTCCACTCAGTGGCTGACTCTCATCCTCATTTTTGAGGGATGTTCTCAGGGCTCTGAGGTTCTGGGTGGTTGTTGTTTTCTCCTGCAGGACTTCAGGGAGGTTTTCCTGCTAGGTTCTGTGTTGAAGCGTGGTTCCTGGATGGGCATTCGGCCTCAGGTCCTCTGAGCTGAGGCTCCTAGGTCAGCTTTCCACCGTGTTGGAAGCAGTACGGCCCTGTTTCTTCAGTGCTTTTTCTCTCTGGTCTTCTGCGTGGACTCCAGTTCCGGTCATGTCAGACCTGTGGGTGTTGCCCGCAGGCACTGAGGCCTGTGTCCACTTACTCGCATGTGTTTCTCTATTCCGTAGCCTGATGATTCCTGCTGCTCTGTCTTTAGGTTCTCAACCAGACGGAGTTCTGCCATCTCCAGGTGTCTGTTAGGCACCAGGGAAGTTCTCATTTGTGAATGTATTTTTCAATCCTAGGATTTCCGTTTGGTTCTTTTTTCATTTCTAATTAGTGACTGGGGTTTCCTGTCTGCCCCTTACTGAGGCCATATTTTCCTGTAAATCTTTGAACATAACTTGTGAAGTTTTTGTCATGTCCGATACCTGGGCCGTCTTATTCATTCTCTGTTGATAACTTCCTCCTGTCTGGGGTCAAGTTTTCTTGCTTCTCTGCGCATCTGTGAGTATGGTTGGGAAGCTGGCTGCTGTGGGTGTCACGGGGAGGCTCTGAAGCGGCCGAGTCTTGTTTAGCAGGCAGACAGTTGTTAGCGGCACATCACTTGGATTGTGTGGGCTCTTTCACTGTAGGGAGCTGTGAAAGGTCAAGGTGTTTCTGGGCACGGTCTTAGACTTGGCGACAGTGGATCTTGCCCTGGGGTGTGACCCTTACTCTGAGGGAGAGCCCTTTCTGGCGTCTCAGCTGGCCGTGCTGCTTGGGCAGGCTGGGCTCAGCTCCTCTGCAGCTCTTCTGCCCTGAGCTCTGTCTCAGCTGCTGGTTGCTGCACTTGGGTTGTCTTGCCCACTCACCAGTGTGGAGGTGGGTTCTGGGGCTGTTGGCAGCCTGTGGACCAGGTGTGCTGGGGCTCGCCTGCCAAGTGCCAGCAGTGACCTCCTGGTGTGGAGACTGGGTTTTTGGCCGTGGGGTATCCAAGTGGTCCGGGGGAACCCTCCCAGTGGGAGCTAGGTAAAGTGCTAGAAACCCAGGCAGGCATGTCATCAGTGCAGGTCTGTGCTCAAGGCAGAGTAGGGCAAGTCCTGGGTGGGTCAGAAATAAGGAGAGCACAGAGACTAGGGACGGCCAGGGCCATGGCAGTGAGAGGGCTGGTGGAGTAGGCAGGAGCCAGAGGTGGTTGCGCTTCCCAGAAGAGCCTGCCCTGGCTGGGCGGCCATGCAGCGCACACTGCGAGTGTTGTTCAGAACCAAGAGAGATCCCGAGTGTGGACAGCACAGCCAAGAAGCGTCAGGGCCAGACTCTGGCATTCCGAGGAGGGGTCACAGACACGGATGCATTGTTTTGCTGGGTTTCTCTCGTGCCTCCTGGATCCTCCTTAAGGTACAGATCCTTGTAGCCCGTCAACCCTTTCAAGTACTAGGACTCTGCCAGCCACCTGAGAAACCCTGATCTTCCAGCCCCTTACCATCCCCCCAGAGTTAATCACTGAGATCAGAAAGGGGTGCAAGAACACCGTGACCCCCAGATGTGCACCTGGGACACTCTGGCTCACCTTGCCATTTCTTTTTAAGTCTTTTAAAATCTGTGTCTGCTGCCCAGCCTCACCTGGCTTTCCCTCCTGACAGAGCCTGTGGAGGGACCGAGACGGCTGGCCTGTGGTGTTTCCTGCCACAGGCTCCTCCGTGCACTGGTGGTGTGGCTCAGCAGGTGCCTCTGTCCTCGGCCTCCTCAGCCGGACTGCAGATGCCTCCGCTGGGCTCCCTCTGCAGAAGGCCTGGGTCCTGCTGTGCCCTTTCTCCAGGGGGCTCAGGGTCTGCTCTGCATGCACCCCTGACAGTCCACTCCCCGAACTGCTGATGGATTGAGTGACAGAAGCAACGGTGTTTTAACTTTATCACTGTATTTATTTATTTTGATGCTAGGACTTGAACCCAGGGCCCTGGGCATGCCAGCTTATCACCTGGTTTTTATTTATTGCTGGAGTGGTTCTGTAAGGACTCCCCCACCCCCGCCCCTGCCCCCCTGTGGCTGCCCAGGCTTGCCTGCAGTTCCTGTTCTAGGAAAAGCAGGACAGACGCCGAGTGCTTCCTTCATTTCCTGATTTTTTTTAAGATGACAAATAGACTCTCACCCTTAGAAGGTGACACAGACTTGTATCGCTTTAATCTCTGATTCAGGGAGGTCACCTTTCTGTGAGTGTTGTTCAGTTGTTAGCGGCGGATCACCCTGGATGGTGCACTGCAGCTCAGTGTGTGTAGCCTGAGATGTGTTAGGGCGTCCTTGTCTGCGGGCGGTCTGTGCCCTCGCCCTGATGGCCTCTGCTCGAGTCCCGCCTGTGTCTTGGTTGTTGGAGAGTTGTGTGTGTGTAGTGGCACCTGCCCTTCCTCAGAGGCCTCTGCAGGTGCTTCCTCCTTGCTGGATTCCCACCAGTCTCCCCGTGTCCTGTCATCTCCTGGACCCTGTCTGGGGCACTGTTGGCATTTGGTTGTGTGTCCTTTCCCTCTGCTCTGTGGCGCTTGTGGCCTTGCCTGGTCTCTTGGCCTTGTGACACTGTGAAGGGCGTGCTGTAGGAGGTGTCCTGAGTGGGCTTCAGCTGGGCAGCCCGGGCTCCTGCCCCATGCCCCTGCTGCTGCCGAAGGGATGGAGGTGCTCTCAGGCTGGGTTTCTGCCCCGTGAGGTTCGTCCCTTTGTGCCTCGAGGTCCCCTTGCACTGCCCGTGCCCTTTCTTCCCTCGCTGCACCTCGGCCTCTGCCTGGCTCTGGCCCCTCCGCAGGCTGCTGAGTGCATCTGGGTGTCCTGCTGCGCCTTTGTGGCAGTCCTGTGAGGAGAGCTGCTCTCCACCGCGCCCCCCCCCCCCCCCCCCAGCCTGGGTGTTCTTTCTGGTGCTTGTGTTAGGGTGGGCATTGGCTTGTTCTGTGGCTTGCGTGGCCCAGCTTTGGTCCGGCGAAGCCCCTTTGGGGTGGCTCCTATGTCCTTTGGATGAGATCCACAGTTTCCAGGGTCTGCTTGCTTTCCCAGGCCACAGCACACTCAGGCCGTGGGGTGGGTCCTTCCCGGGCAGTGGTGGTGAGCAGCAGGCCCACCAACTTGCTCTCCGCACCTGCTTCTGTCTGCCCCGTCCTGCTGCTGACAGGGTCTGAACTCAGACCTCAGCCCTCCCTGGGTCTGCAGCGGATGCACGTGGCCGTTTGCCCCCAGTCTGCAGGTACTGAGAAGCAAATGCTCCTGTACAGGTACCCCGCCGCAACTCCGTGGGTCAGCACGCGGCTCTCCCGATGGCTGCCCCCTGGCCTGCCTGTGGTTGGTGTTCCCTGTTGGATGTCCACGTCTTGGTTGGCTCATGACTTCTGGGTGCAGTGTTGTCATGGCTCCAAGAGTCAGAGCTTCACAAAAAGCTGTGTACGCGAGTAGGGACGGCCCATCACGTAGCCCCTATCCCTGCTTGCTACCTGGGAGGTGGTGCAGAGCAGGCACCCTTTCTGCTTGGTGCCTCCGGGCACCATGTTGCCCTGTTGAGCACTCATGTGCCTTGGGTCATGTGGCATGGCCACAGGTGGGCTGCAGTGCGGAGCCTTGGCCCATGTGCCCTGGGGCCCTGGGGGCATGTCCGGGCCAGCTCCTGTTGTGGGGTTGCAGGCCTGGCTTGTCACCTGTGGCAAGGAGGCTGGCCTCCCCACAGCCTTGCCAAGACATGCTGCCGCACTGTGAGGCTGCCAGTGTGGGCGGTGCTGACATGGTGCCTGGTTCCTGTGGGTGCCGGTGGGTGCCCGAGAACAGGCTGCGTGGGCCAGGGCCTGCTCTGGTGGCCGCTTGCTGGTGGTTTTGCAGTGGGCCTCGTGGCTGGCGCACCTCCACAGCTTTGATCTGATCGGTATTCTGTGTCTCGTGGTAGGTAAGTGTCCGTAGGTGGCATGTTCATTGTGAATTGTGACTTGGAGCATTCAGAAGTACCCACCCATTTGTGTTAGTGGGTCACTGTGACCGAAAGATCTGACAAGAACAACTGAGAGAAGGAAAACTGTTTAGACTCAAGGTTTCAGAGGCCTTGGTCTGTGGTCAGTGGAAGCCCTTGCTCTGGGCTCAAGGTGCGGCAACGTGTGATGACCAGCTGTTAGCTCCCCGTGGCGAGCGAGGATCAGGGACAGAAGGTGTAGCCCCAGGCTCACCTTCGACCTGCCTCTCCAGCCCCGCCCCACCGCCTGCAGTGGCCCCCAGTTCTCTCAGAGCACTGGCCGCCAAGTGGGTGAGCCTGCCGTGAGGCCACGGCCCTGCAGCCCATTCACTCCGCCTGCACTGCCTCCTGTGGGCTTCCTGGGGAACACTGCGTCCAGACCACATGTCCAGCCTCCACAGTGGGCTTGAGGCCCACATTGACTGGCCTCACGAGTGGCCCTTGTTGTGGGGGTCTGCGGCCTGCAGCAGGGAGGGGACGGTGCTTCCTGCTCGGCCTGGGTGCGCGTCCTCCAGGCTCTGGTGTCAGGGAGGCTGCTCTGTGCTCCGTGGCCCCGTCCAGTGCCCTCACCTGCTGTGGTGTAGCTGTTAGCCACTGTACCTTTTGGTGGCTGTTCTCCAGCTCCCCTTCCCCCCCACTCTGCTGGCTGCCAGCGCCAAGGCCCCCCTCTGACCTGCACTGCCTGGCCTGGGGTCTCCCCTCTGCAGCCTTGTCCCTGGCCTGGTCTCCGTGGAGAGTGTGTCCAGCTGTTCTACGCTGCCCTGTGTGCTGTGCAGCCTGGTGACAGGCGAGGATGCGCTGAGTGCCCTTGCGTCTTGTGGTTGGAGATGCCATCTGAGAAGTGGGACCCGCCATTCTGTGCCCTTGCAGTTATTCCCTGTCTCCGCCCGCAGGCTCCTCTGTGCTGGGCTGACCCCGGCCGTGGGCTGGGGTCAGGATTCTGGGATCTAGACGGGCTTCCAGCCTCAGGTCGGGGCCACATCTGCCCCCTGCTGCTCAGGTCCTCACCCCTGGTCTCCCAGCCCTCTCTTCCTGGGCCCCGTCCCTCTTCAGAGCTGCTGGCCAGCATTCCTCGCCGCGTCTCCTCCCCCACGGTGTGCTGTGCTGGCTGGACGTGGCTAACCGTTTCCTGGCTGGCCTTAGCTTGGCAGGGATTTCCCACCTGGGCGCTCCCCGGACTGTGCCCTCTCTCTCCACCCTGGGCGCTGGGCGCTGGGCGCTGGGCTTCCTGCTCCCTGCTGTGAGGCGGTGGCGCCCTCTGCTGGCAGTGCTGCAAGTCCAGGCTGCCAGGGCAGGGTTTCTGGGTATTTGGGGTGGGACACGGCACTGACTACGTGGACTCTGTCTTGGGGGACCAGAAGCTCCCCTGCATTCCTCTCCCCTTCCCTGCCAGTGGTCAGGGGCTCTTCTCAGAATTCTCCGTTTCCATTTTGGCCCTCAGAGGCCCCTTCAGGCCTGTGTTGGGCCCTTCACCTGTCCTGTGCTCCCATGCCAACTGTGTCAGTCTCAGGCCTCTCTGGGCTGGCTTTCAGCACGCGGGGCCCCTGCCGTGCTCCCCAGCTTCTTGTCTTTGCCAGGCGGCCTCGCTCGGGAGGTGGCGGATGGTGCCCCGGGAGCCGTCCTGCGTTCTCGGTCACCTGAAGAGTGGTGCCCTCCGGTATGGGGGTGGCGCGGCCTTGCGCATCCCTTTGCTCAGTGCTTGGAATGGGTGGTGGGAGGGGCCGGGCCACAGCTGACGTTGTTTCAGCTGAGTTTCTGAGCATTCGTGGGTGTCCTTTAACCTCCCCAACATGAGCTGGACTCTTGTGGGACAGCTCAAGCAGGTGAGGGGTCAGGGTGGCTGCCAGCAAGGGTCAGGTGGTGACAGGCAGATGGGGGCTGGGGCCGATGGCCACCCTCCCCGGGAGCTCGTCCTGCTGTCCTAGGGCTGCTGTGGGTGTTGCTTGAGCAGGTGGAGAATCACCTTCATCTTCACCCTCCCAGCAGCGGGCATTTTCTGCTCCAGGGCAGCCCCGAGGCACTGGGGACACTCCGTATGGGGGTGTGCTGCAGCAGGTACTGCTCCCTTGGGAGCCCCCTTCTGTGGCTGCACCTGCACTGGCCACTCTGGACAGGAGGACCCCACAGGAGGATCCTTCTGTGGGCTTTATTTCCTGGGTTGAGTTTTACAGTGGAAGGTTGGTCTCCTTTCTTTGGCTTTTTGATGGTGCTCAGACTGGCAGGGTGACTGTTGGTGTGCCGCACAGGGCAGGCTGGGCTGGGCTCAGGGAGGGTTGCACGGGCTGCTCTTGCTGAGCAGCAGAGCTCCTGGCAGGAAGGTCACAGCTCTGGCGGGTGCTGGGACTCGCCTGGGTCCTCTGTCCTCTCCGCTGACAGTGCAGAGCCACCTGCTGCAGTGGGCTGCGGGCAGAGCCCCAGTCTCAATGGTGGGGCACCTCTTGCCTGTCCAGGACCCTGTGGTGTTTCCTGCCAAGGCTCCCCCAGCTCTGGGGAGCTGTGAGATGCCACAGGCCAGATGACCTGCTTGGCAGAGTGGCGAGGCCTGGTCTGGGCCAGGTGGTCAGAGCAGTTGCTGTGCCAAGCAGCATGGGCTCCAGCCTTCACCTCTCTCCTGCAGCCCAGAGCTTTGGCTGTAGTCACAGAGCCCAGAGTCTGTGGCTTATGGGCCACGGCCCTTCTCCTCCAGAGCTGGTGGGGGGCGGTGCTTTGCTCCATGGCCACCAGTGCCTGGGCTGTAGGTGGCCGGGCAGAGCAGGCTGGGCCCTCTGTGGGCGCTCACACTGGCTGTCAGCCAGTCTTGGGCACCGGTTTTGATGCTGCTCATGTGGTTCCTGACTTTGCTCCTGAGGAAGCCTTGCCTGTGTGCCAGCCTGGCGATGTGGCGAGGCCATGGGGACCTGCCCACCTGTGGCTGCAGTGGTGCCTCTGAGAGCCCAACGCCATGGCTCTCTCCCTCTAGCTCCAGGGTCACCAAGACAGCCAGCTCTTGTCACCAGGCAACCTCTCCAAGCGAGGCCGGCTTGGCCCAGCATGGTGGTCTCGTGCTGAGGGAGACCTCTGCCTTGTCCAGGCGACCTAGTTCTCACTCTCAGGAACCCCGGGGATGTGGCCAGTCCTCCTCCCCCTGCCCCTCACTGGCTTGTAGCTGGTGTCCAGGGCACCTGCAGGGAAGCCCGCCTCCGCCGTTCCTGCTGCTTCTGTGTGTGGATGTCTACCAGCCATTTGAAGGCTCCGTGGTCTACAGGAAACCCCGGGAGGCTGTCAGGAGAGCCCCGACTTCTTCATCCAAGAGGAAGTGGCCACTGAGGTCGTGGAGGTGGCTCAGAGCACCTGGGGAGCATCCTGGCTGGCTTTGGCATGATGAGCAAAGAGAAGCCATTACAGCCTGGGCCACCATCCATGCCAGCTGCCTGGCCTGCCACCTGCTGGCCCTGGGAGACTCTGGCTCCTTTCACTCTTGCTGAACAGCAGGGCAGTGCCAGCGCCAGGTGTGCTGAGTTCACAGGAGCAGCCCACCTCCCACCTCTGGGGATAGACCCCGGGGGCTGCCCCGGGGGGCGGGGCGGGCAATGCCACCTGTGGGGGATTCTGGAGCTTGTACTCGGGGTGTCGGTGTGGGGGGGTGGCGAGAAGCAGTTGCTAGACGCTGCTGCTTGGGGACCCTGCACATTCCATACCAACCCGGTAGCTCTTTTTCTCTGAGCCAGAGGACAGTTGCCTCAGGACAGCTGGGTGGGCCCGGGCTAGGCGCCTGTAGTGGGTCCCAGTGGGGATCACCATCTGACTGCCGAGCAGCTGGCCTCCTCTGCTGACCCACAACTCGCCTCGCCCAGGAGCTCAGACCTGGTGCCTTTATCAGTGCAGCAGGGTGACATGGCCCAGGTGGGGCTTGGATGTGGGCCCTGGGCAGCCTTGCTGTGGCCGCTTGGAGGTCAGGCTGCTATCCCGGGGCCTGCCAGCCTCTTGCCTTGGGACGGAGTGCTCGTCTTTCTCTTCCTCCCCACCAGGGCCAGAGTGTGATCCTTGTGGGGCATCTACGGGTGGTGGTCTGAGCGTGTGCTGTACAGTGGGGTCTCTGGCCCTGACCCCTCCTAGATAGGGACTTGAACACATCAGCTGGAGCTCTAGCCCTGCTGGAAGGAGCCCGTGCCGTGTCCGGGTGCCGGGGACCCCGGGGGCACTGAGGCTGCCTCCTCCGTCTGCTCTGCAGCCCACCTCTGAGCCCCACTGACACCCGTCTTCTCCTCTCTCCTCACAGGGCTCGGGCCCCGGTGTGGCGGTCCCAGGCAGCTCCGGCGTGGGAGCCCCCAGGCAGTTCACTCGGCAGAGAATCACACGGGTCAACCTCAGGGACCTCATATTTTGTTTAGAGAACGAGCGCGAGACAAGCCATTCACTGTTGCTCTACAAAGCACTCCTCAAGTAACACAGGCTGCCGGTGTTTCTGACGGAGACGCCTGGGGACGTTTTTATATATTTGCAGATTGCGCCTTTTTGTAACAAGCAAATGGGATATTGTTTAAAAACAGCCACCTCTTTGCAATGGAACAGTTTTATATTCCAGTTTCTAAATCAGCTCAGTGTGGAAGGAAACCTCTCCTGTAGCAGAGAACACAGGCCTGTGGATGCTCCTGAAGGTCAGCTACGCCCCCGCTCATCCTCGACTGAGTGGCCTTCTTGCCAAACAAGCCATATTAAAGACTGACGAGCCGTTCAGTGACCGCGCTGCCCTGCCAGCTCGCACAGCCCCAAGTCCTCGTGCATTTTGGTTTAGTTCACCTAACGTACCACGTAGGTGTCTGTCTACAGCCAATGACCTCATTTCACTTATTTTATTTTTGTAACAGTCAGTTGGCTAAGCAAACTGATTTTTAGACTATTTATCTTCCTCCTCTTCCCCACTCGGCTTGAAGTTCTGCAGGAACGTGCGGTTCACCGCAGCACCGTCACCTCGAGTGGGCCCGCCGTCCCGCCTGGTGGAGGCCGGAGCCCAGCGAGCGGCCCCTTCTGAATGTGCTCAGCATCTGTACAAATGCATTTTATTTGCTACAGTTTGTGAAGCTGTAAGGTTAAAAGAAATGAGAACTTTTTCAGCATAAATATATTTTACTTGCACTGTGTTTTTTAGCTAAAAGTGAAAACTTAGATTAAATAAAATCAAAGTTGAGAAGAATCATCAAAAGACTGTTTCTCAGTGTGAATCAAGTGTTGAAAAATGGTTGGTGTATTTTGTCAGTAATTGTACATAATCTTTGGCACATAACATGAAAATGGCTATGTAAACTATAATTATTTTGCTAAGAGACTGTATGCCAGCCGAGGGCCGACTTTACAGACCCCAGAGCAAAGCCCCTTCTTTGTACCTATTTTTTTATTACAAATATACTAATTGGTTCTTTATATTTTCAGAGGTTATTGTATTAAATTGTCTATTGATAGTACTTTTATGACTGTAAATACTTGGGCTTTCTCCGTGTGGATCCTCACGTTAGACTTCAGTCTGCGCCTGTGGACTGAAGGCTGATCAGTATTTTTTATCAGCACCTGAGAACTGTTACACCTTTTATTTTATCTTTTAGGAAAATCCCTGTCTTTCCATTTTTTCATGTAAATTTTGCACAGTTACTTGTTCATATGTAAATATTTTACTTTCAAAAATGAAGTTTTTAATTGCTATTGTTTTATATAGGATTGAAAGAAAATTAACTCCTTTATTAAAAACAAATCTATCTGTATCTGTCCTGCCTCTTCTTCAGCCTCCCAGGTTTTCTGAGGTGTCCAGAGACTGCTCTGGTCCTGTCCAGGTGATGGTGACCCCAGTGAGTCCAGTGGGAGTAACTTTCCCTCCCAGGACTGGGCCTCCAGAACGCTGCTGTCCAGCCCTGGGCCAGGAAGTGGGCTCTCCCCTTCTGCCCTCGGCACCCCAGGGAGGCCGAGGACACACACGGAAACCACCCTGCTGGGTCCCAGTGCTAGTGCAGACCCCTGGTGGGTAGAGGGGGGTCCCTGGGAGTGGCGGCCCTGACAGGGTACACTGCCTTCCCAGCACCTCAGGTGGCCGCTGCCGGTGTGCGTGGAGCTGGTCCCAGTGTGGCCACACCCTGCCTGCTGTGGCCTGCGTGTGGTGGCCCCTGGAAGCAACATGCCCATTCTTGTTCTTGCTGTCTGTGGTAAGGGGCCACACATGTGGGGCCTTGGAGGACAGACGCTCTGCCCCCAGGCCTGGATGCTGGAGGACCACCAGCACATGGGCTTTCGAGGCTCAGAGCTGCGGCTCCGTGGTGTTCACAGGCCTGTAGGAGCACCATCCGTCTCCACCTCCCCGTGGCCAGTTTTCACCCCGTCAGGACCCCAGTCATTACAGTCACCTGTAAGGACCCTGCGCCAAAGGCAGCCACATCCTGAGGCCCTGGAGTGGAACTCTGTAGATGCAGTCCTGAGGCCCTAGGGTCGGATTGCCCCATAACTTTTGGGAGGGTCACTGTGAGAACCACGCTTACCTGTCCAAGCCGAAGAATGGACTGAGAGAAGACACAGAGTGAGCGTGGCCTTAATGACAGTCTTGCAAGGTCAGGGGTCCTGTGGTCAGGGACACACAGCTTGGGCACAACCATGTTTTATTCCCTGGAGTGCAAGTTCCCTCCCCCAGTTCCTGATGGACACTGGACTTTATTTTTCAGAGACAAAGTTTGTAACACGTGTGGCATTGGAGACGGATGAGACTAGACCCAAGGAGGTGTGTTTTTTTGGTACTGGGCTTGAACACAGGGGCACTCAACCACTGGGTCAAGTAGCATGACATCTCCAGCCCTCATATTTTATTGAGAGGCTTTTGCTGAGTTGCTTGGGGCCTTGGTAAGTTGCTGAGGCTGGCTTTGAACTCTTGATCCTCCTGCCCCAGCCTCCCAAGCCACTGGGATTATAGGTGGGTGCCACTGTGCCTGGCCTAGACCTGACTTCTGAGGGCTGTACTGGGAAGGTGTGGAGGGCACACTGGTACTGACGAGTGTGCCCAGGGAGGCACATTGATGAGGCCACCCTCAGGCTTTGTAGCCATGACTGACACTCGGCTTTCTCTAAGTCCTTGGCCGGGTGTAAGCCAGTTGCCTGTAAAGCACTGCCGTGTTTGAACTTCTGCAAGTGGGGTCGATTTAATATTGGCTCCTCTGCTTCTCTCACTGGGTCTAGTCCTGGTCCAGGCCCCGAGGTTCACCCCATACGAGTGCCACCACAGGCTTGCCCCTTGGGCTTCGCTGGCTGAGGCGCGAGGTGCCGCCTGGCATTGCCCCAGCCTGATCTCAGGGTGCAGGGCTGGATGAGGCAGCTCTGCTGGGGGGTCAGCAGCATGACAAGGACCCCACACTGGCAGTTGCCCTCGGGCACACGGGCCAGAAGGAAGGAACCAAAGCAGGTGTGCAAGGTGAAGTCCAGAGTGCAGAGGGAGCCTGCACTGAGCGCCAGCACCACGGCGGGCTCCCCAGGTGGTGGGCACGAGGCACTGACAGCAGGGACCTGGAGCACAGCACAATGGTGTCTGAGGTCCCTACTCTGGGACAAGAGGACCCAAAGAGCAGGCACGAGGAGAAGGCCGGGTTTGGGGGGTGGGGGGTGCAGCTGCCCCAGCAGCAGACCTGCAGCTCAGTCCTGGAAATGAGGCTGAGTCTAGAGTCACCTGGAGGTAGGGGTCAGAGCCTTGGGATGCCCAGGGGCCTCAGGCAGTGTGGAGACTGCCCTCCCATGCCTAGGGACCGTGTGGTGGTGTGTGGGAGGGCACGGTCGGTGATGGTGGCACAGAGCAGTTCAACATCCGCCCACAGGTGGAGGTCCCTAGACCCTGGACAGAGCAAGGGAGGCGTCTGCCCACTGTGGGCTTGTGCAGGGACAGGAGCCGGGAGTGCGTCTCTCCCCAGGTGCCCACGTGCCCTTGGGGTGGGTCGAGGAACCAGATGCACAGGCAGAGGTCTTGGAGGAGAGGCTGGGGAAGAGCTTCCGGGCTGCGGTGCCAGGTTTCTAGGGATGCAGACTCTGCCCAGGTCCAGGTTGGGCCTTTGGATTTCTGTGGTTGTAAGCTGCGCTCCATGGGAGGGGACAGACGTACTGGACTGGCCTGTCTTTGAATTCAGTGAATCCACGATGCACGATTCACACAGGTGGAGGCACAGTGGGAAGGCGATCGGTGTCTGATTTTACCATGTCAACGTCTTGTTCCGAGAGACGCACGCGTGATCTCCACTTTGGTGGTTGTTTGGTTCTGTTCTGAGAAAAAGAGTGGCACATAGGTTCCTTGTCTGAATCTTTTAAAAAACGTCCTGTGCAGGTGAAATGGCAAGCCGAGGCGTGGAGAACAGCACAGGGTGCATCCCCGGCCAAGGACCCAGGGCCCACAGCAATGTGCGACATGGGAACAAGCTTGGCACCGGCCTTCAGAGGCCTGCAGGTGGAGGCTGTGAGTCCACTTGTCCTGACCGGCACGTGCTGGTGGCACTGGGCTCACCTGAACTCCCTACAACCACTTTGGGAAACTATTTCCCACCTTCCTGATGAAGTGGTACCAGGTGGACCCTGAGACCCAACAGCTCCACCCCCAGTGTCGGCTCAAGAGCGACAGACGCAGGGGAGCCTTCATCCCGCCTGGCCCTCCGCAGGTGCATGCAGGCCGGCTGTGCAGAGCCAGAGGAGCACCCGTGGGGCCCAGCAGCGCACTGTGCGGACGGGCGGCACCCGTCCTCACGCCCCCTTCCCTTTCCTTCCCTGATGCAGGAGCAGCAGGACGTGTGCCACGGAGCCGCTGCCACTGCTGGTGGAGGGGTGGGCCGGGAGGGCGCGAGGGCCCTTGGGGGATGACCTGGGAGTGGTTGTCACACAAAGGTGTGCAAACCTGGAAGTCAGGTGACAGGCACTGCGTGTGCATTCATACCTGGCAAGATGCCCCAGGAAGGGTGCAGGACTTTGCCGTAGCTGGAGACGGCCCTCCCCACACTGCAGGGACCTGGCACCAGAAGGGTGAGGCTGGCAAATCCAGCAACCTAAACTCAGTGACCAGTCCTTGTGCTGGATGCCCCTGAGGAGGGAGGAACAGATGGTCACTAGGATGAAAGCTGCTTGCTTTGTACCTAACAAGACTTAGAAGTAAGATTGCCCAAGGAGGAGATGTGAACCAAGGTAGCTGCAGAGTCCCACAGTGAGACTCAAGAATACTGAGTCCCAGGCATGCAAAGACCAGGAAAACGGAATCCCCAGGGAGGAAACCCGCCAGTCGACACTGGCCTAGAGACGTGATAGGTGGCCGTGGTGTGCGTGCCCACCCGGAGTCACCACCGCCGGGCTGTGCATGGGAGAAGCTGGGTGGACGCGACTGCAGAGGCAGAGACAGGTAGCAAACAGGGAAGGGGCCCCAAGGCCCCAGGGAGGGGACCCGACCTGTGCATGTGAGGCCCTGAGGAGGGAGAAGGCCAGAGCCTCAGACCGAGCCCAGCGAGAGCACCCCTAGCGGGGAGGACAGAAGTCCCCAAAGGTGGAGCAGAAAATATTTGAATAATGGCTGAAAAGTTTCCGAATTTGATGAAATCTAAGAAGCTCAATGAAACTGAAACACAAGAAACATGGGGGCAAACTCACAGGCACATGACCACCAGCTGGAGGAAGGAGAGCTTCGAGCAACAGGGACAGGTGACAGACAGCTAGAAACAGGACACCGTGGGATGACGTCTTCAAGGTGGAAAGAAACAGGATGGATTTCTTTACCCTGTAAAAACGTCTTTGTTAGGAAAAGGCAAACTCTGGATGGAGTCCTCCCGTCAGACCTGCCCACAGAAGGGCAGAGGCCGCCTGGGGCACCGCGCAGGGCTGAGGCCAGCCCCCCAGACAGACCCAGAGTCACGCCAAGTGACGGAGGAGGGCAGGAGGAAGAGAAGGACGCGCGGAACAGAGACCTCAGGAGGGGAGAGACTGACCCAGCCCTGGAGCCCCATGGAACCCGGCAGGGCACGCACCTGGAGGTCCAGCCGCTTGGAGGCCCAGGAAGAGGGTGGCAGCTTTCGGGCCAGCCTCGGAGACTTAGCGAGGCCCTGACTTCATGTAGAACAAAGGGCCGGGGTGCAGCTCGTGGCACAGGGCCCTGGTGCAGCTCCCAGCACCAAAAAATGTAAACAAGAAGCTCCACAAGCCCCTCTCCTCCCCAGTGCAGGTCCCGAGAAGCTCAGGAACCTGTGGTGAGCCCCGATGACCACTGTCCACACACCTTGTGCTTTCTTTGGACTAAACAAAGCCAGAGGGCTGGAGCCGGCCACTGTGGCCTGTCCTGAGCCCCAGGTGAGATTCCAGCTCACCAGGCTGAGGCCACCTGGCCTCACTGGTCCACTCTCTACCAGGTTTCCTTTAAGGGAAGAGCCCAGCTTTTCACTGCGGTTGTGTCCAGCCGGCTGCAGGAGCCTCACACCTCACACCTCGTACCACACACACACACACACACACACACACACACACAAACCTGACACCACACACACAATCCTCGTACCTCACACACAAGCCTCACACCACACACACAAACCTCACACCTCACACACAAACACATGCAAACACAGTGCTGCCCTGTGCAACACACCACACATTGCTGTGTACACATCACACCTCACACCTCACACCACATACCAGTACCTTACACCACACACCTCACACCTAACACATACACACCTCACACCTAACACCCCACACCTCACACCTCGCACCACACACACACACAAACCTCACACCACACACACACACCTCATACCTCACACACACACACACAAACCTCACACCACACACCTAACACCTCACACCTCACACCACACACTTCACACCTCACACCTAACACCCCACACCTCACACCTCGCACCACACACACACACAAACCTCACACCACAAACACACACCTCGTACCTCACACACACACACACAAACCTCACACCACACACCTAACACCTCACACCTCACACCACACACCACACACCACACACCTAACACACACACACCTCACACCTCACACCACACACTACACACTTCACACCACACACCACACACCTGACACCTCACAGCTCACAATTCAGCTCACACCATGCTCCACGCACTGTGCACTCAGTAATGGCTGCCGTGCCTTAGTAGGGCTGCACGTGTGGCTGGAGACCTGGGGTCCCCCTGCTCCCTGCAGGTGGTGCTCGGTCGCGGTTCTCGGTCAGGCTCCTGACGTCCTCCCCTGCCCGGGGCTTGGCCTGGAGACCTTGGAAGTCTTGTCCAGAAGGAGAGCAGCGGGCAGAGGAGGTCAGGAGCTATAGGTGGGGGAAGCTGGGCCTCAGCGGGGTCCGGGTGTGGCCTGCCCAGGGCGCGGGGCCCAGGGCACGGGGGTCACTGCCCCTAGAGGGTGAAACATGCAGAGTAGGTCAGAGGTGCAACCACCGTGGTGCACCTGGGGATCACGCCAGGCCTCGCCTCGCTGGGCAGCTCCTGCCCCCTGAGACCATTTTAAGGCATCAAATAAAGAACGTGAGTAGGGCCTGAGGACCACAGGAGGCCCCTCTTCAGGACCTTCTCTTGAATTCAGTCACTGCAGCTGGGACTCAGCCAGGTCCAGGTCAAGGAACGCCAGCCCTGTCCTCTCCCACCCCGCTGTCCCCGCATCAGGGATGGGCTGACCGCCCCGAGATGTGGCCCCGCGTGACACGCCTGCCCCCGGGGAAGGGACCTGTCTTCTGGGACGGGCCTCCTTTTCTCCACGTCAGCTGGCACCAGGGCGGGGTCCAGGCCTGTGGCTCCAGCGCTGGGTGGGATTGGACACTGTGCTGGGCATGGGACTGCTCCCCTGTCCTCAGGGATGGGGCACATCGGGAGCTGCCCCACAATAATTTTGTGGAAAGGTCTGCTGGGATGATGGACGGGCAGGTCTCGGCCATATGCCAAGGACCCCCATGCAGCCGTGAAGACAGCAAGGGACAGCAGGCCAGGGACAGGACCCGCACTGCAGCTGCACGCACCGGGCTGGGAAGGGCACTGCACGTGGCCGAGGGGGAGCCGCCGCAGGGGCTGTGCAGCCGGCGGAGCTCACAGGTGGCTCTGGCATGGCAGGTGGCACAGCCTCTGGAAGGGAGGCCAGTGTTCTCATGAAGGCCGGGCATCCAGCCGGGCCCAGCCCTGCTCTCCCAAGCAGAGTGCCATGCTACAGAGGCTCAGCATCCAGACCTGGGCACAGCCACTGATGAGAGTGGCCAGTCCATCCTCCTGTGGGGGCCACTCAGCAGCAGGGGAGGGGCCTCTGGAAGCCATTACTTGACACCTAAGAAGCCAGGTGCCCAGGAGGACCCCTTGGGGTGAAGCCCGGGAACAGCATGTGAGACCTATGGCAGGACTCTCCGCAGCGACGGGTGGCACTGACAGGCAGGCTGGGGATCTCTCCGTGTCCTCAGAAATGCCTTGGGCCTGTTCTGGGCATGCCTGCTCCAGTGTGTGCTCGGCAAGATCCCAGCCCCAAGCACGGGACACACATGAGCCTGGGCTACACTTACGTCAGTGACAGGACAGTCCCTCTGTGACTCAGCCCCCTGCGGCTGCCCCCAGCCCAGCGCAGCCTGGGCCTCCTCTTCACAGAGAGCCTTGCCCAGCTGAGGGCCGGGGAGAGCCACAGGAGCCCGTGCTGCCTCTTACATGGTGTGAGCCAGAAGGGGTCCTGCTGGCCCAGAGGTCCGGCCTTCGTGGGGTTTCTTGGGCAGTAGTGGCTCTGGTGGGGTCCACTTCCACCTTCTTGGGTGTCAGCCTGGTGTGGCAGCCATGCTGTGGCCCCCAGGGCCCTTGGAAGTGCCCTTCTATCTGACCTGTGGACCCCGTGGGGCCTCTTTACCAGAGCTGGTGCAGGAGGACCAGAAGGAGAAGGCCCCCTCTCCCTGGACCTTCTGACCCTGAGCTCCAGACAAGCAGCCTCCACTGCGGCCTCTAAGCAAGTCCTGCCTCGGATGACCCAGGGGGAGGCCGAGGTCTGCTTTTGCTCTGGGATGCGGGTGGCTGACAGCCCCTGTCCTGCTCTTCCTCAGGAGACTTAACCTGAACGGGTTCTGGGGACACCCGCAGCTGGACCAGGAGGGAGGGACCCTCTGCAGGCCTCTGTGAACAGCCTTGGAGGGTCCCTGTGTCCAGCCGTGTAGACCCTCCAGTGAGGGCTGGATAAGGAGGCTCAGCAGGAGCAACAGGCTGCCTCTTCTGAGACCTGGCATGAGAGGCCATGGCCTCTGTCCTGGAGGCTCTGGCCAGGCTCATGTGGGGAGCCATGGCCACCTCCCAAGGGGTGAGGCCCTGCATGAGCACAGAGCAGGTCCTTCCCAATTGAGTCCTAGCTGCAGCCCCTGGGGACCCAGCCAGGAGCACCAGCTGCCTCACCCCAGACTGGTGGGCCCGTGGTGTCTGTGGCCTGCTCTGCTGACCACTTCTGGCAGCAACAGAACTCACACAACTGGTCCTCTGGGCTTTTCAGAAACAGCATCATGAAAAAGAAAAGAGGGACATTGTTCCCAACCACAGGAGATCCAAGCATGACTGAGATCAGGGTGCCCACCCAGCCATGGTCCCAGCTTGCCCGCTGGGCAGCCTGGGTGTGTCTGACCATTAGCGAATGGACAGGTGAAGGCCAGCAGTTCGTGGGGTGCTGGGCACCGTGGCCATGCCTGGAGACACCACCGTATGGCCCAGACTAAAATGTCATGTCGGTGGATTCCCTGATGCTCCAGTGGTGTCACAGGACAAGTGAGGACTCAGGGCCAAGTCCAGGAGTGTCAGCCACTTCTCCTCTGTGCCACAGGCATCGGATCTTTAGCTTTGGGTTTGAGGTGTTCAAAACGAGTGGAGGTTGTGTTCACAGTGGACCCTGAGAAGGCCCACCTGGGGGCAGGTGCTTAGAGGTCTGCTGGACACCTGCCCTCAGTGCTCCCCCACCTGGCTCAGCAGTGAGGGTTCAGCACCTTGGACAGCGCCCCACAGGCGCGGGTCTGAGGAGGTCTGAGAGGCCTGGGTGTACATGCAGTGTGCGTGGCAGTGGGCGCAGGGTCCTCCTACCTACCTGGCAGGTGAGTCTGTCTACACCTGGCTGAGCTGTCTACACCATGGGCTGTGGGCTCTGCCTATGACTCTGTTTCCCCTCAGAAGAGGAAGGACAGCAACCTCTGTCCAGGAGGGACCCAAGAGAAGGCCTTTGGGCTCCAGAGCGCCCCTTTTCAGATCATGTCCACCAGGCCCCTGCCTCTAGGCCCGCCAGCCCTCAGCCTTGGAGCTGGGAGTGGGTCTTACCAGGCCGCCTGTCACTGGGAGGTGGGTCACAAGAGTGGGCTCCCCCAGGACTGCCTGCCTGGCCACAGCAGTTGCCTAACTGTGAATGGAACTAGCTGCTCAGCACCCTCAAAATCAGCAAGTGGCTGTTGCGCCTGCAATTGTTAGCTGCCCCGCAGTAAACTCTAGTGACCTTTTGTCATGCAAGTCACTGTGGATGCAAATTTGTGCCTTAGAAAAGGCCAGGGAAGGGTGGGTGGAGGCAGATGAACCCACTCTGCCCAGAGATGAGGAGGGGCTAGGTGGGGAGGCTTTGCCCACCTGGTGTCCAGACCTTGCCCTGTGGGACCTGGACTGACCCATGTTGCAAGCAAGGTTGCAGCTGCAGCGTAGGGTGCAGTCTGGGGCTCAGGCTCAGTGGCCTGCGGGGTAGCTCTGCCTCTTTTAGCTGTCTTTCCAGGAAAGGCAGAACCTCTGCAGTCCAGGTGGCCTGGACAGGTGTGGCTGCGAAGATGTGAGCTGTTCTAGGCCCTCCAGAGTGGGCTCAGGCCAGCAGACAGGGCAGCTGGGCCACATGACGGGGCAGTTGGCGAGCTTGGGGGACCCACAGCCTGCTGCCGTGGAACCTGCTGTCAGGGGCAGGCCTGGGGCTGGCCCTCCACTGGCTGCAGGGCCAGGGCACTGAGACTCAGAGGGCGTGCTGGCTGGGAGTGAGGGGGGAGGCCTGGAGCCCGTGAACACCAGCTCTGCCTTGGCTCCGGGAGTGGGTCCCCAGTCGCTGCTGTGTGAGCAGCACTCAGGCCGAGGGGTGGCCTGTGCCTGCCAGGAGCTTCTCAGGTAGCTTGTGCCTGGCTCTCCCACCAGTGGCACTCAGCTCTGTCCCTGGTGGTGGGGAGGAGAGTCTGCTCCAAGCCCGGGACTCCCTACCAGCTGGGAGGACTGAGGGGCCCTGTCCTGGGCAGCACTCCCCAGCAGGCCCCCGGAGCCACGTGCTAGGCAAGGTCCAGATGAGCTTGTGAAGGGAGCTGAGGCTGGGGGTGCTGGGACTTCAGGGTGTCTGGAGTGGGTAGACAGCCTGGGGGGTATTGGACAATCGTCTGCAGTGGGCGAGGGGCCTGGCCCTGGCCTCCCGGGGACTGGCTTCCCAGTGCACAGACACCACTGAGCCTGGTCTTACAAAGGGCCTGGTGGTTCCCATCTCCCATCGTCAGGCAGGAGTTGGGGCTGGAGGATTGTCCCCTGCAGGGCATCCAACCTGCAGGAAGATCCTGACCACCAGGGGCCTCTCGGGTCAGGTGTCAGGAGGAGGCTGAGGTTTGATGCATGTGGAAGAGACCCAGGGGCCAGCCAGGCTCACATCCACGTGGTCCTGGTAGGTGCTGTCCCGACCTACTGCCCCTTTACCTGGCTGCTGTGGGCAGCTGGGCTGCAGGGCCACCAGAACTGTCCAGGAGGCCAAGAAGGGCCCCCAGTCTCCAGGGCCCCAGGAGGAGAGCACCTGGCTTGTCCAGGGAGGGGACACCCCCAAGACTCCTTCACAAGGAGGCGACAGCTCAAGATGAATGTTTCTGTGAACGGGGCCTCCAAGCACGAAGAGCACCAGGCCACCTGGGTGTGTGGGGCTGCCCACACAGCACTGAGGGTGGCAGGGACCAGGCAGGCAAGGGGACACCTTGGGTAGAGGGACCCCCGGGAGGCTGGGCAGGCTGAGCCCCACGGAAGTGGAGGAGGCTCACGAGGAGCAGGCCCGCTCTGAGATTGGTCAGGGGCTTCACACTCCCTGGGGTCCTGAGAGGACCACTCCACTGTGTGAGGCCAAGGACGAAGCTGCCCACTAGCCACCAGGTTCTGGCTGTTTGGGCCATGGTCCATGCTTATCGCTTTGCTTGCTGAACTGTTATGGACACAAAGGACTGAGGTAGAGACAGCAGGCTGGCTCCTGGGCTGGTCAGGGCAGGTGGTGGGCTGGATCCTGGGCTGGTGTCGTTAGTCGTGTTCTTATAAGGAACACCTGACCCTGGGTGACTTATAAAGAGCAGTACCCTGTCTCACAGTTCCGGAGGCTACAAAGTCCAAATCCACGCACCAGCAGGTTGGTGTGGTTGAGGGCTGCTGTGTTCTCCAGGACGGTGAGCACTGTCCTCTCCTGGTGGAGGGCCGCAGGGCCCCGAGGCACGTGGAGCTGAGACTGGGCCTCTAGATTCCGCCAAAGTTCGGAGGCCTGACTCTGGGCAGCCCGCAGAGAGGCCCACTGTCCGGGTCTTCCTGCTGGCCATGTCCCTGAGGAACCACCAAGTGTCGGGCTGGGCTGGGCTCAGTGGTGGGCACTTGCCTAGCACTTGTGAGGCCCTGGGTTGGATCCTCAGCACCTTGTTCAAACCCTGCCCCTAGAATGTGACCCCCCTCTCAGCCTCAGGGGTCTCTGGCTGGTTCTGTGGGACCTGTGTGAGAGCCGGGGGGCTTGCTCCTGTCCCCCTCTGTCTGGAAGGGGTTTTCTGGACACTGGGGAGGCCAGAATGTCCCCAGAGCATCATGCTGGGACAGCTCTGGGGCTATGGCTCTGCTTTGGATAGGAAGAGACCTGGACAGTCATCTTATGAGCACTCTAGGGACTGATGGTGACAGCCCCAGCAGCCCCGGCTGCCCCAGCTCTGGGAGAGGCCTGGGTGATACTGGACCACAGACCAGCGGAAAGCCAAGTCACTTCAGCTATCTGGGTCCCAGAGGGTGGGGTGGTGGGGCTGCTCAGACCTGTGTCACACAGTGGCCACTGAAATGACCATCGTCTAGTGGCCTGCGTGTGCGTGGGTGCACCTGTACTTTGGCCCTGGCTTGGCCTTGTCCCTACCCGGGGTGGGGGAGGAATGCAGAGTGCCACGGCCTGTGCGGCCCTCAGACCACTGGGCACCGGGGCCAGCGCTCCTCGAGCTGCCTCCCGCCTCCCCGCCCCATAGGCCTCTCCTGCCGCTGCGTGTCGTTTCTCCTTTCCGCCCTTCCTTCCTGGGCGTTGAACCCAGGGGTGCTGTCCCACTGAGCCCTTTCCCCAGCCTGTTCTATTTTTATTTTGAAACAGGGCCTGGCTAAGTTTCTCAGGCTGGCCCTGAACTTTCAATCCTCCTGCCGTGGCCTCCCTAATAGCTAGATGACAGGCGGCACCACCTTGCCCCATCGCAGGAGAATTTGTACGAGGTGGACCCATGAAGACCCGGGTACTGCTTTTTAGGCGAGGCTGGGACGCACAGGCTGTGGGATCGAGGTCCCCTGCAGTGTTGGACAGGGCGGTGGAGGGGTGGGAAGGGCAGTGGCCGGGGCCCAATCACTCCTTGCAGCCACATGTTGGCTCCAAGGCGTCTGAGAATCCCACACTTGAACCAGCGTCCCCCAGTGCCACGGAGGGTATCTGCTGAGATAAGAGGGGGACACATTTTGTTCAGTGGTGGCTTCTAGACACTTTCCGGATCTGCACGGCTTGGGCCGGTTGTGTTTGCGTCTAATTCCCGGAATGTGCTTGCTGCTGGAAGGACCCCGAGAACCACCCCGGCCACCCCGTCCTTCCACAGCGGCCCAGTGAGCGGAAGAAAAGCAGGTTGAGGCGACTCTTCAAAGGGGACTTTATTCACTCCTCGGAGCAGCGGGGGCCTGGCTGCGCCCCACGCCCCCGCAGAGCTGCTGCTCCTCTGAGCCGAGGCCACCTGGTACCAAGGACACATGGAAACATCCACTTCCTTCCCTTTTTTTTTTCTTTTTCTTTTTTTTTTTTTGGTACAAAATGATACAAACAACGATACAAAATAGTTGTGCTGTTGACGATTACAAAAAAAGCCGGAACACTTGTCTGACGGCGCGATGCTCAGATTGCAGAGAGAAGACGTCATACTCCGGTACCTTTCCAAGACAACCACGGTCATGCGGGCTGCTATGCAGTCTGTCCATTCTCAGAAAGAAACATGCAAAATAAACCAGAATGGAAAAGGAGAGAAAGGAAAAGCAAAGGCGTCCGAGTGCACACGGGGGCCTGGCCTGCTGCGGGCAGCGGCCAGCCAGCCTGGAGCCGCCGCGGGAGGCCCCTGTGCACGGGAGATTCCGTTACGATTTTTGGTGTTACTCCTTTTTAGCTTGATGGAAATGGAGATTCCCTTCCCCCTGGCGTTTGACTTTGGAGAGGACAAGTGGTCACCTCAATGGACCGTGTACTCTCGCGAGGGAAGCCGAGGCACCTCTGAGGGCCTGACAGTCAGACGTTACTCTGACCCTTTGGTGGCGGGAGGCCTAGCATTTTGGATGTGCTGAAAGACAAGAAAGAAAAAACCTGCTGGCCAGGAGATGGGGTGCCCAGGCTGACCAAGGCCAGGGTGTTCTTGACACCACTTTGCAGCACAGCTTTATTCTGCTCTAGAAGGAAAATGCCCTAAAGAAACTAAAGCATGCCCCGCACCCTGCCAGCCAGCCCGGGCCCTGCGCCTGGGCCGACCAGACAGGTCACATCTACAAGCTACAGAAGAGAGACGGTGACACGGATTGTACACTGGCTAATGCTAACTCAGGGCCTCGGGGCAGAGCTCCGAGTGGATCTGGTGTGGGAACCCCTTCTTCTCTGGCCCCAGGGGCTGACCGGGTGTGGGGTGGAAGGGAAAGCTGTCAGCTGTCACAGGGAGCCCCCACGGACACACCCCAGCTGGTGTGCGGCCTCAGCCTGCCCGTGCAGGGGGCCCGGTGGTGAGGAGAGGAGGGAGCGACAAGTGGGGCCAGGAGATGCGCCCAGCAGGCCGCGGGATTCCACTCTCCTGGCCAGAGGACCACGTTCGCTTGGGGATTCAGTCCCCTGCTGCCCATCGCATGCACACTGCAAACGGGCCACTCGTCCTTCTCCGGCTCAGAACTGCCATCCAAGGACCAACTATCCAAAACACTAAGCAGAACATTCCAGCTCCCACCCCCAGCCCCACCAGGCCTCCAGCCATGGCCACGCCCCCAGACACCTGGGCCCCCTCATTGGCTGCCAGCCCAGAGCGATTTGCATAGCACGGCTTGAGATGGGGACCCTCCCTTCCGGGGCCCATCTCCTGGACTGGCTATCTGCAGGGAAGGACTCCAGGCAGGACAGGGCAGCCCCCGCCCCTCCTCCCCCGAGGCGGTCACAGTCACAGGAGAGGTCAGGACAGACAGAGCTGAGCCTGACCCAGCTCAGCTCTGAGGAGAACAGAGGTGGGGACAAGTTTGGTTTGGGGAAGAACCCTGACGTCCAGTGGGATACACCCACAAGTTTGGCACATATAGAGTCCACTCAGGTGCATCTTTGAGGCCAAAGCTATTTAGAAAAGAGGACAACTTAGCAAGGGGAAAGACAGAGGCCAGGGGAAGCAAGGGATCAGAGCCCTTCGGGTGGGGAGCACGGTGCCCCTGGCGCCCCACCTCCCAGCCCTTCCGAGGCTCTCCGACCCCAGCAGCGTGTGGGCATCGCTGACCTTCCTCAATCCTGGCACCTCCTGCTCCCCCAAGGGTGCTCCGATACCAGGTCCCCCAGGCCACTGGTTCCCTCACCCTCACAATGTCACTGTCTGGGGTCAGCCAGAAATGACCAGGCAGAGGACGCCCCTCCCAGTGCCTGCCTCCTGCTCGGCCCGAGGTGCCCCTGAACCCAGACTTGGAGGTGCCCCAGGCCTGCTGTCTCGCCCAGTGAAGAAGGCAGATGCCTTCTCCTGGGAGTCCCTGGGCACAGCCTGATCGGTGTCCTGCGGGACTGAGTGCCACCCCCCAACCCCAGGCCTGAGTCAAGCCACGCGTGGAAAGAGCAGGCGCCAGCTCTGGAGGGACCGTGGCAGAGCAGCTGGGACCTAGGACGGTTCAGTCTCTGGCACGGGTAGCTTAGAGGATCTGTGGATGGACAGCTCAGGAAGACCAGGCCTCTCGCTGGCCACCTGCAGCAGTTCACAGACATCAGACAGGAGCTGGGGTCCGACGGCCCGGGAGGGAGCAGCCAGGGTCTGCCAAAGTCAGTGCTGGTACCAGGCCTGTGGTTGCTGAGAGGCAGGCGGCTCTGGCTTGGGCTAGGCGAGGTTCTGCCCTCTGCTCAGGCCTGGGCTGGACAGTGTCAAGGAAGTTCAGGGTTGGGCTGAAGCGTTTTCACCAGGCCTTCCACGGGGTCCTGGGAGTGCACTCCCGAGTGGCTGCAGGTCGTGCCGGGTTTGCAGGACGCTGTGGCTTCTTGGACCAAAGGTGAAGGGCACCTCCGTGGCACTGGGGATGCCAGCTGGCTCAGAAAGAGGCCTTTGGGGGACGGGACAATGGGGTGGCCGAGGCAGAGGTGGGAGCACCCGGGGCAGGCTCTGGGGACCTGCTGCCCAGCTGTTCACAGCATCTGACTGTGGTGGGGACAGCCACCAACTTGGGTGAAACCACGTCCCCACGGCCTGGGTGTTGTGGTCAGGGGGTGGCTGACACTGTGCCTCTGCTGCTGGGAAGCCCCTGCCGTGGACACGAAGGCTGTGAGGACCTGGGCCCAAGCTACTTTTCCAAGAGTCACACACGCCTTCTGTTTCTTAGTAAGAGATGCACGCACGCACAGAACCCCAACAGAACCCAACAGAACCAAAACCCAAACGAACAACAACAACAGCAAAAAAAAAAAAGAAAGAAAGAAAGAAAGAAAAAAAACCAACAAAGAAAGAAGAAGGACGCTGTCCGTGCCTTCCTGGGGGCCTTCCGCCGGCTGGCGGGGGCCGGGCGGGGCGGGCTGGGCTGTCTGCTTGCTTTCAGTCACTCCTGAGTTGGGGGATCTGACACGTGTACCAAAGGCACTTTCGTTTTTGAAACAGTGCTTCTGTTCTGGGGATTCAAGTCAGGACGGTGCCTCTGGCTCTCCCTTGTGGTAGGTGGCGACTGAGAGGGCAGCAGGCCTGGCCAGGACAGGGACAGGTCATGCTGGACAGCTCCACCTGGGGAGGGCGGGGCGGGGCCTCCACAGCAGAGCTGCTGTCCCTGCAGGGAGCCGGCGGCTGCCTGGGCTCAGTCCTCTCGGGGTCCGCCTGCTCTCTTGGCCCTGGGACGCGGGCAGCTAGTCCTCCTCGCCGCCCCCGTACATGTCGGCCAGCTTCTTGAAGCGGGGCCCCCAGTCGTTCAGGTAGTCGTAGTCTTGGTCCCCCGAGCTGGACGAGCCCAGGGAGCTGACGGAGCCCGCGGTGGAGCCGCTGCCCTCGTAGTCGAAGACCAGCAGGGAGTCGTAGGGCGGTGCGGTGGGGTCATTGTCAGCGGCGCGAAGTCCCTGGGGGCCAGAGACTGGGAATTAGGGAGCAGGTCAGAGCGAGGGCCTGGGAGGTTCTGGGCCTTGCACACAGGAGGAGCTCGGTGAGCACCTGGGTCTACCTGAGAGCACCAAGGGGCCGGATCTGGGGCAGCCTGCTGGGTGCAGGTGCGAGCTGGGTGGCGAACGCAGGGGCCAGCCGTGCCCACGAGAGAGACTGAGGTGGGCTCGGTGGCCCCCGTGCTCAGCCACTACCCTGGGCCCTGCCGGGGCTGCTCCTCTCCAGGCCTGCTCACGGCCTCCAGGGGGAGGACCCGGGCAGCCGTCCGAGGCTGGCGGTATTAAAGTGGGCGCAGTGAGTGAAACGGGGCTGCGTGGCGGTGTCCCTGGAACCAGCCGTCCCCTTCAGCGCTTGCCCACCACCTCCATGGCCAGGCCTGCTGCACGGCCAGCCAGGAGGCCCCGGAGCAGCCACTCTGGGGTGCACCTGCGCCCAGCTCCCCCGCCCGCCGGATGTGTTCTGTGCCAGCGGAGGTCTCTGGCTGGCCAGGCGCTGACTGGCTCCTCCCCCTCCCTGGGCTCCCCGGGATCAGCCCCCAGGTAAGCCACTTGGCTTCAAGTCCTGTCTCTGAGCCTGTTTGGGGAGAAACCCACGGAGACAGGAAACTAATTCAATCTAGAAGTGGACTCTAGCGGGCTAACGAGGCACATCCCAGCTCCCCGCCTGCAGTTCAGGTGACATCGGAGTTTGTGCATGACTAGGCAGTTCCCCCACGCTGCCCCTAGGGCAGGGCCTGGGCAGAGTCCAAGACCCAGCAGGTCCCACGTGCCAGGGCCTCGGGGCTCCTGTGGAAGCCGGGAAGACCTTTCCTGCAGACGAGGGAGACGTGCCTCGGTCCCGCCTCAGAGTGGCCCACGGCTGCCACTGCTGTCACCACCACAACAGCCAACTTCCTGCTGGTGCCTGCTGTGCACTGAGCACAGAGCCTTCACCCTCCGGCAGGGTGGGATCTTAGTCCTTCTCTGAGAAGGACGCTGAGGACAGGCCTCTGGTGGGCACTGCCTGGCCCTGAACCCACCTTCTCACCAAAGGCATCTGTTGGTGCGCATTCATGGGGATTTACTTTCAGAGGACACACCGTGCTCAGATGACTCACTGAGAGGGCACCCACCTCGTTGATGAAGTCCCCGATGTCACCTGGGTGGGGTACCACAGGCCTGGCTGGGTACTGGGGCTCAGCGCCCACTGGCCGCTCGTCCACCCGCCGCACTCCAGGGGCCTTGCTCAGCACGTGCTCCAGGGCTTCCGGCTGCTGCAGCTGGCTGAGGTCATAGTCCTGGGGATGGAGGCCAAGAGCACTCAGGAGGCCACCAGGTGGGCACCAGAGAGTCCCTGAGTGCACCTTTGTCTTGCTCTTCCACCTGCTGAGTGTACGTCAGCTGTCCTGTTCCCAGCCCCAGTACCTCCCTGGCCTCCTCCTACCGTGGCCACCCCTGCGCCATTTCCCAAGTCCTGGCTGACCTCCGGGCAGTGTGGGGGCTGTGCCCTCTGCCTTCTCTGGCCTGGTGCTCCACCAGAGTGACCCTGTTTCCCCTGCTATTCAACCACCAAGCACACTCTGCTCTGCCTGGTCCTCTCTGCAGGGAGGCGCTGGCCCTCCCCCTTCCCACCAGGCCTCTCTGTGCCATCTACCATCCCTGGTCCCACAGCTGCCTCTCTGGGACTGTTGAGCAGGTGGGCATTGGTGTGTCCAGCAGGGATCCTGGTGCCCTCTTCTGTAGGGCTCAGGGCAGCACTGGGCTGGGGTTGGCGGCTGGAGGGAGGGAGGAGGATGACAGGGGAGGACACAGGTAGGTGCAGGCTGCACAGCTCAGCCCAGGGCCAGAGAGGCCTGCGGAGGCACCGGGGAGGTGAGCTGAGAGTCCCCTGCTGCTGCCTGAGGCACCAGTGGAGGTGCCGGCGGCTGGCGCTCTGACCTGGTCCTCCTCGCCTCCGCCCTCCTCGTCGTACTTGAGGATGTTGTCCCTCACGTCGTCCTCGGGGTCGATGAGCAGCTGCTTGGTGTGTCGCTCCTTCTCCCGCCGCTTCATCCACACCACAAACAGCAGGACCATGGCTGTGGGAGCGCAGCGCCGTGAGCACACCACACGCGGCGTGCGCCTCCTGTGCACAGCCGCGCCCCGCTCGCGAGCACCGCGTGATCGGGCACGTGCGTGTTCCATGCATGTCTACCCGAGTGCACACGCACGTGCCCCTGTGTGGAGGCATGTTGGGTTGCGCAGGCCGTGGTGCACGCTAGTGTTCGGGGGTGTCTCCCGGGTGCAGTGTGCACATGCGGGTGGGACCTCTTGTGCCCGTGAGTGTGTTCAAGCGCGAGCTCCGGGGACCCCACCCTGTGACCATCCAAACCACAATGTTCATCCCTCTGTGAAGCGGTGGAGTGTCTGCCCAGAGCCCACTCAGCCCTTCTGGGCATTGCCAATCGGCTCCAGATGGCATGAAGCCTGGCACCATGTGAATGCCCGGTGGGTAGCCACTACACTGTGCCCCTCGGGGGTGATGGTGGGAGAGAACGGCCACGTGGGCTCAGCCTGACCCTGACTGGGATTGTCCTGAACATTTTTGATCTGCAGTTAGTGGGGCCCATGGGTGCGGAGGCGCGGATGCAGAGGGCTGGCTGTACTTCCTTCCCTTCCACCTGCCGCCCACAGGAGGCCCAGCCTCGCACACACCTTGCCCCCCAGGGGTACGGGGCGGAGCTAAGGGGCCCACCCACAGGTCCTCTGACCACCCCTCTTCTGCACAGTAAAAGTGTGAAGTTAGAAAAGGAGGTGAAAGGGAGGGTTTGTGGGCACTGAGGGTCTGGGCAGAAATCAGTGAGGGAGAGGGATTTCTCCTGATCGGAAGGGGACGGGGAGGGCGGGGCCCACAGGGGGACCTGCCAACCTGGCAGGGAGGGGAGTTTGGGCTGCCCCCTTGCCATCTCCAGGGGCCCCAGGGAGTCACCCTGACACAGCCTCACCCAGCACCAAGGGGTAACTGGGGGAGCAGGCTGGGGGCTCTCCCACCACCCAAAGGAATTGGGGTGCTGCTCGGTGGTTCAGGCACAAACCCACACTGTGGACATCTCTCTCCCCACCCACATTGGCCTCCCCTCTGCCCTCTGGGGTCTGTGCCAGGCCCTGCGCCCCTCGCTACTCCTGTGCATCTCCAGACCCCTGGGAAGAGCCTGCCGTGCCTGTCCCCTGCGTCGTATCTGTGTCCCCGTTGTGGCGGGCGGGGTCTGCTGGGTGTGGGCTCTGGCAGGCTGCACTGTCCACGCCCTCAGGCACACGCGGTCACTCCTCTGCCCCCTGCAGCTCCTGTCACCTGACTTTTCCACAGATGGGAGACTGAGACCCAGAAGTGATGGGCAAAGGCCACACTGTCCAGGGGACAGTGAGGCGGGTGCAGGGACCCCTGGACCTGCGGAAGGCAAGCTGATTCCTTGGTGTGGCTGCTGAGCCTGTGACAGTAGGGCTCTGAAGTGTGTGTCAGCTCAGAGGGAAGGACAGTGTTTCCTGAGGTGGCAGAGGGCGGAGTGGTGGCCAGGGGTCCCCGACAGGCCCACATTGTGGTGACAGGAAACTAGAGAGCGAGGGTGGACCCCACTGTGTGAGTGGCTGATCCTGATCCTGGAACCAGAGCCGCGCCTGCTGAGCAGGGGACAGGGGACCAGGCCGCTCAGAGGCAGCTCCCCTGCAGCCAGGGCCTCGGGCGTGTCCACCCAGAGGGCCAGATGGGGGGCTGTGGGAAGAGGAGGCAAAGGCCCCCAGGTGCCCTGTCCTGAGCTGGCAGACGCTGGCCCAGGCAGCAGCTGGGAGAAGCAGCAGGCAGCCTCCCTGAGGCCGGGCTCCTGGGTGAGTTGGGTCTCACTCTCCACTGTCCACATGGGTGCTCTGGGCAGTGGGGCCACTCCTAGGCCAGCTCTTCAGAGGAACAAGTGCCCCCACCCAGCTGTGTCCCTCTGTGGGCAGTCAACCTAAGCCCTGCAAAAAAACCGGAGTCCAGGGCGGTCAACAGATGGGAAAAATGGCGGAGGCCTCAGAGGTGGGACATCCTTGGATGTGGCTCTCTTTGGTGCCTGGGGGCAGGAGGCTAGGGTGGGACCTGATGCTTGGTTCCTGGACGTTCCAGCATGTGGAGACCCTCTGACCGGGATGTGACATGGACAGGGGGCAAGACCCCTGCTCAGTCCTCCCTGCCTCTACCACGGTCCCTGGGCTGTGGTCGACCAGGGTGGGAGCAGGGGCCACCTGGGGCCTTCCTACATACCCTCTCCTTCCTCACAATCTCAGTCCCGTGTGGGGCCACCTGGACAGCAGGAAACGCAGGACTCTTGGACCACGTGACCTGGGTGCAGCCAGCACCCACTCTGTTCCCTGGTTGGTGATTGGTTCCAGTGTGGGCATGTGACCTGAGCCCATCCAATCAGAGCCCTGAGACTCTGGATGGACCATTGACAACTCCCAGCATTCATGGGAGCTGCCCACGGGCACTGGGGCAGCAGTGGGAGAAACAGAAGGTGGAGGGTCAGGTTCAGGATGCAGTGGCCAAAGTGTAAATCAGGAAGGAAGAAAGCGGCCGGAGGGGACGTGGACGTGGCAGAGCCAAAGCCATCCCCTGAGCAGCCCTTGACGCAGGAGGTGGGGCGGGTCGGCCTGACCAACTGAGAGACCCTCGGTGACGAAGCAGTGACTTAGGTAAGGAAGCGGGGGCCGCGAGGGGGTCAGCCACAGGGGGCTGAGGGACGTGGGCGACCACGGGCACCTCTGTAAATAGCCCACAGGGGACGGAGCACCCAGGCGAGCAGGAAGACTGTGCGCCACATGTACTCAGCCTCGACCCCCTGGGGACAGGGCCTTGCGCTCCGGGGAGCCGCTCTGGAGTGCCTGACCTCCAGGCACCCGATCTTGCAAGATGGTCACTAGAGTCCTGCTTTTCTAGCTGTACCTCGTGTGAGCCCATTCTCTGGGTGTGGGTAGGTGAGGGTGTTCCTCATAATGGGGGGCCAGTCTCAGGGTGCAGGGGCTCTGGGAGGCAGGGTGGGTGCTGGAGAGCAGCCAGCCACTGACACCCGTGAGCTGCTGGATCAGGCCCGACCTGCACCGGCCCTGACAGGAGCAGGAGGTCCCAGTTCCCCCCAGTCCCAGCTCAGGTGGGAGGAGGCGGAGCGAGGGGTGTCGCCCTGGACTCGCCTCCGCCCTCGAGGCCCCTGGTGGGCGGCTGCACTCACTCAGCAGGAGGACGATGCAGATGAGGATGGCCACAATGGCGCCTGTGCCCAGCCCGGCTGCCGCCACGGCGCCCACAGTGGTACAGTCGCCGTTCTCGTCACACGGGCACACCTTGACCTTGACGATGGAGGTGTTGGACAGGGGAGGGTTCCCGGAGTCGGTGACGGTGATAGGGACATCGTACATCCCGGCCTCCAGGTACAGGATGCGCAGGCTCAGCTGGGCGTAGTCACCTGGCACAGAGCAATGGGAGACGTCCAGCACATGGCCAGGCCCCTGTCCAGCAGCCCTTCTGAGGGGACACCCAGGCTGTGGTGTGGAAACCTCAGATGTGCATTCGGTCAGCAAGGACATGTGCACGTGCACACACACACACACACGCGCACACGTGCACACACACACGCGCACACACACTATGCCACACCATTACGTTAAAGGCTTTGGCATGCAAGGAAGAGTCTCTCGAAGCGTGGAGGATGAAGACGATTTCCTGAATATGTAAAGAGTTTTATCAAATCAATCAGGAAAAACCCTACCCAGAGAAAAGCAGGAAAAGTCATTGAACAGACCACGCACAGAACAACAGCAATGCGAATTTGAAAAGATTACCCCTGGCAGCCAGGAGAGGTGGTGAAATAAACACAATGCTTTTAAAAGCAATAGTATTCTGGGTTGGTGAGGGACGGGGAGCAGGCCCTGGGCCCAGGCTGCACCAGCCCACTTCTGGGGAGGGGTCCCAGGGAGACTCGACAGCCAGGAATGACCAACTGACATGGGCACAGGGAGTGGCCGGTGCATGGACACTGCTGGGGCCTCAAGGGGTGGAGCAGGCAGCGCTCACCGTGGACGAAGGTCGTCCCAGCCTTGCCCGGGCGCTGCGTGGAGGGCAAGGGCAGCAGTGTCCTCCAGGAGGACCCCCCACCTGCGCTGCTCGCTCTCGGGGGCAGGTGGTCCCTGGGGCCTGTACCCCAGGCTCTGGTTCTCCCGCGGTGCTGGCCCCGGGGCTCACCGTTGAGGCGGGTGATGGTCCAGTTCTTCCGCACCGTGGCGGGGACGAAGGGCAGCTCGAAGACGTAGGGGCCGACGTTGGGGTCCACGTCGGCGTCGGCAGCGGTGATGTTGATGGCGTTGAGGCCTGGCTTCTCGCAGATCTGCGCCTCCTTGGGCAGCAGCTCGGGCGCGTTGTCGTTGATGTCGATGAGGTAGATCTGCAGAGTCCCAGTGCCGCTGGCCGGGGGGATCCCTGAAGGACAGGCGTGGTGACCATGGGGGGCCAGGCCAGGCCTCCAGCAGGCCGGAGCACAGCCACCTGGGATCAGGCCCCACCAGGACAGCGCACAGGCAGCCGCCCACAGCACACCAGAGACGCAGGCCCTCAGTCAGACGCAGCCCAGCCCCAGCCCAGCCCCAGCCCAGCCGCAGCCCCCCAGCCTGCACCACCCCCTCCACTTTCCGGAAGCCAGGGCCACACAGGCCTGCAGCCACACCCAGGACCCCAGGGCACCGCCCACAGGCTCTCCCGCACACCCTCCCCTGACCAGCTACAGGAGTGCCCGCTAGCTCAGCTGTGCCCTGGGGACCCTCCTTCCCTCTGGGGCTCCCAGGGCTCTGCAAGGTGCCCAAGCCTGCCCTCCGACCCTTTCCAGCTGTTGCTGGCCCTCCTGCCTTTCCTGCCTGTCAGCAGGGCTCCGACACCTGGCCACAGTGCAGAAGGGCACTAACTGTCCCTGGGAAGGACCTGGAGGCTCCCCAGATGAGCTCTGGGTGGAGGTGGACTCCACAGTGGCCTCTCTTTCCTCTGGCCTTGGAGTGGCGGGGCGCTCTGTGAGCCCAGAGTCCAGCCCGGCCGCGGCCCAGGCTGGAGGGGCTGACGGGCACGTGCAGGCCGAGAGCATCCTCACCCCATCCGCCTCCTGGTGGCCACTCCTGGTCCTCACCACAGCTTTAGCTTTGGGGTTAGCACCTCCTACAGAGGTCAAGGCGGGGCAGTCCAGCAGCGCAGTGCGGGCCTCTGGACACGTCCCCAGGAGAGGTGCAGAAGGAGTCTGTTCACGGCAGAGTTCCTGCTCCGGCCTGCTGCCCAGCCTCCCCCGCGAGCCCCACATCCTGCCCCAGGTTGTGTCCCTCCTCTCTGACCGAAGCCTCAGGGCTCAAGCTGTGGTAGGGGAGGACTCGGGAGAGTCCCCCACCCGGCTGGGTGCTCGTCACAGGCTGTAGAGGAGCTTCGTGGACTCCGGAGCCCAGGGTGGGGTGGCCGGCAGGGGCAGTCACTGATTCTGGCTTGCTATGGCCGGCTCTGGGTCCACTACTCTTGGTGTTAAGTTTTGGCTGCTCAGTGTTCTCAGAACCACCAGCACGTCCAGAGGTCCTGCCTCTGGGCCTTTGCACATCTTTTTCCTGACTTTGGGACACTCCTCTCCCACTGCCTCTTCTCCTGGGTTCTCCCTCTGGTCACACAGGTCTTGGTCCCAGGGCAGGTCCTCATCCAGACGAGCCGCTGGCCACATCCCCGCCCTGTTTCCTTGTTGTGCTTCTCTATGTGAAGCTACCTGGTGACTTGTAGTTGCCTGCTGGGGTGGAGACGGCTGGGTAGCCCCCAACTTCCATTTTGCTTTCTTTTAATGAACGAATTGGAGCCCCAGTGTCACCTGGGCTGTCACTATCCATGGAGAAGTCTCTGTTCCCCAGCATCCCTCAGCTGGACCTGGCAGGTGAGTGCCCTTCCCAGGGGGGTGGTCCCCCTGGAGTCTCAGAAGGCGGGGGTGCCCGCCCCGCCCTGCCCACGGCTGGTTTGTTGGAATGTGTGGCGGGGGCTGGAGGACCCCGTGCTGGGCGCCGTGAGGACAGGAGGCTGGTCACAGAGCGAGGCTGGCTGATCACACCCGCCTGGGCTGAGGGCGCTGTGGTCCTGTGCGGCACCTGGCCCTGGCCGGCTGACTCTCAGGACGCTGCTCTGCCAGGGGCTCTGGTCTGGTCTGCCCACTGCTGAGCAGCGGCCCCCGGGTGGTCAGGGATCAGGAGAGCGGCAGCAGGAAGAGAGGAGCTGGCCGTCGCTCGCTGGCCTGCCTGTCCCGTGCAGTGGGTGACTACTTATCTGACTTTCGGAGTTGGTAGCTCCCCCATTTCACAGAGGGGAAACCGAGGCACAGAGAGTCCAGTTCTCTTCCCATCGGGAGCAGCTGTCCTGGACAGGACGTCCACTCCTACCCCTTCCGTCTCTGCAGGGACTGGCCCCAGGAGCACCCAGCTGGCTGTGGAGGTGCTGTGGGGCCTGGGCGGCCTCTGGCTGCAAGCCCAGCACTCCGGAGGCCTGGCCGTGGCCCTCGGAAACCCCGGCTCCAGGTGCCCCTCCTGCCCAGACCTTGGGGTCCTCTGCTCCATGGCCAGTCTGGGGTCCTGGCCGCCCTCCTTCCTGGGCTCACTTCTGGCTGAACTTTGGAAGGTTCAAGGTGGGAGGCTGAGCAATGGCTCGCGGGGTGGGGGTGGGGGGCTCGGCAGGGACGGGCGGGGAGGGCCACGCAGCCGACTCCCTGATCCTGACTCCCGGTGCCCAGAGTGACCGAGGGCCAGCCTGCGGGAGGGACGCGGGAGGCAACAGCAGGTGGAAAGATGGGGCAGGGCCTGGGGCCTGATGGGGGCGAGGCCGCAGACGGGCCTCCTGCTGCCTTCCTCGTCCCAGCCCCCTGGCCCCGGGCCCCTGGCCAGCGTCCTCCCTCCAGCAGCATGGCCTCCTGGTGGGGCTCACCGTTGTCGGCAGCCAGGAAGGTGGCCTCATAGACGTTGTTTCTGATGTAGAGGGACTCGCGGTCCAGGACGGCAGCCGTGGTGATCTGACCGTTGGAGGCGTTAATGTGCAGCCAGTTGGCGGGGTCCGAGAGCTTGGAGTACCTGCAGGGGGCGTGGGGAGCTGAGGGGGGCCGTCGGGGCTCCCAGGGGTGGGCCCTGCACCAGCCTGCGTCCCGTGTGTCCCCTGGGGTTGCCTGGGGGCTGTGAGCGCCTGGCCACCCGCACGCAGCAGGTGGACGGGGGCAGCTCAGGCACAATGCTCCTGCTACGGTGGGCGTCCCGGCCCCTCAGGGAGCAGGCCCTCTCTTCCTCCCCAGGTGGGGACACCGAGGGACAGAGTAAGTGGCGCCCAGTCACACGGCTACTGGGGATGAAGCCAGGATTGGGCCCGACCGTCCAGACCTCCCCTGCCTGGGCTGGAGACCCGCAGTGTCCTGCTGGAGGAGCCTGGTGCTCTGTGCCTGTGGGCGTCAGGGTGTCCCAGGACTGCTGTGGCCCCGTGTGGTCAGGGCTCCCCGAGCCCGCGCTTCCTGGGTTTGGGGACTTAGGGTAGAAAACAGGGAGCCCGAGGGAGGGAGCGGCTGCTGCAGACCCACCTCACGGCTTGCTGCATGAAGCGGTCAGGGTCCACTGCGGAGAAGGTGGTGAGCGCAGTGCCTGCCGGCACGCCCTCCTCCAGGCGGATGAGCTTGTGGTTGGACGGGAAGTAGGGCGCCTCGTTGATGTCAGTGACCGAGATGGTCACCCCTGCCGTGGACTGGAAGGACATCTGGATCCCGCTGGCCAGGGCCGCCTGGTTGGACACCATCACCGTCAGCATGAAGGCCCTGTTCAGCTCGTAGTCTGCCGCCTGCAAGGAGGGGGGTGAGCTGGCGCTCCACGCACCGCCCTTCCCTGCCCCCGTCCCATCCCCAGGGCTGCTCCTGGGCCTGTCTCCTAGGCCCCTTGTGGGGCTGGGCAAGGGGAGGACCGAGGGGCCAGGGAAAGGACCCCCAGCCCACCCCATGCCATGCTGAGGCTGAAGCTGGGTCTGGGGACCTGGCAGAAGACCCCTCCCAGGTTGTCACCTGGTTCTGGGAAGGTCCGCACCTACTCTGATCCCTCAAGCCTAGCATGGAGTCCCCTGGTGTGGGTGCCCCCGAGTGGCATGTCCCCTGAACTCGTGATGGCCCTTGTTTGGAACAAGGTCTTTGCAGATGTGATTCAGTTAAAGTCTCGCGGGGAGACTGTCTGTGGGAGAAAGGCAGGGGAATTGGGGCCCGTGGACATGGAAGGAGGCCGTGAGCAGGCCGGACGAGCAGGTGGGCCCCAGGGACCCCAGGGGCTGGCAGACTGAGAGAGGCGGGCAGTGACGCTCCCCGGAGCCTTCTCGGGACATGTCCCTGCTCACACTGGACTTCGGGCCCCTGTCCCAGGGCTCGCAGGGAACACAGCTGCTGGTTTTTTCCTGGGGACTGAACGTGGGGCCTCGGATGACCACTGAGCCACAGCCACCTCTCTGTCGGCTAAGCCCCGCCGTGTGGGTGTGGGGACGCAGCACAGCAGGGCCCTGGTGCGAGAGCGGTTCCCAGGACTCTGGTGGCCGGGCGCCAACGGGAGGCAGGCCTCTGTAGCCTGCTCCAGGTGTCATCGAGGGGCTCTGCTCACCCTCCCTCACCTCGGGGGGCGGGGCGGAGATCACAGGGAGGCCGTGGGGTCCTGACCGAGAGCTGCTGGGGTCTGAGCTCCGGCAGGCTCGCCGGGAACTGCAGCCCACACCAAGGGAGGACGTGCGTCGGCCTCAGGGGGAGGCAGCCCACGGCCTGAGCAAGGGACGGACAAACACCATCTCTGCCGTGGCCAGGGCGCCGTCCACCCACCTGGGACTTGGGTCAGAGTCCTATCCCCATAGTGAGGCACCCAGCCTCACCCACCTGTGGCGTTCAGCGGGGTCTGTCCAGGTGATTAGGGCTGGGTACCATCTCCAGGACTGAGACCTGCTGCCTGTCCAGGTGACTAGGGCTGGGTGCCATCTCCAGGACTGAGACCCGCTGTCTGTCTTCCCCTGCGCCCCCTGGGACTGCCAGCAAGAAGGTTGTCACCAGATGTGACATCAATGGCACCTCCAGAACCCCAACCAGGATAAACCTCTCTTCTCCAGAATGAGCTGCGAGTGGACTCCAGTCCCCACTCCCCGAGGTGGGCAGCTGCCAGGTCCATCTGTGGGAGAGAGGCAGCTGGCACAGTGTGGGGCTCTGGTGGAGGGCCAGGAAGACGACTTTCCCATGTGTCGGTCGCAGTGAGACCCTTGGCCGGGTGCAGCAAAGCCCGTGGGACGGTGGCTGTGCTCGGTGGGCGTCCCCTGCCGGTGGCACAGCCTGGCCTATGGAGCAGGGGCGTCACCTTCTCAGGGCTTAGACGAAGAGCCAGCTCCTAAATGGGCAAGTCCACTGTGAGTCAGCTGCCCAGTGTTGGGAGACCAGTGTCCCCATGGGACTTGCTCTGCGGCCAAAAATAGCTGCAGAGACATCCCAAACTCGTGTGGCCCTTGTGCTGTGCATGGTGACTCGGTCGCCAGGTCCTCTTGCTGTCCATGGTGACTTGGTCGCCAGGTCCTCTTGCTGTGCATGGTGACTCGGTCGCCAGGTCCTCTTGCTGTCCAGTGACTAGGTCGCCAGGTCCTCTTGCTGTCCATGGTGACTAGGTCGCCAGGTCCTCTTGCTGTCCAGTGACTAGGTCGCCAGGTCCTCTTGCTGTCCATGGTGACTAGGTCGCCAGGTCCTCTTGCTGTCCATGGTGACTTGGTCGCCAGGTCCTCTGGCTGTCCATGGTGACTTGGTCGCCAGGTCCTCTTGCTGTCCATGGTGACTTGGTCGCCAGGTCCTCTTGCTGTCCATGGTGACTTGGGATGTGATATTTTTAACATTCTGTGTACCACATCATACCAGGGACGGGAACCAGGATTTGACGTAGGAGGAACGAGGCAGGCAGTGAGAGCCCCCGGTCAGCAAGTGAGGGGACAGCAGCTCCTTCCTGCGCTGCCCCTGAGAGGCTGAGGCGGTGGACTGTCCAGCTCCTTGGGGGTGAGGACGGCACTGTCCCGGCAGTTCTTCCCTCAGGGCTGAGTCTGGAGGACAGTTCTGTGGAGTCCGTGCCTCCTGGTGACAGTAGGAAGCCACCCACACCCCGGGTGCCCTCCACTGCTGTGGTGCTGAGCAGCGGCCTCCAGATCCCCAGGTCCTGGCTCTGGGCCCAGTGACGGCCACCTTCAGCAGACCGGCTTTGCAGCTGTGAGGGAGCCCAGGATCTGGGGACCCTCGGGGCAGCTGCGGGGAGCGGGGGTCTCTGGGAGGGTGAGGGGCAGTGAGCCAGGTGAGGGAGGGGGCTTTGTCTCCTTCCTGCTGGGCTCAAGGGCACCGCGCTCCTGCTGGTCCTGCTGGTGGCCCTGAGCAGCAGGCCTCGGCTCTCCGCCAGCCCCGGGCAGCCCCTGGGCTAAATCCAGGGACTGGGTGACCAGCCCCTTCCAGAGGCTCCAGGGTGCAGTCCATTCTGGGGGCTGCCCATGCCTGGCCTTTCCTGTGTCCTCAGAGCCAGCAGTGCAGGTCTCCCACCCCCCTCTGTGCCTCTGATGCCACCCTCGTGCCCACGGCCCTCACACTGACCTTCCCTCTTGTAGGAGCCCGATTGCACTGGGCCCCTGCCCTCTCAGGTCCACCGTCACACCTGTAGAGTCCCCTGAGCCACCCATGACCACGCAGGTGTCCTTGGGCCTGAGTGGCCACAGGGCCTTTGTGGAGAGGGAGACCCCCTGGGAATGTCTGGATGAGGACACAACCTGGAAAGCACCCCGTGCGGGTGTGGACAGAGACTCACTGGTGGTGACCTGGCCGGCTGCTGGGCAGAGGGGTGAAGCCTCACGCTGCAGAGGCCGCCCTGAGGGGGTCAGCCCACCTCAGAGCCCACTGCTCAGGCCTAGATGACCGCGAGGGGGTCAGCTGGACGCCGTGGCATCCCTGACGCCTGCTGCGCCCCCGCCACAGCTGCCCCACGAAGGGCCTTCAGGTTTGCGCGCTCCCTTGCAGGAAGCCTGGCGCAGTGGACAATCAGACGCACAGGGAAGCTGTCAGGTGGACCCTGAAGAGGGACCCTCCGTGGCCAGCTAGGCTGGGGGCGTCTCCACAGGTCAAAGGGGTGGAATGTTCTGGATTACACGGGATTCCCGAGACGTTAGCACCAAGTGCCCCGTGGGGATCAGGTCGGATGACCAGCCTGCCAGGGGGCAGCTCAGGACAGCCCGGGGTGGGAGGTCAGCCTGGACCATGGGGGCAGAGGTGGGAGCACGTGTGGCGGGCAGGCTAGGTGTGGAGAGGGCGACGTGTCCTGGCCGGACAGGGAGCCCGGGGGTCCAGGAGCTGCAGGCGTGGGGGGCACACGGCCTCCTGCTTACAGGCACGGGACACCAGCAAGGAGACGCCGCGGGCTCTGGGCCGAGGGCTGGCTCTGTGCTGCTCGTGGGGCCACCGGCAGGGCCCAGGCTTGCCCTGAGCCTGGCTGCTGGCCAATGGCCAGTGCCCAGGCTGACCCAGGGGGGCCCGGCCTGTCCCTGGGGCTCCCGCAGTTGCCTGGCACTTGATTTTCATGAGTGTTAACAATGTTCGGGGTACAGCAGACCCATGCATCTCAGCTACGGGACTGGAGTGTCCAAGCTCAAAGGGCCGGGTGCCGGGCCCCCTGGCTGCATCACTGCTGCCCTTGGGCGTCTGTCTGAGGGATTTCGAGCGGAGATGGAAACAGGGATGATGGGGGTTTTCAGCAGAACCAGGGCTCAGCGGCTGCCTGGGATGTGAATCTTAAACAAAGGGAAACCTCATGTCGGGTGCCGTGACATGAGAGAGTCTGGAGAACCCTGTCCTCACCCTGCAGGCCGAGGTGGCTGGTGGCCTCCTACCACCCGCCCCTCGTCCTTCGTAGCAGAGGTTTGGGAAATGTGTCCAGCTGACAAGCTGTCTGATTCAGTATCTCTTCTGGCTAGGAAGGACCACGTGTCTGCATTCTGCCTAATAGGATATGAACAAGTGTTTCCAGAGGTCCAGAATAAAGGGACGGCCTTTCATGCGGAGCCTTTATTAAGGGTCCAGACAGCTCCTTAGTGGAGAAGAGCCTTTTTTTTTTTTTCCTTTCCTGCTATCTGTAACATTCTTATACTGGCTGGAGCTCTTGCAGTTGTTTTGGACCACGAGGCACCCCACAGGGCGAAAGCTTTGCACAACAGAGCCAGAGAGAGGATCCGGGTTTCTGTTGACTGACATGTCACAGGGCTCCTCTTGTTTGAGAGAATGAAGCCCTCAAGGCTTGACAGTTCTGTGGTGAAGGCTCTGCGACTGTCGGCCAAACGCAGTCTCCGAGCGATTCAGCCTCAGTTAGACTTGCTCTCCCTCTCTTACCTGGCCCACCTGGCCTTGGACTCGCCCTAGTGCCACCTGTCCTTGCGCTGTGAACACCTGACTCTCCGTTCTTTTCCTCTTCCTCTGTGCACTTGCTCGGGGTTAACAGCTGCTCAGCTGTCTGTGCCGGGTGACCACCACCGTCTCCCAGGTGCCGGGCGCCATGAGAGCAGGCAGGACGCGGCCAGGCGGGTCCCTGCTCCTGCAGTGGCAGGCTGAGGGCCACTTAGAAACCTGGAGGAGGCAGACAGCGCCCTCGGGAGCAGAGCTGAAGAGCCTCCACCGACGGAGCTGGACCCGCATCCACAGGTCACCCACGTGGGACGCAGACGCACACCAATGGACACAAACCACACCAGGCCACCCTGAGACAGTGTGGCCCACAGTCATCGCCGCCACAGACCTAGGGCCACCGTGTGACAGCAGGGCCCACAGACGTCCCTGGGACAGAGGGTGACATCTCATGCCTGCCTCAGAGGAACAGCCACCACATGTCCTTTTGGCTAGTCTATGACCTGGACCCCAAACCCAGGGACGGCAGCGGGGAAAGGAAGAGTGGAGGGCTCCATCGCGTAGAAAGCACAGGAAGCTGCGCGCGTGGCCCACATCTGTGATCCCAGCGGCTGGAGGGGCTGGGGCAGGAGGACCGCGAGTCAAAGCCAGCTTCAGCAACCCACTTAAGTGAGGTCCTGTCTCAACAATAAAAGGGGCCGGGGATGTGGCTCAGTGGTTAAGCACCCTGGGTTCAGTCCCTGGTGCCAAACACACACATACACACACACACTCACACTCACCCTTTCACACTCACACACACACACACACACACTGTCACATACACACCCACAAACATACATTCACACACACGCACACTGTCACATACTCATATACATACATTCACACACACACACCCTCTCATTCACACTCACCCACTCAAACTCCAGGCCTCAGGAAGTCCTGCTCACTAGTGTGCCCTGCGGCCCGTGTTGGGTGCGGGCAGCTTTCTTGGGAAGTCTTTCAGGCAGATCTGCCTTCTGTGAGGTCAGGGGAATGTGGCCACTGGGGAGGGGACGCAGGGTGGCCTGTGGGGGTGTGCAGAGCCCTGGAGGTCGGGTCCTGGTGCAGGCTGGTTGTGCCCTGGTGGCTGGGGTGCGGGCCAGCCCTGGGTGACCAGGGAGGTGGCACGCGGAGCCCAGTTCATTTCTCTGTGACTGGTCCTGGGGTATGTGTGGGGGCAGTCACCTACCTTCACCACAGTGACCATGCCCTCGTTGGTGACAGGGTCTGTGCGGATGCTGAAGTGCCCCGACGGGTCCCCGCTGATGATGCGGTAGACGGCGTTCCAGTTTGCCGAGTGGGGCTGGTCCCGGTCCATCACGGTGAGGTTGGCGACCACCGTCTCCACCCGGTTTTCAGGGACCTCCCCTGCAAACTGTAAAAGGTCAGGAAAGAGAAGGTCACAACCCAGTGTGGGGCCGGGAGGCCTGGGACTCCTATCACACCTGGGAGGTGCCGGGCCACCGCTTCAGGCCAGGGAGACGGGGGTGGGAGGTACGTGGGGCATCAAGGGAGGGTTGCAGGGCTCCAGCGGGCCTGCGGTGCCTTGGCTCCTGGTGCACAGATGGAGACGCAGCAAGCCCCGCCCACACAGGGGCCAGACCCCGCCTCCTGAGCACAGATGGAGACGCAGCAAGCCCCGCCCACACAGGGGCCAGACCCCGCCTCCTGAGCACAGATGGAGACGCAGCAAGCCCCGCCCACACAGGGGCCAGGCCCCGCCTCCTGAGCACAGATGGAGACGCAGCAAGCCCCGCCCACACAGGGGCCAGGCCCCGCCTCAGGCCCTGCCCAGCCTTTCCTGTGGGTGCAGAGACCAGTGCAGACACAGTGGGAGGGCATGGGACAGCGTGTTGTGCTCACAGGTGGGAGAAGGCGGTGATGGGTGGCAGGTGTGAGAGGCTTCTGGAATCAGAATCATCTCTGGCCTCCTCCCCTATGTCCTGCCATGGGTTTGGGCTTGGGGTTGTCCATTGTGGACAGGCAGGTGACCAAACGTGGGGCCACGGCCCCTCCTCCTATCACATCAGGGAGGGCTGCAGCCCCTCCTGCCAGGCCCCCTGAGCAAGGGAGACAGTGTGGCGTGTGGGCCTGTGAGTGTGACCGTGAGTGTGTGAGCGTGTCTGCCACTGGCCACGAGCTGAGATGGGTACTGACTTGAAGCAGAGGCTGCGTTTGTTCTGCCCGGGCCTTTGAATGCGCGCGGTGGCCTGGCACTGAGCAGTTTGAGCACAGGACACAGAGAGCCCAGCCACGGCCCTCCAGCTCCCTAGGGCCTGGGACCTCAGGGGTCCTGCAGGAGCAAAGCCACGACCATCTACCCCGGTCCTGGGTCCTGGCCTGTCGGCCTGAGCTTCCCAGGGGCTGTGGTCAGCCAGGGGGACAAGCCAGAGGGCCAGACGCACCCGTGCCGCTTGGGGAATAGGTTTGTTGGTACAGATCCTGTCTAGTACTTTCGTCTGTCTCCTTTCCTGCCGTGGGTCGAGCCGAGTAGCCAGGACAGAGGCGGTATGGCCACCCTCTGGCCCTTCATAGAAAATGGCTGCAGATCCCTGTTCTAGACCCCTGTGGCCCCATCTCAGTGCCTGCTCAGAAGTGGGCACCTGGCCCAAGCAGCCATTCAGGACTCAATTCTGGTGTTTCTGCCTCTGTCCTGCACATTGTGACCATAGGAGCCTGCAGGTGTTGGCGTGGGTGGGGTGGTTTGTGTGTAGGGACTGCCACACGCAGCTTGGGAACAAAGCAGTCCAGAGGAAGTGTGGCTGAAGAGGGGCCCTAGTGATGCTGTTGGAGCCTGGATACAGCCATGCCTGAAGTCATGCTTCCCAGGACCTTTCAGCCTCTGTATATGAGGCCCTCTCTTTGTTTAAGCTGCCAGGGTCAGTGTTGTGGACATTGGTCAGGCTTCCTGGCTCTCCAGCACCTTCTGAACTCTTCATTATTTCCTAGCCTCCTCTGTAGCCACATGGGGGCCAGATGACTTAGGACCTGCCCGAGTCTGACTCCCAGTACCTGGTGCTGTTCGCAGGAGGGGCCTATTTAAGTCATGTGGCTTCCCAGAGAAGGGCCTGGTGGACACCTGCTTAGGACCCTCTCAGTCACCTTCCTAAATGTTCAGGTTTCTGGGTGCAGGGAGAACCTCTCAGCCCATGGCAAGCAAAGGCTGGTGTCCGGGAGGAGGTCTCCGGGGCCTCCCCAAGGGGTCTCCGCCTGGGAGGAGCCAGAACCCAAGGGCACGGGGTCCCCAGTGCAGGGGGTCCCAGCTTCTCCAAGGCCCTTGGAGCACAGTCCTGGCTCGAAGCAGAGACCACTGTCCACCCAGGGGAGGCCCCTTAGCAGCCAGAGGGCTGGGGGTGGGGGGGCGCGTGAGGCACAGCCAGGTCCAGGGAGAACCTGCTCAGTGTCCTGCCTCACGGCGTCCAAGAAGCCCAGTGGCCTTCGAGGTGCCACAATGGCACCTGCTCGGGGAGCAGCCCCACCTTCATTGTCTGGTGAAGTGTCCTTAGAGCCTGATTCGGTTAAGGAAACCCAGAGAGGTTGGGCAACCTGCCCATGGTCACACAGCTCTCAGTGGTGCAGCAGGGGCTCCCCACAAAGTGTGTCTGAGCAGGAAGGGCCCATGCGGCCCCTGCTCTGGCTCCTGTGGGCCGCAGAGCAGGAGGACCCTGCCAGGTGACAATGCCAAGCCCCCCCTCGCTTTCCCCCTCCATTGCTGGTAACAACGTCAGGGCCAGCCAGTGGCTCCCCTCCGGCCTCACCTAGCGGCCCTGAGGGAACGCGCCCTTGCTCCCAGAGCCGGCCTCAGCCTGAGGGGACTGCAGGGGACAGCGTGATCTCCAGGAGCCCTCACCCAGGCCCCAGCTGCAGTGGTCAGGCCTCGCATGGGCTCGGGGGTCCTGCAGTGGCCCTGAGCCTGCACTGCCCGGCAGTGTCTCCTCCCTGGAGGGCCCTGGTCCCAGCTCAGGCAGGCCCCACGGGGAAGAGCCGCAGGGCAGCGTGGCCAGTCCTCTGCCCCAACTTCCTTCTCCACGTCTCCCAGTGGGGCTTGTCCCCCACTGCAGCTCTCCTGCCTGGAGCAGGGACAAGGGGACCGCTCCCCCACTGCCCCGCGCTGAGCCGCCTCTGCCGCCTCATCCCCTCCAGCTGGGGTCCTAACGAGGGCGGGGTCCTCTGGCCACTCCCCTGCACAGCCCTTGTTCAAGGGCAGTTAGGGGCTGTGCCCAGCCTGGGCTCAGTGACCAGGGCACTTAGGTGGTAAGGCCCTCTTGCTGGTCCTCTGCCCAGCGGGAGCTCGGGGACCCTCCCTGTGATGAGCACAGGGCAGCGGCCCTGGCCACCCTGTCCCCCTTTGTTGTCTCCCGTTTGGAAGCCTCCCAGGATGCCCGGCTCTTGGCACGACGTTTCAGTTCCCGAGGTTCAGTCCCCTGCAGTAGACAGGCAGGATTTGGCTTCAGAACTCAGAGCTGTGGGCTCTGAGGCTCTTTCCCCAGGAGGAACTTGCAGGCCGGGTTCTTGCCTCCTCTGTCTGTGGGTGGGATCCTGCGGTCCTGGGGCCGGGGTGGCAGGGCCGGGGCCGGGGCTTAGTGGGCAGCGTCTTCCCATCAGAGCAGGCTGCGAGGGAGTCACGAGCCATGGGAGCCAGGCGTGCTGCCCAGCAGCCGCCCCCGAGGCCCGTCCACCTCCCCACCCACCATCAGGAGGAGCAGTCAGGAAACTGAGGCCCAGAAGGCTCTGGAACCCACCCAGGCCGGCATTGGCCAGTGGGGGCCAGGGTGGGGCTGGGTCTGCTGCAGTGTCCTCGCTGGACCCATGGCCACCTTCCCCTGCCTGCAGCTTGGTGGGCCAGGTCCGGAGCATCCCAGGACTATGGAGAGGTGACCCCGGGCCTAGGAATCTTCCTGTGTCCCCACACGGGGACCACCCCTCCCAGAGGACAGGGGCCTATGCTCTGCCTTCTGTCAGGCCTGCTCCCTGGGCTGGGCCTGGGTCCCTCACCCCTGCTCATAATGAGGCCACAGCTGTCCCCAGAAGTGGATTCTGGCCTGGTGGGAGGGTCAGGGAGGGAGTCGAAATTGGGTGGGGATGGGAGATCTGACCCCTGGCCCTGCAGCTCAGAGGGGCTGGCACTCAGAGGGGCCAGCGCTCAGACGGGCCAGCGCTCAGACGGGCCAGCGCTCAGGGGGACTGGCTCCAATGACCCCTTTGTGGCTGAGGTCTGCACTGCACACCTGAGCCCGATCAGGGGCAACAGGTCCACTCCAATTTCAAGACGCCACCGTTTTACTCTCAGAACACCGTGCTGGTCAGAATTTCTCTCTTCTGGGTTTGTGCCCTTAATGGAGGAGCTGGGAGGTGAGGCTCGCTCTCAGGCTGAGGTGCCAAGGTGGCCACTAGTGGAAGCTGGCCTGGACAAGTCCAGCAGTCCCAGGGCAGTGCCAGGCCAGCCCGTGGTGCGTCTGGCCCCCAAAACCTCAGCCGTCTCCCGGCACCAGGCAGACCCTGGGGGCAGCCCTGCTGCGTGGTGTCCAGGCTCCTGGGCAGACCTCGGCTCCCCGTGACTCCTGTCCAGCCTCTGAGCGAGGCGTCTCTGTGAGACTCCAGAGGTTTAGATCACGTCCCCTGAAGACCAGTGAGGGAGGCCTGGCCCCAGACCCTGGTGCTGCTGGAGGGGCCAGCCCGAGGAGGGGGCCGAGCAGGAAGTGAGGTCAGGCGCCCTTGGGAGGGCGGGGACCTGGCCCCCGGGCAGGAGCAGACTTTCTCCCCCAGGTGCCCCCTCCACAGGTCCACGGCCACAGGCCAGTCCACCAAGGACTCCACCAGAGTGAACCCTCAGCCCAAGCTGCTGACCTCAGTGTTGTCACAGAGCCCGGAGCCGACACCGTGGTCACCCCTGCAGCCTGCAGGGTCCTCAAGTCCGCCTGTCCTCACATCCTGCTGGGAGGGACTGGGGCCACTGGGATCTCCCACCCCCTTCGGAACCGTTTGGCCCAGTCTGTCCTTGCCCAGAAGTGACCCTTCAGTGCCATCCCACAGCACACGCAGGCTCTCATCTCCTGGGACTTCAGGCACCAGCAGGGACGAGCCTGCGTCTCCCCCACAGCGGAGGACAGGAGAGGCTGTGGCTACTGCTCAGACCTGCCCTCGGGGACCCATCTGGGCAGGACTCTAGGCCTCTGGATGCCCAGCAGGAGGCCAGCGCTGTGTGGAAGTTGAGGGCCCAGCGACCATTCGGTTCACGTGGGCCCCCTCGAAGTGTGTTACACACAAGTGTGAAAAGGGGACAGACTATCTGAGCTCAGAGGGATCAGCCACACAGCCAGGAGGGACGGAGAGGGGCTCAGGCGGCCTGACTGCAGGAATGCACATGGGGTGGGGGCGCTGGCTGGAGGGAGGCCAGCTGGAGTGGACTGCAGGGCTGCCCGGGGCTGGGGGCTGGGGGCTGGGGACACGTTCCCAGGGCTTCACCCCAGGACCCAGGCCAGCAGGAGACCCCTGGGGTGGCGTCTGAAGGTGGTGTCCACCCAGCAGACCCTGCAGCACCCTAGGAAGGAGGGCAGCCGCTGGACCAAGAGCAGGCCATGTGCTTCAGTGGGCAGGGCAGCGGCTGCTGGAGCAGGAGGGAAAATGACCTTCATTAACAGTTAAGAACAGGGGGCTGGGCGGGGGCTCAGTGGCGGAGCGCTGGCCTCCCGAGGTCCTGGGTTGGATCCTCAGCACCACATGAAAATAAATAAACAAAACCCAGGTGTCGCGTCCACCTACAGCTAAACATTAAGACAAACAGTGGAACAGGGCGGTCTCTCAGCCCTGACTGTCCTCCATCAAGCTTGATAAGAAGCTGGGATGCGCGTGCGCCAGTGTGGCCAGCCTGCCCCCCTCTCCACCACTGGGCAGTGTCCCAGGGCCCCTGCCTGTCACATTGTCACACCTTGAGCCTGGCTTTTGCACACAGGCACACTGCAGACGGCAGGTAGAGCTGGTAGCAGAAGGTGAGGACTCTCTGTCAATCTGGGTCAGGACCACTGTCCCCTTGTCCTAGCCCTTCCCCAGCATCCCAGGGAATGGCCTCTCTACCCTTGGCCCTGGGGGCAGGGAGGCGGGGATTCTAGGGGGGGGGACACTCCATGTCATCTTGGGTCAAACACAAGATTTCACCCCAGTCTCAGGGTATCTCAGGCAGAGCGACAAGGGACAGCCTGAGGTTTGTCTTGATGTCCAGCATGAAGAAAGGTGGACACTTGCTCCACAGAGCTCCTTGCTCCCACCTGCCCATCACTAACGCCCGGGCCATACTAGGACCCTTGATGGGAGATCTGGCCTGGGTTCCCACGTGGCTGGCCCGCCTCAGGGAAGGTGGCGTCCAGCCCAGGTGCAGGTGAGGGGCCCGGGCAGGCCATCCAAGCTGCAGAACCAGCCACCTTGGGCTGCCCTCCTGCTGAGCTAGTGAGGCCCAGCCTGGGCCCCTGGCTCTCCATCCACCCCTGCAGCTCCCAGGCCCTCCGTCCGAGGTCAGCAAGGCCTCCTCCGGAGCACCTGGGAACATGCTGGGGGTCAGCATCTCACGCAGCCCGAGGGCTCCTGCACTCCCGTCTACCTGCGAGGCGCCCCCTTCCTGTGGGCATGCTGGGCCAAACCCCTCAGCACCCCGCGCCTCGTGCCCTCTGCTGAGGAGGGGCGCAGAGCTGGCCTGCCCCTTCCACCTGGTTTCCATGGCAGCCACATGGTCCTGAGTGCTTCCTGGGGGCAGTGAGGGTCCCTGGGGTGGGGAGAGCAGCCACAGCGGCTGTACCCCAAGATCTAGACACCCACTGGCTGTCGCCACGCAGGGTGTGTCCCTGGGACCACGCCCTGTCCTGAGCCCCTGCCCTGGGGCAGCAGGGGCCCTCAGCACTGAGGGGCGGGCGGCCCTGGCACTGCTCTGGGGCAGGTTCATGCCAGGTTCGTGCCCCCTGCTCCCTGCTGAGGTTACTTAGGTGAGCTTTCTGCTCGGGCCTAGATGGTGCCCTGGATCCTCTCGTGTGGGGAGAGCTTGCTCAGGGAGGGGCCGACACCCCGGCCAGCGAGCACCCCTGCGTCCTCACAGGGGGGTGGGCTCTACTCTGCTTGGTCTCCTTCCAGAGCGGGGAGGGCAGCTGCCCACTGTGGGAGGAGAGCAAATGGAAACTGCAGCCCGAGAGATGGACTTTCCTCCAGCCGACGCCTCCCTGGCCAGTGGCACCCGCGCTTCCCAGGCCAGGCTGAGTGGGTCAGCACGCCAGGGCCCCTGGCTGCCCTCACTGCCCATGCAGGTCTGAGGCCTGGAGCCTGTAGGGGGCGCCCAACCCCACCTGGTCAGAGGGTGGACTAGCTGCTCCCCCACGGCCCAGCTACACCTGTCCCCTAGATGGCGCTGCGTCCCCATCTGGCCCAGCAGGACACAGGAGGGCGCTGGGGGAGGAGCTCCGGGCTTCCAGCATTCCTCAGCACCATGAAGGGTGTCCTCCCTCTGCCCCCTGCTCCTCTCTCCCCTGGTGGCACAGTCTGTGGGGCCCAGAGCCACCTGCTTCCTCTGGGCTGTGTGTCACCTGGGTCCCCGTGTCCTGGCCCACCCCAGTCTGACCCCTCAGGGGCTTGGTGGGTGCTTGATGGGCGGGCGCTCCTGGCTGTGCTGCTGTGTCCCATGGACACTGTCCCTCTCCACTCTGCCCTCAGGGAGAGGTCAGCGCAGCGAGGGGTCGTGTGTGGGGGTGGAGAGCCCCAGAACCCTGGAGCCCTGGCTGGCCCTGCCCCCTGCAGCCCTGGTCTTGGCCTCTTGGAGGCAGCTGGTTGGACCACGTGCCTCTCACGTCAGCACTGCTCACAGGGCCCGCAGGACGGATTGGGGACGCAGTGCCACCCACCCACAAGGCCTGCGGAGTCCTGTGGAGGGTGCTGGGGAAGGGTGTCGGAAGCCTGCAGACCTTTGGGTGGCACAGGAGGCCAACAAGTCCTGCCAGGCCTGAGCCACGGGGCTCACCAGAGGGGACTCTGCGGTGGCTTGGTGCTCTGGGGGACTCCGGAGGGAGTGGAGCCTGTGCATCAGTGCCAACCCTGGAGGACAGTGTCCCTGTGCCTGGGCAGGGGGTCCCCAGGCCAAGCTGAACAGGTGCACACGGGTTCACCCAGCAGACCCGACCAGCATGGCCACCCTCAACTGTTTCCCTCTCTGCAGATGGGCCACAGGGGTGTCCACTGTCCACTGTCATGCAGGGACGCACCTGCTCTGACCAAGGCCCACTCAGGCCTCGGCCAGGCAGGGCCGCTGCACACAGTTGCACATGGCCTCCACTCTCAGGGCATGTCCCTCACTCTCAGGGCAGCCTGTGCTGAACTGGAGCCCACGCTCCTCCCCAGGGCCCTTCCTGTGGAGCCTCTGGCCGCTCTCCTCCAAGGGGACCTAGCTGGGGGCCGCTGAGCCTCAGCTTCCTGTGTCGGGGCCATTCCATCCACGACCTGTCCAGCCCCTCCACCCACACAGGGCGAGGGAGAGACGCGTCAGCAGTGGCCAGCCAGCAATGGTCATCAGAGCCCTGCGGGTGCTGCGGTGGCCTCGGTACTCACTGTGCTCGTGGTGAATTCAGGGGGGTTGTCATTCACGTCTGTCACCGTGATGATGGCCGTGGCCGTGTTTGAGAGCCCGTAGTTGAGGTTGCCTTCCATGTCGGTGGCCTGCACGATGACCGTGTACTGCTGCACTTTCTGGAGGGGAGGGTGCGAGGAGGAGAGGTCAGCCTGGTGTTGGTGGACAGGGTGCCCTTTCTGCTGGGGCTGGTGCAGAGGACCGAGGACAGCCCTCTCCAGAAGTCTGGGGCTGAAGCTGTCTGTGGGAACTGTCCCTTTCCCTTGGGGCAGTGACAGGTGACTGGAGGAGGTCGGCTCTGTCTCCATCTCAGGGCCCCTCAATGGACATGGGTCGCCTTTGGTGCCAGATGAAACAGTTGGCAAAGGGAGGCCCAGGCCAGGGCCACGGCCACGGGTCGGGGTGCCTCGCTGAAGTGCAGGCAGGACTCAGGCGGGAAGGAAGACGGGTGGGGAGGTCTGGGGCCCAGGTGTGGCTGTGGGAAGACGTGCCAGCTGGGCAGCTCCTGCACGTTCCCACGCAGCGGGCCTCGGCCGCTCGCTCCCAGCCCATGGGAGTGCAGGATGCTGAGCCCCGTCAGCAGCGGTGGCCTGTGCACACCCCTTTCTGATAGAGGCCAAGGCTCTTGCAGGACAGCAGAGGCCCAGCCTGGTGGGCAGCTGTCTGTGGGACCTGCCCGTCTCTCACTGGCACCATGTGGGCAGCAAGGGTTCTGGGGACCAAGGCAGAAAGGGGCCCTCTACTTGCCCTCCAAGTGCTGCATGACCCTGACTCTTGCTCCTGCAGGATGTGAGCACAAGACCAGTGCCCAGCTACCCGGTTCACTGAGATGTGCCTGGGGAGTCCCAGCAGGCTGCGCCAGGTGCCTCTGCTGCCTGGGTAGCCTCTGCATGCAGGGTGGGCGTGTGCAGAGTCCAGTCTGTACCACTTGGACTGGCTGCCCTTGGCAGCAGCTCTGCTGGGCTCTGCCACGGAGGCTGGTGCAGGCTCATGTGACCGGGCACCGCCTTGCTGGCCTTGGGCACGGTGGCACTGCTCATGGCAGAGGGCCCTGTCTGAGGGGCCTCGGGCTCCCAGCACAAGGCTGTGCTCTCTGTCCATCCCCATGGAGACCCGCCCGCCCACGCCTGGCAGTGTCCCTCCCGCTGCTTCCTCCCTTTGCCAGTGGTGTTGGTGCTCCCAGAGGCGGGAAGGGCCTGGTGTTGTGGCACTGCGGGCTTGGCTTCCGGCGCTTGGCTTCCGGCTGGGACGCTGCAGAGATGGGCTGAGGCGGAGGCACCACATTGGTAGCAGGCTACAGAAGTGAGTCCAAGTATCGGGTGCCCCCGCCCCATCCCATCTTTGCCTCCCTGCCACTGGACGGGCAGCATCGTGCAGGCAGCCCTGTGGCTGGAGACAGAGGACGTCTGTCCGGGCAGCAGGCACCTCTTTGGAGACTTTCATTTCCACCGGTTTCTCTAGTTCTTTAAGAGTCTGAGTTTCTCCCCTTCCAAGGACAATTTGAGAACCTAAGCTGCATGGGGTTCTCAGCGTCTCTTTCCAAGGCTGGACAGGCACTGCAGGCCCCTCCGTGTGGCCCTGGCAGAAGGGGCCAGACCGAGAGCCTCGAGAACAACACAGGCCGAGGGCCGCAGGAGGGATAATCAGAGGACAGGAAGAAGGCCACGCCAGAGGACCAGTCTCCACACGCACCTTGGCAGGACGGCACCTCGGCCATGGCACAGCCTGTGCTCAGACCCACCTGGCTACTGCACTTGGAAGACACTGGGGGAGTGACACTTTAGAAATGGACACATGCACGTGCACCCACAGGTGTGTACGGTGTGTACAAGGGCGTGCCTGTGTGTGCTGTGTGTGCATGTGCACGCAGGTTCCTGTGGTGCTTGCTGGTCTGTGCGCGGGCAGGCGAGTGCCGTGACTGCCACTAGAGGGCGGGCTGGGCTTGCTTCTGGGAGGCAGGACGGGGTGCTTGCCGGCCACCAAGGGCACAGCTCGCCCCCAGTAAGAAGGAAGAATTCCCGCAGGGACCCAGAGCACCAGTGGCCTTCCTGTGGGGCGCTGACCCCTGGCAAGGTTGGCCTGGCCCGGGATCAATGGCATCCACAGGAGTGTGGGCAGAAGGCTCAGCTCCTCTGTGGCTTGGGTCAGAGTGTCCTTCCAGGCCTAGCTGGGGTCACCTGCCCCTTCTGGATTTGTGGGCATGTGGGAGGCGGTGGGCAGCGTCAAAGCTTCTGCCATGGAGCTGGGCCGCGAGGCCTTCCTGGAAATAGCCTCCTGAAGGTGTGTCTCATCTGTGTGGCGGGTGACTGCTGCGGGTTCAGGGAGTCAGATGTGGGACTTGTGCCTCTCACCTTCTCATGATGCAGGGGAGGGACCTGGGAGGATGGCAGGCAGGACTCAGTTTTCTGGGGTCTCTGGCCCCACCTCGGCCCTGAGCGGTGAGCTTACCACATGTGTCCAGCCCCGTTCTCTGACCCCCATCTTACCAATGGTCTATGTCTTCCTGGGGAGCTAGAGCTCCCCTGAGGTCAGGGCTGACCAGGGCATGTCCTGGAGTCCAGTGATCGGCCCTGCAGGCCCTGGGGGCCCTGAATATGCAGCCTCTGCTCACGATCAACCCTTCATGGAGATGAAAGGAAGTGACTGGGTGGGCAGTGTCCAGGGTGGCCCCCACTGTGAATGTCCTGGACAGGGCTTCCTGTTGGCCAGCCCAGGCAGACTCCCACTGGGCACAGAGAACAGGGGGACCCCTGGAGCCAGCCACACCGTGAGCAGAGGAGCTTTAGTGAATTCACTCAACAGTGATCTGACCATTTTCAATTTGAGAGCAGAGAAGAAACCACAGTGCTGTCCCCGGGCTCTTCTCACCTCTGCACAGCTCAGCCTGCAGATTCCGCAGGGCACCTGTCAGTAATGCAGTGGCTGGCCTGACCTGGGGCCTCGAGGTCCTCCCCAGCAGGATGCACAGCCAACCAGGCCACTTGGGACAAGCCGGGCCAGCAGCAGGGACCCTGAAGTCACCCTTGGCACTGCCCCTCCCTGTGACGACCAGGGCCTGTTCTACCTGCGAGGCTGCCAGCATGACTCGCCCCACTCTGGGCTCTGTGCACCAAGCAGGTGGCCAGTATGGGGGTGAATCTAGGCCAAGAGCCAAGACCCCAGCACCCTTCCTCCCTGGGTGAGGCTGGAGCAGGGCAGGTGCTGCCCACCAACGCTCTGGAAGGGGCTGTGCAGCTCTGTGCCAGCTTCCTGTGGCCCTCTGTTGGGACTCACACCTCTGGGGCTCCCGGGTGGTCACAGCTGGAATCTCCTTCCCCTCTGTGCTGAGCAGTGGAGCAGGCTGGGGTGCACCTTCTCGTGTGGCTCAGCACCTGCCGCCTGCCCTTGTCTGCCCTGGGCATGAGTGTGTTCAGAGGATCCCTGGGTGGTTGCCGTGGAGAGGTGAGGCGGCACGGCGGACACCGTGGGCAGTTCAGCCCTCCTTACCACATGACCCGGGAACCCTGCTCCAGGGAACAGATCCAAGTGTGCTTCAGCAGCTCCCAGGAGCAGCATTTACACAGCCAACAGCCCAAGTGACCGCAGGGATCAGACACAGCCCATCTGCCCAGCGGTGACAGGAGGAGTACCGCTGCCCGCTGCCCACCCAGGAGCTCAGGCTGGGCAGGACAGCACACCCTGAGCGCCGCTGCTCCTGGGCAAGGTCCAACCGGGCAAGTCTGCAGAGGGAGGCAGGTCGGTGGCCGCCAGGGCTGGGGCGGTGGGGGATGGAGTGACGGTGAAGGGGTCTCCTTTGGGTGACGAACACATCCAGGAGTTACATGGAGGTGGTGGTGGTCACTCAATGCACACCCAAACCCAAATTGCACAGTATACAGAGTGGACAGTGTGGCGAGAGCTATATCCCAAGGTGTGGGCAGCAAAGCCCGAGGGGTCCTAGTGGGGCTGTGCACGGCTGGTGGCCCCAGGACAGACTCCGTGGGGCCTGCAGGATGTCCCCAGGTCACCGCAAGGCTGAGCCCTCCCCCAGCCCTAGCCCTCTCCTGCCAACGTGGTCCACTTTATGCTTTGAAAACCGCCCTTGCTGCTCTGCCACTGAGACTTATTTTTTAAACGACCTTTCTTTCTCTCCTTTCCCTAATCTCAGGGGAGACGGGGTCACCTTTCTTCCCCACCCTAGGCAGAGTGACCACAGGAATGAAGTAATTCAGACTTGGGGATGGCACCAGAACATCTCAGAAATGACTACCTCCCAAATTAACAAAGGAATTACAACTTCAGACAGAGAACAGGTGGAACGTAGCCTTCGAATTGCCTCTTTAAAAACCTACGACTTCTGTTTATTCTGACAGTTAACATCACAGATACCAGAGCAGGGACTGCTTGGTTTAATGCTGTATACTGTCTGCATTGGGTGCCGTAGCTATCTGTCATAAACCCTGAGGCACGGGAAACTTCAGGGACACTCTAAGTCCACAGGGTAAAAACTCGACTGCCTCAGATCCACACTGTTAAATGGGGAGACACACCAACAACATGAAAAAGCAAGGGAACAAACTGCCCCAAACAAACCAAGATACCCCAATAACAGAGTCTATCAAGACCCCAGTGGAAGAAATGTTAGAGAAGGAGTTTAGAATGTACACAGTTAAACTGATCTGTGAGGTAAAGATGATGTAAGGAGTGATATCAGAGAGAAAATACAAGAAGTAAAATAAAGAGCAATTCTAAAAAAAAAATCAAGTAGAAATATTTGAAATGAAGGAAACAATAAACCAAATTAAAAATTCACTTGAAAGCATCATGAACAGACTAGACCATTTAGAAGACCGAATTTCAGGCAATGAAGACAAAATATATAATTTTGAAAATAAAGTTGATCATGGAGAAAAAGATATTAAGAGACCATGAGCAGAACTTCCAAGAAATATGGGTTAACATGAAAAGACCAAACTTAAGATCTATCATGATAGATGAAAGGTTGAAGACACAAACCAAAGAAATGCACTATCTTTTCAATGAAATGATATCAGAAAATTTCCCAAACCTAAAGAACAAAATGGAAAATCAAATGTAGGAGACTTAGCAAATACAATATCACACAGGACCCTACATATACAGATACAGCAGATCCACACCAAGGCACATTATTATGAAAATGTCTAACATAGAGAATAAGGATAGAATTTTAAAAGCTGCTAGAGAAAAACTGCAAGTAACATCTTGTGAGAAACCAATCCAGATCTCAGCTGATTTCTCAACCCAGACCCCCCAAAGCTAAAAGGTCTTGGAATAATATACACCAAGCTCTGAGAGAAAATGGATGTCAGCCAAGAATACTATACCCAGCAAAATCAAGCTTTGGACAATGAAATTAAAACCTTCCATGACAAAAAAGTTAAAAGAATTCAAAACTAGAAAGACTGCACTACAAAACATATTCAATAAAATATTTCATGAAGAAAAAATGAAAAATAAAAGTGAAAACCAGCAAAGGGAAGAACTACACTAGAAGAACAGTCAGTCAAAGGAGAAACAAATTCAAATTAAAAATCAGAAATAAATAAAAATGCAGAGGATAAAAATCATTTCTCAATAATAACATTAAATGTAAATGGTCTAAACTCATCAATCAAAAGGTATAGACTGGCAGATTGAATCAAAAGATATATAGCCTGGCAGATTGAGTTAAAAGACCAGACCTATTAATATGCTGTCTCCAAGAGACTCACCTCATGGGCAAAGACCTCCACAGAATGAAGATAAAAGGATGGGAGAAAAATATCATTCACATGGGTCTTGTAAATAAGCAGGGCTTTTTATCCTCACATCAGATAAAGTGGACTTCAAGCCAGTTAATTAGATGAGACCCAGAAGGACATTTCATACTGCTTAAGGGAATTGCACATCAACAAGACATAACAATCATAAATATTTATACCCCAAACAGTATACTCAAAGAGTATATTGTTTCATTCATTAAAAGAATAGAAAGTCACCAAATAAATAACCAAACATTACATCTCAAAGCCCTAGAAAAAGAAGAACAAATCAACACCAACAGCAAAAGACGGGAAATAATTAAAATCAGAGCTGAAACCAATGAAATTGAAACAAGCCAAAAAAAAAAAAAATAAAAGAAAGAAAAAAAGAAAAAAGAAAAAAAAAAAGAAAAGCCGATAAGCCCTTAGTGTAGGCAATGAAGAGAAAGAGAAAACTCATGTTACTAAAATTCACAATGAAAAAGGAAATATCACAACGAACACTATTGAAATACAGAAGATAATTAAAAACTATTTTGAAAATTTATATTATAATTGAAAATCTTGAGGACATCAACAAATTTCTAGAGACATACGACCTCCCCACATTGAATCAGGAGGACTAGAAAATTTAAACAGATCAATTTCAAGCAATAAAATTGAAGGTGCCATCAAATGCCTACCAAGAAGGGCTGGGGAAGTAGCTCAAACGGTAGCGCGCTCGCCTGGCATGTGTGGGGTGCTGGGTTCGATCCTCAGCACCACATAAAAATAAAAAAATAAAAGATGTTGTGTCCACTGAAAACTAAAAAATAAATATTAAAAAATTCTCTCTCTCTCTCTCTCTCTCTCTCTCTCTCTCTTTAAAAAAAAAAGCCTACCAACAAAGAGAAGCCCAGGAGCACAGGATTCTCAGCTGAGTCCTACCAGACTGCCAAGGAAGAGTCCACACCAACCCTCCTCCGATTATTCCATGAAACAGAAAAGGAGGAGACCCTCCCAAAATCATTCTATGAAGTAGTGTGACCTTGATGTCCCAAACAGACAAGACAAATCAAGAAAGAAAACTTCATGAACATAGATAAAACATTCTTAATAAAATACTGGCAATATTTTGCATACAAAGACTTATTAAAAAGATTGTGCATCATGATCAAGTGGGGTTTATCCCAGGGACGCAAGGTTGGTTCAACATGCAGAAATCAATAAACATGATTCATCACATCAACAGACTTAAAGACAAGAATCTTACGATCATCTCAATAGATGGAAAGAGAGTGTTTGACAAAATACAGCACCCTCCATGTTCAAAACACTGTAAAACCAGGGATCTAGAAACATACTTCAGCACTGTAAGAGTATCTACGCTAAACCCAATCCTTCTCAATGGAGAAAAAAGAAAACATGCCTTCCAAGAACTGGAACAAGACAAGAGAGTCCTCTTTCACTACGTTTATTCAACATGGTCCCTGAAACTCTAGCCAGAGCAATTAGAAGAAAGAAATTAAAGGGATACAAATAGGAAAAGAAGAACTCAAACTGTTGCTATTTGCTGATGACATGATTCTATATTTAAAGAAGATCCAAAAATTCCACCAGAAATGTTCTACAACTAATACGTGAATTCAGCAAAATAGCAGGAGATAAAATCAACACTCATGAGCCAAGTGCATTCCTATACATCAGTATGAATCCACTGAAAGAGAAATTAGGAAAACTACCCTATTCACAATAGCCTCAAAAAGAAAAAATGGGGACTCAATCTAACAAAGGAAGTAAAAGTCCTCTACGATGAAAACTGCAGAACACTAAAAGAAATGGATGCAAAGATCTCCCTTGCTCCTGGATAGGCAGAATCAACATTGTCAAAATAGCCATATTACCAAGAGTGTTATACAGATTCAATACAATTCCTATTAAAATCCCAAAGACATTCTTCATAGAAATAGAAAAAGCAATCATGAAATTCATTTGGAAAAATAAGAGACCCAGAATAACCAAAGCAATCCTTAGTGGGAAGAGGGAAGCAGGTGGCATCACTACACCAGACCTTACACTGTACTACAGAGCTATAGTAACAAAATGGCATGGTATTGGCCCCCAAACAGACATGTAGACCAAGGGTACAGAATAGAGGACACAGAGACTAACCCACATATATACAGTTATCTCAGACTAGACAAAGGTGCCGAAAACATTCACTGGAGAAAAGACAGTCTCTTCAACAAATGGTGCTGGGAAAACTGGAAATCCATAAGTAGTAAAATGAAACTAAACCCCTGTCTCTCACTGTGCACAAAACTCACCTCAAGGTGGATCAAGGACCTAGGCACTAGAACAGAGACCCTGTGCCTAATAGAAGAAAATGTAGGACCCACTCTCTATCATGTCAGAGCTGAATTCCTCAACAGGCTCCTAAAGCACAAGAAGTAAAATAAAAAATCAATAAATGGGATGGAATCAACTTAAAATCTTCTTCACAGCAAACAAAACAATAAATAATGGGAGGAGAGAGCCTGCAGAATGGGAGAAAATCTTTACCACATGCACCTCTGATAAAGCATTAGTCTCTGGGATATATAAAGAACTCAAAAAACTTAACACCAAAAACCCAAATAACCAATCAATAAATGGGCCAAGGAACTGAACAGACACTTCACAGAAGAAGAAATACAATTGAGCAACAAACATGAAAAAGTGTTCAACATCTCTAGCAATTAGAGAAATGCAAGTCAAAACTACACTGACATTTCATCTCCTGTCAGAATGGCCATCATCAAGAATACAGGCAGCAATAAATGTGGGCGAGGATGTGGGGGAAAGGCACCCTCATCATACATTGCTGGTGGGACTGTAAATTGGTGCAACCTCTATGGAAAGCAGTATGGAGACTCCTCAGAAAACTTGGAACGGAACCACCATTTGGCCCAGCTATCCCATTCCTTGGTTTATACTCAAAGGAATTAAAATGAGCATACTATAATGACACAGCCACATCAATGTTTATAGCAGCTCAATTCACAATAGCTAAACTATGGAACCAACAACCTAGGTATCCTTCAACAGATGAATGGATTAAGAAAATGTGGTTATATATATATATATATATATATATATATATATATATATTCAATGGAATATTATTCAGCTTTAAAGAAGAGTGAAGTTATGGCATTTGCCAGTAAATGGATGAAACTGGAGACTATCATGCTAAGTGAAATAAGCCGGTCCCAAATAACCAAAGGCTGAATGTTCTTTCTGATATGCGGGTGCTAACACACAATGTTGCGGGGAGAAAAGAATAGAAGTTCTTTGGATTAGACAAAGAGAAATGAAGGGAAGGGAGGGAGGTTGGGAATAGGAAAGACAGTAGAATGAACCAGGCATCCCTTTCCTATGTATATTTGAATATACAACAGGTGTGACTCCACATCATGTACGACCATAAGAAGGGGAAGTCACACCCCGCATGCATTTGCTATGTCAAATGCACTCTACTGTCATGCCTATCTGAAAGAACAGTGTCAACAACAAAATAAACCACTACTGAAAACCAAAACCAGATCCCAAACCAAAATCCCCTCTGTTCCCCTGGCTGGGCAGAATCACAGCCTCTGGGGCAGGAGTCCCCTGTGTTTCTACTTTGCTAGCAAAACAATAAGACTCTCCTCTTTCTCAAAACCGTGTCCTCGTTATTGTTTTGGCACTGGGGACCAGGACCCAGCTTCCAGCAACTGAGCCTGCGGCCCTTCAGCTTCCAGCTTCCTGCCCTGAGCCTGCGGCCCCTCAGCTGGGCTGCATCCTGGTGTGGGGGAGGCCCTGCCCAGCACACATCCCACTTGGCCCAGGTGATCCTCAGGGGCACCCTGGCCCCAGAAACCGTGGCCACACAGGTGCCCTGTGCTCCGACTCTGAGGCTCTCCCCGGGGGTGGGCTGGGCATGCGTCCCCTCAGAGGGTGCCTCGGGACGGTTCTGAATGGGGGCCACCCCTGCCCTTGCCTGCCCAACACCTGCCAGCCCTCTGCAAACCCGCTCTGTCCAGCCCTGCCCTGGGACCTGGCTTCCTGGGTCCTCACCCCCGGGGAGGGGCCTCCTCACACCCCAGGAGGGTCCTGCCTGCTGCCCGGCTGCTGTGTCACAGCAAGCACCTGTCACTCCACCCTCCACCTTGCCCTCTGCCCACCCTGAGGGACCCCACCCCAGGGGCTTCAGGGCCATGGCCCAGCTGCCCCACCCATGACCCCGGGGGTCCCCTTCTGTCTGGGCCCAGGTGAGCTTTCTGGGGAGCGCAGCTGAGACAGCAGCTCCTCCGGGCCTGAGGCAGGGAGGCCGCGGAGGTCTCTGCTTCAGCCTGCAGCTGGACGGAGGTTCCGAGGCTCTCACATACTGTCTTTCTCTCCCCGTGGCCGTCTCGTCCCCCTCGCTGGCGCTGAGGGAAGGCTGCTGATGACCAGTGAGGGCTTCCTGGAGGGGGCGGTGGGTCTGGGTGCAGAGGTAGGGGAGTACCAGGGGTGGGAGGCTGGCGCACAGCCCCGGTGGTCCTGCCAGGGACCCCTGTGAGGAATGGACGCTGTCTATCTGTCCCAGCAGCCCATCTCCAGCTGTTCCCAAGGGCCCCTGCTTGTGACCAGCCCCTGGCTGTCCAGGGTCCCTCTGCGGCCTGGCCTGGGCAGTGTGCCCTCTCGCTGAGCCCCAGCGGGAACAGGCTGTGCCCCTGCAGAGCACTGTGACCCCGGCTGCTGCTCCAGGGTGGACGCGTGGCCAGCCCAGCACAGGACGGCGCTGCAGGGAAACCCGTGAGACGGGGGAAGAGCCGGTGTCAGTGCCTGGGGCTTGCTTGGTGGCTCTGGGGTGGCTTCATCCCCTCAGAGGAGACAGGGCCTTCTGTGGTTCCTTTCACTGTCCTTTGGAGGGAGGTGCCGTGGGCTGCTTCTCTCGGCCTCTGTCTCCCGCGCTGGTGCCAGGGAGCGGCCGAGAGGACGGCGGCTGGGAGGAGGGCTCTGGAAACTTGGGGCTGGGCTGTGAGGCGCGTTCCTGGACCCGTCTGGATGTGCTGTGTCTGCTCGTGTCAAGGTTTCAGGTGTCCCCGGGCTGCCTCACCTGGTCTGCACAGTTTGAGACACACGGGCACCTTCCACCCTGTCTGGACATTTCTGTGTATTTTGGGACGTTTCTGGGTGGTGGCTCCTGACCGAGCGTCCTCTGTAGCCTGCTGCACAGCTTTTCTGCTCTCACCTGAGATCCGTTCTCGCAGAACCTCAGGTGGCCAGGACTCTGTCCCTGAAGGGACTGGAGAGCAGCTCGATGGTCTTCCACAGACCTCCTCACCTCTTCCGGGAAGGCAGCCCTTGGACAGCAGAGGCTCCTGCAGTGGTCACACGGCCACCAGGGGGCATCCCCCGAGTCTCTGTGGGGACCTTCCCTGGGGCGGCCTTGGCAGGGTGGGAGCTACTTCCTTTGGCAGTCCTGTGGGGCCCAGCCCTCTGGCTGACCACTTCTGAAGGGGCCGGAGAGGAAATGCTGAGCTCGGGGGCTGGAGCGACGAGAGTCCACCTGTGGTCTCTGCCACCTGTTCAGTGTTTCTCCCCAACGATTTAAACCCAGCTCCCAGGCTGCCCAACCGCGGGTGGCCGGGTGGGAGGGGATCTGGGTGGTGGCCACGGCTTGGCAGCCCTGCTTTTGGTGGCTCCCTGGGGGTGTCCGATGGCTGCGGAGCCTGGTGAGTGGGGAAGCCGCTCACCCCGTGGAAACAGGGAGTCTGGTGGTGTTTCCAGAATGTGTGTTCAGCCTTCACAGGATTCAGGGTGGCCATTCTAACTGTAGCCCTTCCCTTCGCCCGGTCCAATTTTAAAACGAGCCAATCGCGTAGATTGCATCCCCAAGTCTCCAGTCAGGGCCCAGGGCCCAGGGCAGCACTGCATCAGGAATACAGACAGGTGCCCTGCTGCCCAGGGGCCTTGCCAGCCGGCTTCCAGAGGCCCTTCTGGCCCGAGAAAAGGCTCACCTTCCCACGGCCTCCGAGCGCCTGTCTGATTTCTTGCAGCACCTCCGTGTTTCTGACAGTCCCTCCCCAGGCTCTGTGGAGGACGAGCCTCCTGCCCTGGCCTCCTCACAGCAGCCCTTTCTCTCCTGGCCACTTCTCACCCCATCACCATTTCCAGGTGGCCAGGCTGCCCGCGGAGTCTGCAAGTTCCCTGGAAAGTGGACCACAGAGTCCTGTAGAGCTCCGCTGTCCTTCTGGGTGGGTTTTCTTGGTGACCCTGGGTGAGAGGAGCAGACCCGGCCTGCACACCTCTGGGAGACGAGGCTGTGCACACCAGGCAGTAGGCCCACCCACGCACACCGGTGCACACTCAGAATGTGTGCACACAGGTGTGTCACACACACCTGCCTTTGTCCCTGGAGGGGAGTAGTCCCCGGTTGCTTGCTTGGGGGAACCCAGTGACCATGCAATAGCAAGGGAGGCAAGAGTCCTTCCAGGGTCTTGGGGCCTCATGTACCAGCCCAGAAGTCAGGATGCATCTTGATGACCTCTTGCACTGGCCGCTGGCCGGGGGGTGGTCACAAAGTGACCACTGCTCACACACACATGTGGCTGTGATTGCAGTCCTCCCTGTTCCCAGCGGAGACTCCTGCAGAAGTGTCGGGCCGTGTTCCTGCCAGCCCACTTCTAGGGACCTCTGAACAAAGGCGTCCAGAGGAGGCCGTGGCAGGGCAGGTGCAAAGGAGGGAACCCCAGAGGCCCTCGGCGTCTCCTCCAGGCAGGGCCCCTCTTGGCCGGGACTCAACGTGGGAGCAGGATGTGCAGGCGCTGGCTTCCTGGGTGTCCTCAGCCCTCGGGCCCCGTGTTACTCCTGGAGGCTGTGAGCCTGAACACGCCCGCTCTGTCCATCTGGGTCTCTATGTCCTTCACGAGGACCTCATCGCCGCTCCATCGTCCCATCCAGCCCTGTTCCCGGGCCTCGCAGTCTGTCTCTGCCCTGGGGGGCAGCCTGCAGGGCCCCATGGGGGCGGGCTGGATGGTGAGTGACAGGTAAAGCAGCCAACCAGTGCTCTTTCAGCTCTGGGGATGGGCCAGGAACTGCTCTCTCCGTTCACCCCGGTGGCCCTGTGAGCAGCTTCTCTGCGTCCTGCTCTGCCGAGGTCAGCCGAGGTTTGAGTGCCTTGGTGACCCTCACTCACCTTGGCTCCGGGCCCTGCCGAGGTCACGGTGAATTCTCTTCTCTGTGGGTCTCCCCTCCTCAGGAAGGTGATGTAAAAGTGAGGGCCTCCCCCCACCCCCAGAAGCCTCAGAGACGTCCTCGTCTCCAGGGGGCTCCACAACAAATGGCCACACACACGGTGTGGCTTCAGACAGCCATCTGGGGACAGAGGTCTGAGGCCAAGGTCTGAGGCCTCCTCCAGGGTCTCCTGGGAGGACCCTCCCTGCCTCTTCCAGCTCCTGGTGACACCAGTGCCCCTTGGCTTGTGGCCACATCCCTGCAGTCTCTGCCTCCATGTGTGGCCATCTCCTCTGTGTCTGTCCCAGTGTCCCTCCACATGTGACCATCTCCTCTGTGTCTCTCCCAGTGTCCCTCCACCTGTGTCTTATCGGGACGCTGGTCCATGGATGGGGTCACCCTAACCCCAAAGACCTCTCCAGACCCTAACACTTTTCATATCTGCAAAGACCTTTTCCTAGACATGGTCACACTCAAGGCTCTGGGGGTCGGACCTGGACATGTCTTTTTGGGGCCTCCTCTCAAGCCAGTTTCTGGCTGATCAGACCAGCCCATGGCCAGGCGGCTCCCCAGGAATCTGGCCTCTGGACATGGGCTGACAGGCTGCTGCTCACTGGGTGCACAGGGGACAGATGCTGGCCATGGGGTCCCCCAGCACAGAGCCACACGTGTGCCGTGACAACACTGTGGCAGCTGTGAGCACGGCTGGGCGGGGACAGGTCTGAGGACAGGAGAGGGCAGGCTGGACTCAGGATGGCGTGCCTCTGCCCCAGGTGCCCTCTTCTGCGTCCACCCCAGGAGGAGGTCTTGGGTGCCGAGCCCACGGGTGTTGCTGCAGAAGACAGCACGCGCCCCCTCGCGCCAGTGGCAGGGAGGGGCTGTGGCCGTAGGTGTGGGACACAGTGGACCATGCCTCCCTTGTCACCAGCAGTGTCTCTGTGTGACTTGAATAATGTGACCAGTCATGTTGGAGACGAACCCCCAGCAGGGTGAGGAGGGGCAGTGCCACCTGACTCTGAAGTGTGAGGCTGAGGAGGTGACGCTGATGGCCATCTGCAGGAGGAGGGGCCGAGGGGTCTCTCACAGGGACATGGACTTCATCAGGCGCAGCTGGCGGGGTCGGAACAGGGCGGCCGGAGCTAATTACTTGGCGCAGCCTGGAGCAGTGCGCTGTCTCCAAGAACCCGCTCACCTCAGAACTGAGCTCGGGGCGCTCACCTTGGACAGGGCCATAAATATTCTAGTTAGGATCCGCTGGGGGGAGGGCAGGGAGCCTCCAGGAACCAGAGCCACTTGGAGTCTCTCCGAGGTTTGATCCGCAGGAGCGCTCAGTTCACGGCTCCCCCAATTAGACGGGGCTGGCGGGTCTCCCCTCGCAGAGGCCGCTCGCTGGGCCCAGGCGCTCCCCCAGGACGCCAGGCTCCCCGTGCACTGCCTGCTGCGTGGTGTGGGGTGTGGGTGTCCTCGGGGGAAACCAGGAACTGTGGATGTGCTTTCCAGGTTTGTTGCGTCCAATACAACCCTGTGGGGTGTCCTGCAGCCGAGGCAGGACCAGGACCTCACGAGGAAGATGGTCATGTCTCCTTCGGGCCAAAGCTCAGGCCTGAGTTGGGAGAGCCCCTGGGGTCTGCAGCGGCAGGACGGTAGGGGACCCCCTGCACGTGCCTGGAGATGGGTCATCTTGACCCGGTTGCCGTATTGCTGGCCACTGGTTTCCCAAGCCCGGGTCCATCGCAGGCAACCTTGCCCCAGAGACAGCAGCTCCTGTTCAGGCCGCCCGGGGAGAGAGGGAGCTCAAGGAAGCACAAGCCACCGGGAAGGACACTGGGCCTGGTCACCCCAGGGCTCCCCCAGCCGCTCCCCTTGCTTCCACTGGAGCCAAGAACCACCGTAGGGCAGAGGGTCCATGTGGTGGGGGAGGACAGGAGGGGACAGTGAATAAGGGGGGGAGAGGCAGGAGGGGAGGGACGGGGGAGGGAGAAAGTGGTGGGGGCAGGGGGAGGCCGGGGGAGGAGCAGGAGGGTGGGGACAGGAGGGTGGGCTAGGGCAGAAGGGAAGGGTGGGGGGGAGGGGAGGGGAGCAGGAGGAGGGTTGGGGAGGAAGAGGAGGGTGGGGAAGGAGAGAGGAAGAGGAAGGGGTGGAGGAGGGGCATGGGAAAGGGGGGAGGAAGGCCCAAGGAGGAGGCGGGGGAGGGGGAGGGGAGGAAGGAGGGGGGGTGGGGGTGGGGGTGGGGGTGGGGGGGTGGGGGGGTGGTCCTGGCAGTACCGCTGTCTTGTGTTGTGCCAGGTCAGCCTCCTCCCCCGCCAGGGGGAGCAGCTCAAGTGACATGTCCTGTGGCTTCCCTGACAGCCGGGCCTTGCTGGATGAGCATGGAGCCTCTGTCCCCAGCACAGGGGCCGCCCAGAGCCAGCAAGGCCCGGGGAATGCGTGGAGGTCGACAAGGAGGTGCAGGAGGGACCTTGTGGATCACGAGGATCCTGGAGCCACCTAGGGCCACCCTCAGTCCCCAAGGCAATCTCCAGGTGCCCTTGGAGGGGCCAAGCCTGTTCAGAAGCTGGCCCAGGCCCTCAGGGCCTCGTCTGCTCATCTGTCAGGGGGACATCTGGGGCTGCTCTGAGCACCGCGAATGCAGCGGGCACCTGGGAGCTCGTGTCTGGGAGTCACCCTCCTGTCCCTCCCTTAGCTTTAGCTCTGCTCTCTGGTGGCGCAGACGCGATGGCCTCCCCACCACGGCCCTGAGCAGCCCAGCACCCCGCGCCCAGCACCCCTGCAGCGCGTGTCTCCTCCCCACCCCTCTCTCGCCCATCCCAGCCACTACAGGGAGCCATGTGAGGACAGACACCGTCCACCAGCTCCATGTCCACTGGGCACCACCCCTCGCCTCCACCAACAGGCTGAACAAGGAGAAGAACCGATGGGCATTGGCCTCTGCCTGGGGGTCTCTATCTCAGGCAGGGGCCCTTGGAGCAGGAAACCCTGCAGTCCCTCAGGCTCTCCTCCCACCCATGTGGGCTGCAGGTGGCCAGGCCCAGCTTGGGTCACTGCCACCTGCTGCACGAGCTGCTGACCAGGGGCCTGGGAGTGGAGGCAGCGTCCACCTCCCCTCACGTCCCTAGGCTCCCTCCCCATCTCTGCGCTTCCCTCCTCGTGGACCAGGAGCGCACAGCCTGTGGACCCCGGCAGCTCCAGGCAGAGCTCCTCCCTCCAGGGCCACCCTGGGGAGCAGCGTCCACGGCCTGATGCCCACTGTGCTCCCCTGTCCCTTCTCCAGGACGGCCGGGCTCCATGGCTCCTGGGCCCCTGTATGTGGGAGGAGTGCCCGTGCCACGCTGCCGCTATGGGTAGGGAGGTGTCCGGGGGGCCGCAGCCCGCAGAATTACCTGTGGCTCCTGGCTGCTCTGGTGGCCATGGGGCCTGGCCCCACCCAGGGCAGGTGGGGACCCTGAGCGGGCCATCTAGAGGGTCTGCTGGTTGGCTGACCTTGGGTGGACCTTGCCCATGGCCCTCCCCACACTGTGTTGCTCTCAGTCCTTTGGGACCTCTCCCAGCTGAGGGACAGGAAAAGAGCCAGGGCCAGCCGCAACTGCGGGGCTTATCCAGGCCAAGCAGGCACGTCTTCTCCTCCCCTGGGGAGGGTGGCAGGGCCTGGATGGGTCCTCTAGGTAGGGTGGACGGTGCTGGGACTGGTCATGGCCCTGAGCCCCTGGCCCTCTGGCCCTCCATTGCCCAGTTCCACCAACGTCGCTGCGGGACACCTCAATCCTGCAGACAGGCCCTGTGTGCCCTCCGCGCCAGCCCTGCCCTGCCTGCCTCACAAGGCCCACTCCCGCTCCCAGAGCCCAGAGGACCCGTGACTGGGGCCTGCAGGACCTGGGACTGGGGCCCACAATTCCGCTGATGTGCCTGCGGTCACCTCACCTTCCCACCAAGCCACAGGCTGCAGAGTTGCCTTCCACGCCACCCTGGTGCGCCACCCAGTAAAACTCAGGATTTCCAAGAGAAGCACTTCATGTCCCTCAGGGCAGGGGCAGGAGGAGTTGTCTAGGTTGCAGAAGGCACTGGTGTGCAGGGTGGAGGAGCTGACCCGTGGCAGGGCACATCCTGGTGTCCAGTGCTGGCTGGACCCTGAGAACCACCAGGTTCTCTTGGGTTTCTCTTGAGTGGCCACCAGTCTCTGCCGCCTGCACGGCAGGGCCTCGCTGGGGACCGGTCACGGTGCCAGCTCGGGGGCTGGTCCACGGCAGCTGCAGGTCCCCTCTGTTGCCCCTCTCCCTGCCCATGCAGGAGACAGTCCTCGGCACCCCTGGAGGGCCCTGCCCGGCCCCATAGCCCGTCTCACCTCTCGGTCCAGGCCTGCTGCCACTGTCACGATGTCCCCTGTCTCGCTGTTGATGGTGAACATGTTCTGGGATGGGCTCTGAGGGGTCTGGGTCACAATCCGGTACCGCACCATGCCGTTGGCCGTGGTGCTGTCATCCGCGTCATTGGCTGTGACTGTCATCACGTAGGTGCCTGTGAGGGGGGAGAGCAGCTCAGGTGGGGTCTGCACCAGCTCTGTCCCCACCACATTCCAGGGGGACCTCGCCATTCACGCCAGGACGCTCAGGGCAACTGGGTGTGGCTTGTGCCCGTCACCTGCCAGGGCACCCAGGTGCCCATGAAAGTGAGCCCAGCCCTGCTGTGAGGGGTTCTCCTGAGCCGGGCGAGGCTCCCGCAGTGGGTGCCCTGACATCTCCCCCTCAGCGCAGAGTCCCAAGGCCTGGACAGGAGCGCCTCTCCAAGCCCTGCAGGGTGGGACATGCTCAGGTGGCCGGCAGCCCCCAGGTGTCCTGCCAGGAGCCTGCTTAGCTTCCAGGTTTACTGAGGGAAACACTCCACAGGGTGCATCTTAGGAGAGCAGGTCCAGCACAGGAAGAGGACGTGTATTTGCAGGTGCAGGGTCTACGGTCTCATCTCAGGCAGGTACATGGGACCACTGACCAGACTCAGCAGGCAGATGGCGGGTGTGGAGGTGGCAGGATGGCAAGGGAGGGTCCAGCGCCAGGGGCTGCTGGGTGCTGGGCAGCTGCTCCTCCATCACCAAGACACAGCTGCACTGAGGTGTGGTCCACACACCACGACGCTTGTCCTTTAAAGTACAGTTGCGTGGTTTCTGTGTCCCCGCAGGGTTGTGTGACTTCACACGGTCTAGTCCCAGGACATTTCCCGTGGCCTTAGGGAGCTCGGCACCATGATCACTCACTCCCCGTTGTCCCTCCCCAGTCCTCTGGCTTCTGCTCTCTGGGTTCATCCTCCTGGAGACTTGGACAAGGAGCTATGTCACATGTGACTTTTGGCCTTTGGCTTCCTTCACCACACCCAAGGTCCCTTCCTTTTGAGGCTGAGCACTATTTCACTGTATGGGGACATTCACGCCATCACCGAAAGTGCACCTGCCACATGTAGGCCTTGGGCTCTGGGTAGCAGACAAACACTGTCCCTGTCCCTTACAGGCTGGTGTGGGAGGACCAGACCAACAGGTAAAGAGACACATGATTGCAAATTGTGACAAGTGCGTGGCAGAGAGGAGAGACAGTATGCAGGGACCACTGCAGACGCAGGACAGCTGGGTGACAAGGTGGACTACAGAGGGCACAGCCAAGGCCTCGCTGAGAGACCGAGGGATGGGACCCTGCATAGAGGGGCAAACATTCTGGAAGAGAGTCCTGCATGATAGGGACAGAGACTGGGAGGGCATCTGGGGTCAGGGCGGCTGGATCCATGCTGTCACTCCATCCTAAGATCCAAGGGAAGCCAGCAGTGGACGGTCACCAGGGGACTTAAGTGACAGCTTGGTGTTCCTAAGACAGAGAACAGACTGCAGGCGGCGGGGGGCGGGGGCTGGTGGAGAGCACAAGGCTCGTTCTGTCCCTGGGTGTTACAGACCAGTGATATCCAAGGGACATCTGCTCATTCCTTTGGCACTCCTCTCCGTGTCTGCTGGGGAAAACACCGGAGAACTGTGTGTTTTGAAGTCCTAAGAAAAATCCACAAACAGACCTGCTGTATTTCGTGTGAGCAGTTGTGTGTAAACCTAATTATTATTAATTGATATATAGTTAATCATCAATAGAGTTTCGCCAAAGACACTGGGTATTTAAAAAGAATCTGGAAAGTTTTGCGTTTAGCAAAGGTGAAGAATGTTTTCATCAATCTTCCTCCCAAGGAGAACTATAAAAGCTGGACAAAAAATAAGTAAATAAAATAAAGCAACCTGTTGGGAGGCCCTGGAGAGCGTTCAAGGGGCAGTGCTGGGAAAGGAGCTCCCAGGACCTCATCTCCCAAGGCCTTTCCTGATGGCAGAACCGGCCAGGGAAAGCCCGAGGAGCGGCACGGGCTCACAGAAACCCAATCGAAGACCCAACTTCAGTCTTGCCAAGGAGGTCGGGCCCTGGGAGGTCTCTGGTCTTTGTGTTGGACCTTGAGGTGCAGCACCCTAGAGAGAGTGAGTGATGTGGGAATAAATAGTCCTACCATAATAGCAATGATCCTCTAAGGAGAAAGCAGCAGCACACTTGGCCTCAAGTTACGGCTACAACCGTCTGTGTACAATGTGCAACATTTGATTACTAAGCATACAAGAAGACAAAACCTGACTGAAAACAAAGAGAGAAAACAGACATCAAACGCTCCAGGGGAGAGTCAGGTAATGAAGATGTCAGATGCAAACTTAAAAGAGAAACAGCTCACTATGCTCAGGGAGTTAAAAAGATAAGAGGAAATTTTGGCCAGAGAACTAGAAATCATTTAAAACAAATAGAGTGGGAAAACTATATCTGAAAAACAACTAAAATTAAGAACGTGAGTGGGTTTAACAGTAGATCAAATATTAATAAAGAGAGAGTTAACTGAAAGATATAGCCAAAGAAAATAAAGACCAAAACAAGCCAGAAAAGTTCAGAAGAACCATATGAAACTTTAGTAGATTCCCCAAATGTGTAACTGGAGCCCAGACGGCCAAAAAGAGATGACAGGGCAGGAGAAAGCTTAGGAAAGGAAATGGCTGAAAAGTTTCCAAAGCCAATAAGAAAACAAGTCATGGATTCAGGAAGCACTATACCCTAAGCAGGATGAATCAAAGCCAGTCACGTTATGGCAAATGGCTAAAAGCCAAAGCCAAAGATAAGAAATTTTAAAGCAACTGGAGATTTTTTTTTTAAAGGGATAAAGCCTTTAATGGAGCAATAAGACTTAAATGTGACTTCTCAATAGAAATTGCCAGAAACAATGGGATGAGAGAAAATAGCGAAAGAATAAACATTATTCTTTATTTGATGAAATCCCCAAACTTTCTAAAATGAAAGCACAATAAAGACACTAAAATTTAGACGATCAAAACAGGTGATTTGTCACCTGGACACCTACACTAAGGAAATACTGAGGGCTGAAGGAAAATGACCCTGGAGGAGGCCACAAATGCAGAGCTGGGGGGAGGGTGTCCCCACACTCAAACTGTTCACACAGAGAAGGGCATGAGCTGGAGAGTGTGGAACGCTTCAGGTGGCGATGATCATGCTGCTGACTGAGGTCCCCCAAGCCACCAGGCTGGACCTGCAGACCTTCACCCGCCAAGCGAATCCGAGCCTGAGTGCAGCTCTAGTCTTCCAATAGTGGGAAGCTCAGCCCGGATCCAGG